>NC_138890.1:98121066-98524617 GCF_965194825.1 Balaenoptera physalus | reverse complement strand
AAATCTGTGAGGGTATTAGTAACTTTGGGAAAATCTGTAACTATGGATCAAAGTTCAGTTTTAGTCCAGGGAAAATAAGGAATTAAGGCGTTAGCCTCTGGATTCTCAGAAGGCTTAATTTTAAAGTGATGGTTTCTGATAAGTTTAGAGGAAAAGGGAGTGGGGGGACTTTCAGAGGAAAAAGGGAAGTTCAGTGAGAGGATTAGTATGGCAAAACTGAGGGTATATAGGAGGTATAGGCTGCATAAAAGGAAAGGAGAAAGTTGGTTCCAGAGCTGGAACCTGAGACAAAGAAGTCAATGAAAAAGAGCTTGAGGCTTCTAAAGCCATTTTATCTTTCTTTAATTGTTTGTTTGTCTCAGTTAATCTTAACATCTTATTTTTCAGAGAAGCAATTTTAGGCTCCTGATAACATTTAGATGCCTCGAAATACTGATTGAGATAAGCGTTCCATTCAGTTTTGGAAATTTTAGAGCTATGGTTGCCCAATTTGTTTTTAAGAAAATTAAGTTTGGGAATTTCAAATGTTCCTCAGAATGGCTTAAACTGCCTTTGGTCAGGTCAGGTCAGTCCATTAAGTTAGAAATGTCCATGAGGAAGAACCATGGTTTTCTTTTCTTTTTTTTTCCTCCTTGTTGGTTATCCATTTTAAATATAGCAGTGTGCACATGTAAATCCCAAACTCCCTAACTATCCCTCCCCCCAGGTAACCATATGTCCAAGTACCATGGTTTTCAAACACAGAATTGGCTGGGGACCCTGTAGGGTGGTTCCCTCAAAATGTTTAGATAACTGGAATCCCATTTCTCAGAATTTCTTTCCTAGAGTAAGAGAATAATTTTCAAATTGCTTAAACAGCTCAAGCAGCTCAAATAGCTCAAACAGCCTGTAGGCCTAATACCAGCCAATTCGGAGGGAACAGTCTAGTCCCAGAGGAGCCAGACCAAAAGCTGCTTAGTGCAATTCCAGTAGAACAGCCCGTATTCCCAAAGGAATTGGGCTGAAGGCCAAACTGGCACAATTCCAATGAAACATCTCCTGTTTTTGAAGGAATGGGCCGAAGGCTAGCCAGTTCCAGGAGTAACAGCCTTTGTTCCAAAGAGCAGTGGGTTGAAGGCTAGCATAGTTCCAATTGAAACAGCCTGATTTCAAAATAAGGCCAAAGTGCCAAATGAGTACTTACATACAGAACAAGGCCTTAATTAGAAAGGAGGAAACCTTAAAGTAGATCTCTAATAAAACCTAAAAAGCTTCAAGGCACAAAGAAGGTAAGAGCTTGAATTCAGTAGAAAGACCTACTGTCAAACCCCAGGGTTGGCAAGAAAAGCAGTGAGCAACAAGGGGCTCCATGTGTGTACCAAGTCTGTTTGCTCACCAGCCTTGGAGTTGCCTGGGGTCTTCTCTGGATCCCCATATGGGCTGCCAAAATGTTGACCTAAAACAAATAGACTGCCAGTTATTTCTGTAGCAAAAATGAGTTTATTCAGGATCAGCAAAAAATTGTAATTTGAGGTCTACAATTGTAGAAAGCCACGTGCAAGTCTCCAGTAAAAACAGAGGAGTACTCTTATACAGGGGGAAAGGAATTTGGGAAGGCTATAGTAAACAGAGTCCACTGAAGGAACTGGGAGTTTGAAATATAGTGGTTTTTCATTTGCTGAGTTGTGACAGCCTCTCATTGGCTAAGCTTTTGCTAGCCAGGAAGAGGAAGTCTTTCTTCCTCCTATTGGGCTCTGCTGTCATCATAGGGCATGAGAGCTCCCGCTTCTGGTCTCCTGACTCTACTTAATAGAGGTTTCTGTTTATTAATTTTTTTACATTATGATGCTATCTTTTATTAGAACATACTGAAACAAAAAAGATTTTCGGGTTTTTGCACTAAATTGGAAATTCACAAAATTATTATTATTCATGGCCTTTGTTTTACAAACAAATTTTCCTCTATGCCTGAATGTAACTTTTTCTTTTGTTTTTATTTACTCCCTCGTTCAAAATTTATTTTTGGAAGTAAAAATATGTTACTGTATTTTTCATCAGAAAAGAAAATATATTCCTACTATTAAAGTTGAAAATTATGTAAAAATTGATCCATATAGAATAGTCCCTTTCTTCATACTCAAAGGACAATTATGAATTTTTTAAAAACCATATATAGGTTTTGAATTGAAACAAGAACACAATTATGCAAAGTAATTTTCTAAAAATAGAATTAATAATGCATGGTGTACAAGTGCAAAGGAGTATATTTGTTCCTAAGTATATAATTTAAAAATTTCAATCAACTGTCCCAGACTTGGTTAGGACTGCTATTCACTGGGGTATATTTTGTTCTCAGGGCCCCTCCTACGTTAACAAACCCATGAGAGAGTTGTATTAGATTCATCCAAGGTGAATGAGAAATTCTAATCCCCATGATATTCAGGTAATTTAATGTGTTAGAAGAACTCAGTATTTTATAAGAAAGATGATTACTTTGTGTTAGAAAGAGCTTATTGATTGTTCATTGCCAGTTTCTTCTATGCCAAGTTTATTTTTCATATTAATGCTCTTTTTAAGAATAATTCCAAGCATATTTTTACAGTAAATTAAGAGAAAACCAAAAGAACCTCCCAAGCTTCCAAGTCAGTCAGCCATCTGAATTGCTTACAAAGGAGAGGGACTCAATATAAATTAAAACCAGATAGGGTATTGTAGAGGAAGGGCCAAGTCTTCTGAATAGCAGAGATTAGCGAGTCTTCCTATGGGAAGGCTGTTCATTACAAGTCCTTCTTGAAAATAGTTTAATTTTAAAGTCAGAATTGGGAATTTATATTTCCACCTTTGAACTGGCTAGCTCTACTTCTTTTATAAATTTAGTTTTAGTTCATGGAGAAATTCAAATTTGATAATTAAGCCTCGTCTCCTTCTAGCTTTTTAGCCAGAGCTAATAATATTTTTTGTTGTTGTTTCTATGAGGTAGAGAAAATACTGTTGCTCAAAACAAAAGTCATTTAATTATTTGATTCTTCATATTTTTCCTTCCCTTCTTTGCCAGCAGCTATATGAGACATATTTTATTATTTGGTTCTGATTGCACAGAACATTTTTGTTAAAACCTGATAGTTTTACTCAGTATTATTTCAGGAAGACTTATAGAGCTCTTGTACATTTTTATTTTTTTCATTAAGGTAGGTGCCCTATGAAGCTTACTTTATTTAATATTTTGAAGAGGTAGGATACTTGCTTTGTAATAAATAAAACACAATTATAAAATTCCATTGTACCACAGCAGAATTTGAAAAAAAATCTAAAACAATAGGATATATTTTTCCCTCATAATTGCTTCATCAAAAGTGTGTGCATTTTATATTTATTACACAAGGCTCGCTTGATTTGTTACAACATTGATACCGCAGATCTACTTATTTTCATTTAAATACTGAAGATAGGTTTAGTTAAATAAACTTGATATTAAACAAAATAAACAGGTGAATGTTTTGAGTTGGGTTTGAATTGGGAATCAAATATAATATCTTGGAATTTGACATTATCTAATTTATTATATTGTTGTTCAGTGTTTGTACTACAAATAGATTGTCATCAGGCTGTTTTTGAAGAAATAACAATGTTTGCAAAATAATGTGAAATTATATTTGAGAAATGAGCTGAAAAAGATCATAATTATTCTAGTAGTAGGTGATTAGCAAAACTATTTTTTCCCTTTAAACCTTGGAGGCCACCTCCTCAAAGCTTCCATATCCCAAATTGTTTATACTCAGGGAAAAACAAAATCAGGCATTCTCAGTTTTTGAGGGAAAACAATTTTTGATTATGACCATGGAGTTACCTTTTACAGATATGGCTCAATGTGGCCCCATGCTCACTTATAGGCATCATCCCTTATCCTCCCTTCTTTCTTCATACTCTCCTCTCTGTTCTGTACCCACACAATCCTTCTTTCCTCCAATGCATACAGAGATTATATGTTTGCTATTCATTTGGCTTGGTATACCCTTCCCCACTTCTCTTTCTCAAACAAAATCCTCTTTTGTGATACCTTCTTTAAGCTCTCTTAATGCTTGGTAGATCCCTACAAATGTTTTTAGCAATTATCAGACAGTGTTAAAATCATATGCCCTCTCTTCTCTCTGATTCTCCCCCCATCTTGTTCCTTTCCATTTATGGATTATCCATCAGAGTGTCAGATATCTAATAAGTGCTCATTAATGCTAATATAACTAAAAATTAATAATGTCTTTAATAATAAATAAATGTACTTAACCATATAACCTCTGAATTCTGAAACTCCTTTAAAATCTTATGCTTCTATAGAGTCTTGTTCTGATAATTATATATAATATGCAAATTATGCCTTTGATCAAATGGAAAATTATTTGAGCTTAAATAGAAACTCCAGATCAAATCAAGAACATGTCTCAATATTACCTGAGGGTTCCTGTTTCATTTTAGATTAAAGCTATATCGATGCACAGAGAAGTTATAGGCTAAATAGCCTCCAAGTGCCTTAAGTAGGTCCATGGATGTTGTATTAGGTTAAATAGTAGCCCCCCCAGACATTCATGTCTACCTGGAATCAGTGATTATGACCTTATTTAGAAATAGGGTCTTTGCATATATAATCAAGTTAAGATTAAGTCGCACTGAATTTGGGTGGGCCTTAAATTCAATATGACTAGTGTCCTTATAAGAATAGGGAAGTTTGGCCACAGGGACACAAACACACAGGGGAGAAAGCCATATGAAGATGGAGGCAGAGATTAGAGTGATGCATCTACAAGCCAAGTCATGCCAAAGATTGCTAGCAACCACCAGAACTTAGAAGAGGCAAGGAAGGGTTTTTCCCTAGAGTTTTAGAGGGACTATGGCCATGCTGACATTTTGATTTCAGATATCTAGCCTCCAGTACTGTGAGAGAATAAATTTCTGTAGTTTTAACCCATTCAGTTTGGAGTCCTTTGTTACAACAGCCCTAGGAAACTAATACAGATAGCCTAAATTCAATGATAAGGAAATGTTTTAGATCAATTTGATTAACGTTTATTGGGTTTGATGTTATGATATACATAATGATAGACATTAGCAATATATCCTTGAAGAGTTTCAAAAGTCATGGGAAAGATGGACATATCAACAGAAATGTCAGTGTCACATATGGCAGATCCATCACCAGCCATTTCCTCCTCCTTTCTGCGTTTGAATATAGTTGGAGGAGCATATGAGGTTTGGAGCTCTGACAGCCATGTTAAGAATAAGAGATTTGCAGTAAAAAAAAAAAATGACCCAGATACCTGACATTACTAATCCCCCAGTTAAACCTGAAATGTCTTCCTGCAAATCATCTTATTATGGGAGATAATGAACCCTATTGAATGAACCATATTCTTTGATAGTTGCAGCTCAAAGATTCTAATGAATACAATGATATATGTTCAAGGTTTGAGAAAGCATGAAAAAAGGAGCTCTTGCCCCAAACTGGAGAATCAGACAAGGTTTTAGTAATGATGGAAAGATGCATAGAAGTTACCTGGATAAAAAACATGAGAATATCCTCCTAGGAAAAGATAATAGATGATAAAGGCAGAAAGCTGTAAAAGAATATGGTGGCTAGCCATAACTATTTTGACATTACTGTGATATAAAACATAGAAGTAGGTTGGGTTGGGGAGGTTCAAGTCATGAAAACTTTTGTATGTCATAATGAGGTCATTGAAATTTATGCTATAAGCAATAGGAATCTACTGGAATGCTTTATTTAAGCAGAGTGTTTTGAACTTAATTAAGTTATAGTTAGATACTTCTGTTTATATTTTACACTTATAAGACTGGAGTTATAGTAACAATCTCTCAGTAATAGTTCAGGCAAGAGATGATGATAATATAAATCAGACATTGGTAGTAGGAATATTAAGGAAGAAATATTTTCAAGAAACAGTTGGGAAGTAAAATTGAAAGTACCCAATTTATTGGATGTGGAGGTAAGGAAGATAAAAGGACTTAGGATGATTCTCAGGTTTCCGTCTTGAGGAGATGGTGGATAGAAAATAAGTGATAAAGAACTAGTTGTGATCATTTAATTTCCAAATGCCAAATACCTAATCTTTTGTTTTAATTATTTTCTAATGGAAAGTTAAATAAAAACATTTCCCTGCTATGGCATATACGGAATATTACTCAAATTTTCTTGATGACTCATGGTAGTAATTGTGAGTATCAGTTATTGTTTGGTGCTGTAAAATATTTATACACTCTGGGGCTTGAATTCATATGATACTTTTCTATAGCACGTTATTATGGAATTCTATGGCATTAATTAAATCGTTCTATGTGAATTTCATGGTTACTCTTTATTCTTCATTATTTTTAGGCTATGAGTTATCAATTCATTCTTTCCTTCAATACTATATTCAATTCAGTGTGTTAGACCTTGTTCTAGACATGGAGGGTACAGTGCTGAGCAAAACAGACATAGTCACTCTTCTCAGTGTCCTTATGCTGTAGTGAGGAAGGACAGACAGTAAACAAGAGACATAAATGTCAACATAATTCTACATAGTAATAAGTGCTTTGAAAGAAGTAAAATAGAAATGGCAGGGGATTAGGCCAATAGAGAGTAAGATAATAAGGAGGGAAATCACCTTTCACGAGGAAATTTTTAAGTGAAAGCTATGTAGATGACAAGGAGCTCATGATGCTAACCTCTGAGAGGTAAGCATTGCAAAGCCAGAAGCCAATCAGAGTAAAGATGGAGAGGAGGATGTAAGCTTGCTGAACTTGAAGAACTGAAAGACTGTTGAAGGTGAATGACCCAGGGGGTTGGGGTAGTAAGAGTTGAAGGTAGAGAGCTGGACATGGCACAGGTCATGAAGACCTCGGAGGCTACCATAAGGAGATGAATATCGTTCCAATTACACTGACAAGCACTGAAGTATTTAAATCATAAGAATGACATAATCACTTTTATACAAAGAAAATTCAGTCTTCTGAGTGGAGAATGGAATATATGAAAATAAAAGTGAAAATAAAAGGAGACAAGTTAGGAAGGTATTGTATTAGTCCAGGCAGACATGTAGCAATGGGAAGAAAGAGAAATAGATGTACTAAATATATTTTGAAGGCAAAACTGAAAGAACATGTTGTTTATAGCAAAATTTACCCCTACAATTTTGCTACTACTTTACTGTAGATTATTCCATTCAGATTATCAGGTGGTTATGATGATCTAGAATAGATTCTGAATAATAGTTTCAAGGGTTTCCTATAAGTAGAGTTTGAACTTTAGTGTATTGTCTTTATGTCTTTACACTGCTTTGTGGGTTTTCAGAAGATTATTGGGGAGTAACTTCTACAAAAATATGATATTGGTGTACTAAAGGGTAATTTCAAGATTTTTACTTTGAGGACATAAACATCATTTTGCAAACGCTTGCTTGAGATTCTCAGTACATCAAAGCAAAGTGATAAATGTTTACCAAGAAATTATGTCTCCTGGTAGACAGACCAAAATTTGGAACCTTTGAGATGTTCTTACTTTCCAGTGAAAAGTGATCATATTATCTCTGACCTTGCTCAGTACCTTTAATGGCTCTGTGTTACAGTTTCTCAGTCTTTGAATGGCAATAATGATCTTTCCCATCTAAGCTAAGATATATTTGTAAAGTACATGGAACTTGCCAACAGGCAATCACTATATACATGACAATTTATTGTTAGTTTTATGGCCAATTCAAATCACAAAGGAATTGAAGTCATTGCCATTTGAAGGTTGTTCAGTTCAGTTTTTAGAAAGATGACTGACCCAGTACAACAGTGACACAAAGTCCCTGAAAAATTACGCTCAAACTCTGCCTTGGCTATGACGGGAAAAAAATGATTGTTGAAATAACGGGACTATAAAAATGACATGCCTTTCTTCCCTAAACAGTTGGGAAATGTGAGACAGTGCTGGGGTTGAAGGATTAAAGAGAAGTCAGCACTATTTTTTAAAATATTGTTTCAATTTTAAGGTATAATAATTGAAGACTGCTTAGGCTTTTTCTTAAGTAAGTATTCATGAGAAGTATTTTTATTTAATTAAAAATTTACTGTGTACCTCATGATAATAAAGTCAACCGATGAGTGTGATGAGGGATACTAAGTGTTTATAGTAGCATGAATTTGTGAAAATTATTTACGTTTGGTGAAATAAAGTAAGCTATGGAGAGAAGGTGACATTTCAACCATTTCCACAGTGCAGATAAGAGGGAAGACTGCTTTCCTCCTAAGAAAACAAGGTGAGTCAGCACTTTCAAATGGAAATGTAGTGGTTACAATTGAGGAGAGTTGAATACTCTGATTTTAGTGGAGTACATAGGGGGAAAAATAAACCAAATAAATTAGAAAGAGACAGAGTAGCCTTATTGGTCATGCCTTTAATGACATCCTTAGAATTTGAATGTTGTATCATAGATGGGAAGACTAGAATTGGGATAATCTGATCTTTGCTTAACTAAAAGAAAAAAGTCTTTTCAATGGTATCTGCCTAGAGATACCATTACCTAATATTCCCCCATTTTATGGTTATTTTAACCATAAAATATAGATAAAAAATAGGATCAGTTTAAAGGGCTAGAAAAATTTATTCTATTTTTTTTTACTGAGATGTAATTCATATGCCATAAAAATTCATCCTCTTAAAGTATACAGTTCAGTGTACTTGCTATTCAGAGTGTCCAATCATCACTACTGTAAAATTTTACAAAAGTTTCATGACCCCAAAAGATACCCCATACCTAAAGGCAGTCACTTCTTCCCTCCTCCTCAGAGTACGACTAATACATAGTATCACTAACACTAATACTAATTAGTGGTAGAAACCACTAATCTGATTTCTGTCTCTATGGATTTGTATGTTGAGGATATTTTGGATGCTTAGAGACCTAAAACGTGTGGCCCTTTGCGACATTTCTTTCACTTAGCGTACTGTTTGTAGTTTCATCCACGTTGTAGCATTTAACAGTACAACATTCTGTTTTATTGTCCAATAATATTCCATTTTATGGTTATACCACATTTTGTTTATTTATTAAACAACATTGATGAACATTTGGATTGTTTCACTTTTTGGCTATTATAAATAGTGCTATGAATAGTAACATATAAGTTTTTTGTGCATTTACGTTTTTCAGTTATTTACTGTATACCTCAGAGTGGAATTACAGGGTAATAGAATAACTCTATTTTTAACATTTTGAAGAACTGCCGACCTTTTTTCCAAAGTGGCTGCACTATTTGACTATTCTATTAGTGATGTATAAGGATTCCAATTTCTCCACATCCTCTCCAACACATGTTATTTTCGGTCTTTTTGATTTTAGTCATTATAGTGAGTGTGAAGTCATATCTCACTGGGGACTTGATTTGTATTTCCCTAATGATCAGTGATTTGGTTGAACATCTTTTCATGTGTTTGTTAGTCATCTGTATATGCTCTTTGGAGAAATTTCTATTCAAATCTTTTTCACATTTTTAAATTGGTTTGTCTTTTAATCATTGAGATGTAAGACTATATATTCTTGAATAAGTCCATTATCAAATATCTCAGGTATATCACATCTGATGAAAACATATAATACATTTCTCCCCTTTCTGGGTTGTCTTTTTCTTGATGGTTTCCTTTGAAGCACAATTTAAAAAATTTAGATCAAGTTTAACTGGTATATTTTTTCTTTTTTTGATGGTGCTTTTGGTGTTATATATAAGAATACATTGCTAAATCTGAGGTCATGAAGATTTACTCCTATATTTTCTTATAAGAGTTTTATATTTTTAGCTCCTATATGTGAGTCTTTGTACATTTTAAATTAATTTTTTGTACATGGTGTGAGATAAGCACTCAAGTTAATTTTTTGTGTGTGAATATCCAATTGTCCCAGAACAATGTGTTTAAAGATTCTTCTTTTCCCATTGAATAATCTTGGCACTTTTGTCAAAATTGAATTAACCATAAATGTAAGAATATATTTCTGGACTTTCATTTCTATTCTATTGATCTATATGTCTGTCTTTATCCCAGGACCACAATGTCCTGATTACAGTCGTTTTTTAGTGAGTTTTAAAATCAGAGTGTGAGTCTTCTTACCTTGTTTTTCTCTTTGAACGTTGTTCTCGCTCTTCTGGCTCCATTGTAATTCCATATGAATTTTAGGATCAGCTTGTAATTTTCTGCCAAACAGCCAACTAGGATTTTGAAAAGAATCATATTTTTGTTTGTAGATCAATTCAAGGAATATTGCCATCTTAATAAGTGTTTCAATCTATGAACATGAGTTATATTTCTATTTATACATCTTCTTACGGAGCTTAACCTTCTTTCAGCGGTGTTTTGTGGTGGTCAGTGTACAGTTCTTGTGCTTCTTTCATTAAGTTTATTTCAAACTATTTTATACTGCTTGATGTAATATAACTGATTTGTTTTCTTAATTTTATTTTTGGATTGTTCATTAACTATTTTATAGAAAAAATGCTATTCTATGTTAATCATGTATCTTGCAATCTTGATTAACTATTAATTTTAACAATTTTTCTTTTCCCAGTTCCTTAGGAAATTTTATATATAAGATCATATTATTTAAAATTGAGCTAGTTTTATTTCTTCCTTTTTAATCTGGACATTAGTTTTACTTCTTTGGAAAAGAAGTAAATCTGGAAATCTTTTATGTATTTATTTTTCTTCTTTAATTGCCCTTCTATAACCTTCAATAATGTTGAATAGAAGTGGCAAAAGCAGACATCATTGTCTTGTTCTTTTTTTTTTATCATCTTTATTGGAGTATAATTGATTTACAATGGTGTGTTACTTTCTGCTTTATAACCAAGTGAATCAGCTATACTTATACATATATCCCCATATCTCCTCCCTCTTGTGTCTCCCTCCCACCCTCCCTATCCCACCCCTCTAGGTGGTCACAAAGCACGGAGCTGATCTCCCTGTGCTATGCGTCGGCTGCCCACTAGCTATCTATTTTACATTTGGTAGTATATATAAGTCCATGCCACTCTCTCACTTCGTCCCAGCTTACCCTTCCCCCTCCCTGTGTCCTCAAGTCCATTCTCTACATCTACGTCTTTATTCCTGTCCTGCCCCTAGGTTCTTCAGAACGTTTTTTTTTTTTTTGATTCTATATATATGTGTTAGCATACGGTATTTGTTTTTCTCTTTCTGACTTACTTCACTCTGTATGACAGACTCTAGATTGATCCAACTCACTACAAATAACTCAATTTCATTTCTTTTTATGGCTGAGTAATATTCCATCGAATATATATGCCACATCTTGTTTATCCATTCATCTGTCGATGGACACATAGGTTGCTTCCATGTCCTGGCTATTGTAAAGAAAGCTGCAATGAACATTGTGGTACATGATTCTTTTTGAATTATGATTTTCTCAGGGTATAAGCCCAGTAGTTGGATTGCTGGGTCATATGGTAGTTCTATTTTTAGTTTTTTAAGGAACCTCCATACTGTTCTCCATAGTGGCTGTATCAATTTACATTCCCACCAACAGTGCAAGAGGGTTCCCTTTTCTCCCTACCCTCTCCAGCATTTATTGTTTGTAGATTTTCGGATGATGGCCATTCTGACCAGTGTGAGGTGATACCTCATTGTAGTTTTGATTTGCATTTCTCTAATGATTAGTGATGTTGAGCATTCTTTCATGTGTTTGTTGGCAATCTGTATATCTTCTTTGGAGAAATGTCTATTTAGATCTTCTGCCCATTTTTGGATTGGGTTGTTTGTTTTATTGATATTGAGCTGCATGAGCTGCTTGTCTACTTTGGAGATTAATCCTTTGTCAGTTGCTTCGTTTGCAAATATTTTCTCCCATTCTGAGGGTTGTCTTTTCGTCTTGTTTATGGTATCCTTTGATGTGCAAAAGCTTTTGTTTCATTAGGTCCCATTTGTTTAGTTTTGTTCTTATTTCTATTTCTCTAGGAGGTGGGTCAAAAAGGATCTTGCTGTGATGTATGTCCTAGAGTGTTCTGCCTATGTTTTCCTCTAAGAGTTTGATAGTGTCTGGCCTTACATTTAGGTCTTTAATCCATTTTGAGTTTATTTTTGTGTATGGTGTTAGGGAATGTTCTAATTTCATTCTTTTACATGTAACTGTCCAGTCTTCCCAACACCACTTATTGAAGAGGCTGTCTTTTCTCCATTGTATATTCTTGCCCCCTTTATGAAAAATAAGGTGACCATATGTGCGTGGGTTTATCTCTGGGCTTTCTATCCTGTTCCATTGATCTATATATCTGTTTTTGTGCCAGTACAATACTGTCTTGATTACTGTAGCTTTGTAGTATAATCTGAAGTCCGGGAGCCTGATTCTTCCAGCTCTGTTTTTCTTTCTCAAGATTGCTTTGGCTATTCAGGGTCTCTTGTGTTTGCATACAAATTGTGAAAATTTTTTGTTGTAGTTCTGTGAAAAATGCCATTGGTAGTTTGATAGGGATTGCATTGAATCTGTAGATTGCTTTGGGTAGTATAGTCATTTTCACAATGTTGGTTCTTCCAATCCAAGAACGTGGTATATCTCTCCATCTGTTGGTATCATCTTTAATTTCTTTCATCAGTGTCTTATAGTTTTCTGCATACAGGTCTTTTGTCTCCTTACGTAGGT
The DNA here is from genome assembly GCF_965194825.1 of Balaenoptera physalus. Classification (NCBI taxonomy): domain Eukaryota; kingdom Metazoa; phylum Chordata; class Mammalia; order Artiodactyla; family Balaenopteridae; genus Balaenoptera; species Balaenoptera physalus. The sequence continues at coordinate 98,511,961 of NC_138890.1, read as the reverse complement.
TTATTCCTAGGTATTTTATTCTTTTTGTTGCAATGGTAAATGGGAGTGTTTCCTTGATTTCTCTTTCAGATTTTTCATCATTAGTGTATAGGAATGCAAGAGATTTCTGTGCATTAATTTTCTATCCTGTTACTTTACCAAATTCATTGATTAGCTTTAGTAGTTTTCTGGTAGCACCTTTAGGATTCTCTAAGTATAGTATCATGTCATCTGCAAACAGTAACAGCTTTACTTCTTCTTTTCTGATTTGGATTCCTTTTATTTCTTTTCTGTCTGTGATTGTTGTGGCTAAAACTTCCAAAACTATGTTGAATAATAGTGGTGAGAGTGGACAACCTTGCCTTTTTCCTGATCTTAGAGGAAATGGTTTCAGTTTTTCACCATTGAGAATGATGTTGGCTATGGGTTTGTCATATATGGTGTTTATTATGTTGAGGTAAGTTCCCTCTATGCCTACTTTCTGGAGGGTTTTTATCATAAATGGGTGTGGAATTTTGTCAAAAGCTTTTTCTGCATCTATTGAGATTATCATATGGTTTTTATCCTTCAATTTGTTAATATGGTGTATCACATTGATTGATTTGCATATACTGAAAATCCTTGCATTCCTGGGATAAACCCCACTTGATCATGGTGTATGATCCTTTTAATGTGCCGCTGGATTCTGTTTGCTAGTGTTTTGTTGAGGATTTTTGCATCTATGTTCATCAGTGATAGTGGCCTGTAGTTTTTTTTTTTTTTTTTGTAACATCTTTGTCTGGTTTTGGTATCAGGGTGATGGTGGCCTCATAGAATGAGTTTGGGAGGGTTCCTCCCTCTGCTGTATTTTGGAAGAGTTTGAGAAGGATAGGTGTTAGCTCTTCTCTAAATGTTTGATAGAATTCACCTGTGAAGCCATCTGGTCCTGGGCTTTTGTTTGTTGGAAGATTTTTAATCACAGTTTCAATTTCAGTGCTTGTGGTTGGTCTGTTTATATTTTCTATTTCTTCCGGGTTCAGTCTCAGAAGCTTGTGGTTTTCTAAGAATTTGTCCATGCCTTCCAGGTTGTCCATGTTATTGGCATGTAGTTGCTTGTAGTAATCTCTTATTATCCTTTTTATTTCTGCAGTGTCAGTTGTTACTTCTCCTTTTTCATTTCTAATTCTGTTTATTTGAGTCTTCTTCGTTTCTTTCTTGATGAGTCTGGCTAATGGTTTATCAATTTTGTTTATCTTCTCAAAGAACCAGCTTTTAGTTTTATTGCTCTTTGCTATCGTTGCCTTCATTTCTTTTTCATTTATTTCTGATATGGTCTTTATGATTTCTTTCCTTCTGCTAACTTTGCGGGGGTTTTGTTCTTCTTTCTCTAATTGCTTTAGGTTTAAGGTTAAGTTGTTTATTTGAGATGTTTCTTGTTTCTTGAGGTAAGATTGTACTACTATAAAGTTCCCTCTTTGGACTGCTTTTGCTGCATCCCATAGGTTTTGGGTCGTCATGTTTTCATTGTCATTTGATTCTAGGTATTTTTTAATTTCCTCTTTGATTTCTTCAGTGATCTCTTGGTTATTTAGTAGTGTATTGTTTAGCCTCCATGTGTTTGTATTTAGTACAGTTTTTTTCCTGTAATTGGTATCTAGTCTCATAGCATTGTGGTTGGAAAGGATACTTGATATGATTTCAATTATCTTAAAGTTACCAAGGCTTGATTTGTGACCCAAGATATGATCTATACTGGAGAATGTTCTATGAGCACTTGAGAAGAAAGTGTATTCTGTTGTTTTCAGATGGAATGTCCCTTAAATATCAATTAAGTCCATCTTGTTTAATATATCATTTAAAGCTTGTGTTTCCTTATTTATTTTCATTTTGGTTGATCTCTCCATTGGTGATAGTGGGGTATTAAAGTCCCCTACTATTATTGTGTTACTGTCGATTTCCACTTTTGTGGCTGTTAGCATTTGCCTTATGTATTGAGGTGCCCCTATGTTGGGTGCATAAATATTTACAATTGTTGTATCTTCTTCTTGGATTGATCCCTTGATCATTATGCAGTGTCCTTCTTTGTCTCTTATAATAGTCTTTATTTTAAAGTCAATTTTGCCTGATACGAGAATTGCTACTCCAGCTTTCTTTTGATTTCCATTTGCATGGAATATCTTTTTCCATCCTCTCACTTTCAGTCTGTATGTTTCCCTAGGTCTTAAGTGGGTCTCTTGTTGACAGCATATATACCGGTCTTGTTTTTGTATCCATTCAACCAGTCTATGTCTTTTGGTTGGAGCATTTAAGCCATTTACACTTAAGGTAATTATTGATTTGTATGTTTCTATTACCATTTCCTTAATTGTGTTGGGTTTGTTATTTTAGATCCTTTCTTTCTCTTGTGTTTCCTGCCTAGAGAAATTCCTTTAGCATTTGTTGTAAAGCTGGTTTGGAGCTGCTGAGTTCTCTTAGCTTTTGCTTGTCTGTAAATGTTTTACTTTCTGCATCCAATCTGAATGAGATCCTTGCTGGGTAGAGTAATATTGGTTGTAGGTTTTTCCCTTTCATCACTTTAAATATGTCCTGCCACTCCCTTCTCGCTTGCAGAGTTTCTGCTGAAAGATCACCTGTTAACCTAATGGGGATTTCCTTGTATATTATTTGTTGTTTTTCCCTTGCTGCTTTTAATATTTTTTCTTTGTATTTAATATTTGATAGTTTGATTAGTATGTGTCTTGGCATGTTTCTCCTTGGATTTATCCTATATGGGACTCTCTGCACTTCCTGGAGTTGAATAACTATTTCCTTTTCCATATTAGAGACGTTTTCAACTATAGCCTCTTCAAATATTTTCTCAGTCCGTTTCTTTCTCTCTTCTTCTGGAACCCCTATAATTCGGATGTTAGTGCGTTTAATGTTATCGCAGAGGTCTCTGAGACTGTCCTCAATTCTTTTCATTATTTTTTCTTTATTCTGCTCTGTGGTAGTTATTTCCACTGTTTTATCTTCCAGTTCACTTATCCATTCTTCTGCCTCAGTTATTCTGCTATTGATTCCTTCTAGAGTATTTTTAATTTCATTTATTGTTTTGTTCATCATTGTTTGTTTGCTCTTTAGTTATTCTAGGTCCTTGTTAAATGTTTCTTGTATTTTCTTCATTCTGTTTCCAAGATTTTGGATCATCTTTACTATCATTACTCTGAATTCTTTTTCAGGTAGACTGCCTATTTCCTCTTCATTTGTTTGGTCTGGTGGGTTTTACCTTTCTCCTTCATCTGCTGCGTGTTTCTCTGTCTTCTCATTTTGCTTAACTTACTGTGTTTGGGGTCTCCTTTTCACAGGCTGCAGGTTCATAGTTCCTGTTGTTTTTGGTGTCTGCCCCCAGTGGCTAAGTTTGGTTCAGTGGGTTGTGTTGGCTTCCTGGTGGAGGGGAGTGATGCCTGTGTTCTGGTGGATGAGGCTGAATCTTGTTTTTCTGGTGGGCAGGACTGCATCCGTGGTGTGTTTTGGGGTGTCTGTGAACTTACTGTGATTTTAGGCAGCCTCTCTGCTGGTGGGTGGTGTTGTGTTCCTGTCTTGCTAGTTGTTTGGCATAGGGTGTCCAGCACTGTAGCTTCTGGTCGTTGAGTGGAGCTGGGTCTTAGTGTTGAGATGGAGATCTTTGGGAGAGCTTTCACCGTTTGATATTATGTGGAGCCAGGAGGTCTCTGGTGGACCAGTGTCCTGAACTCAGCTCTCCCACCTCAGAGACACGGACCTGACACCCGGGTGGAGCACAAAGACCCTGTCAGCCCCACAGCCATTTATTCACAAAGCGATGAACAGCCAGAGAAAGTGGTGGAGGGTGAGGTCTGGGAGGGTCCCGAGTGTAGGAGCTTCTGTCTCTGTGGAGTTTAGGATGCATCACTCTCTCAACTTGTGGATGGGTTCCTCAGTCTAGAAGCTCTCTGAACCCCTTTATTTAGGGTATTTATGGAGCTTCCATTAGGCATGACTGATTAAATCTTTGTCCATTGGTAATAGCTCAATCACCTGCCCCTCTGCCGTCTGTGGAGTCTGGGGGTGGGGCTAAATGGGCCAAACACTGCTAGTTTTTTAAAAAACCACTCCCCTAAATATTGACAAGATGATCTTACAATGAAATGTTAACCACCCACTCTTTCTGGGCACACTAGGCCAGCAGTGTTCACCGAGAAAGAAATGCTTCATAATGTACCCAGAATATATGTTTGTTTTTCCTTTTGCATAGAAGAAAATGAAAGAGTTAGAAGAGACAGAGATAGACACAGAAACAGAGAGAATGAAAGATACAGATATTCAATATTATTTTATTTCATTGTGAAAAGCCACCTTGGAAAGTAATGACCTTTAATCACAAACCACATAGAAAACTTTCTCAGTGCATTGCAGAGTGCCATGTCTTCCTTTTCTTACCTTTAATTTGTAGCTTTTCATTTTATTTGGATAATCTGTAATCCAAGAGAGGCTGACTTGTGTGTTTGGATAGTTTCCTAGTTCATAGTGAGCCAGCATTATATTGTAGTCCTTGGAAACATAATTATTTAAAAGAAATGGGTTGAAGTTCCCCCTTTCCCTTTTCACACACTGCAGGAAGCTGTTAATGGATCCCCCGAGATACCTATACTGGTGGAAAAGCAATAAAATTTCTTGTATTCATTGCTTATAACATTTTGCTAATAGATGTGAAATTCATAAAAAGTCATACTTTGTCACAGTCCTTTGTAGCACTTATTTGTATTTCTGTAACCTAATTTGTAGTCCATGTTCACACATGTTCTAATTATTCTATTCTGCAGTGAGTGATTTTAAATTGCTTTTACCACCTACTTTCCAGAAAGGAATAATAAGATGATTAATGAGGACATGTATAAAACATTTTGAATGCAGAAAGGAGCAGTTTTTAAAACTAAAAATAACAAACTATTGTAGGGAGCATTCTTATTTCTATGTCTATAGAAATACATTTGTTTTGGCATAATAATAAATGAATCCTCACCTTTAAGATGCCATATTTTAGAAAGACACGTCCTCTATATAAGTAAAATATCTATAGTTCTTTTATTGATTTATTTTGAAATGAAATTTTATTTTTTATTATAAAATAGTGGCATTTATTTAAAAAAACATTATAGTAAGTAAAAATTAAAAGTGAAAATAAAGTCCCCTGTATTCATCTCTCTGCAAATTTACCATTGTTAATCCATCAGTAAGTGCCTTTCCAATTGATTTATCAGTCTGTAAATCATATAGACACATAGTTGTCTGTCACAATAATTATTAAATAAATGAATAATGATATATAATTTTTTTACAATGTAGTGTTATTATACTCTATGTGTTTCTTTTCTACCACTTTTTCTCTTAATGATGTATTAATACTTTGTATAGTCTCCAGAATTTTACCCCATTATTTAATAGCTAAATGTGTTCGATAGCTAACATAACCAATTTCCTATTGTTAAATATTTATAGATTGACTTTCTTTATTCTATTTACAATCCATGATGAAAATCCTGTCAATTAAGTCCATTGTATAACTTTAGGAAAAATTCTCAGAAACAAAGCTACCAGTTGTGCTGGTTCTGAGAATACATAGGATTTAAGGAACTAAAACATACTGGCAAAATACCTTTCAGAAAGATGATACCCACTTACATTCCCACCAGCAATGTATGAAAGTTCCCAGGCCCTATGACCTAGACTGGGTCTCTGTCTTTTTTTAAATTATTGCCAATTGTATATGAGAAAAAAGACATCTGGTATCTCATTATTTTATTTTATTTAAATTAAATCCTAAGTAATAATCTTTCCAGTCTACTTTCTATCTCTTTAAATTACATGTTTTGCTTGTATAAATTTGAAGTTTAATGCCAATAACTGAAAAAAAATGAATAATTTAGATTATCTTTTCCTAAACTTGGGGGAAAAAGAAAATTATTTATCAAATAAATTAGGTAAGTTTTTACTTGAGACACAATTTTTTAAAATAGAAATACTTAAAATGTTTTATTTTATTTTATTATCAATGTCTTTTTAACCATCTTTATTGGAGTATAATTGCTTTACAATGGTGTGTTAGTTTCTGCTTTATAACAAAGTGAATCAGCTATACATATATTATCAATATTTTTTAGCCTAAGTTTCATTGGCTTGCAGTTGGGAGAGGGGAGAGGCTATATTACTCCTACTCTTTTGAGATGTATTTATTTTTAGGTTTTATAATATTTTAGTTAATACATGGAACACATTTTTATGATTTCTGAGAAGTGGATACCCCAGCAATAGTGTATCTAAAAGATATGTGAATTATAAAATTGTTTAAGAGCAATGAATTTCTTTTCAAAATAATCTTTCCAGAATGAATATAGTATAAACTTCTAAAAATACTGACATAGACTATGTATATCTAAAATATGTTTGTCAGATGATAACTGTTGGTGGCCAGATATTTTTAATGAATGTGCAATTCATTTGATGAAACATTGTACAGGTAAAATGTGTGTGGATGTGTATGCTTTATTTTATGGGCTAAATGAGAAAACTATTTCCTGCAGTATGTGACGTAAGCTAATGTCCATGTTAATGAATTTAAGGTTTTAAGAAAATCTAACTTTGTAAGAGCTTGCTCTTTGCATTGTGTTTTAGAGAATCTCTTTATATTTTTAAGACCTTGACCACATCAGACAGGTAATTGCTTACATTGTAACATAAAATTTGAAAGGTGTTGGTCAAATGACCTCATTTATACTTACTTAGAATATTTGTTTATCTTTAATTGAACAACCAAAGTACCATGTCTTTTATAGAATATGGATTTTTACAATGAATCCCAATTTCACAGTATTCTCAGTTTAAAGAAAGATCATAGCAATAAAAGTATACATTCTTCTAGAGAGCTTAGCTAATACAGGTATATCTCAAAGATTTGCTGGTTCGGTTCCAGACCACCACAATGAAGTGAATATCACAATAAAGGAAGTCACGGGAATTTTTGGGTGCATATAAAAGTTAAGTTTATACTATACAGTAGTCTGTTGTATGCAATAGCATTATGCCTAAAAAAATCAATATGCATACCTTAACTAAAACATAGTTTATTGCTAAAAAGTGCTGACCATCACCTGAGCTTTCAGGAAGTTTTAATCTTTTTGCTGTGGAAGGTCTTACCTTGTTGACGGCTGCTGACTGATCAGGGTGGTGGTTGTTGAGGGTTGGGTGGCTGTGGCCATTTCTTAAAATAAGACGACAATGAAGTTTGCTGCATCTTCTTTCATGAATGATTTCTCTATAGCATGTAAGGCTGTATAACAGCATTTTACCCACATTAGAACTTCTTTCAAAATTGAAATCAATCCTTTCAAACCCTGCCACTGTTTTATCAACTAAATTTGTGTAATATTCTAAATCCTTTCTTTTCATTTTAACAGTCTTTGCAGCATCTTCACCAGGAGTAGATGTCATCTCAAGAAACAATTTTCTTTGCTCATCCATAAGAAGCAACTCCTCATTCATTAAAGTTTTATCACAAGTTTGCAGTAATTCAGCCACATCTTCAGGCTACAATTTTAATTCTAGTTCTCCTGTTATTTCTATCACACGTGCTGTTACTTCCTCCACTGAAGTCTTGAACTCCTCACAGTCATTCATGAGGGTTGGAATCAACTTCTTCCAAACTCCTGTTAATATTGATATTTTGACCTCTTCCCATGAATCATGAATGTTCTTAATGGCATCTAGAATGATGAATCCTTTCCAGAAGGTTTTCAATTAACTTTGCCCAGATCCATCAATGGAATCACTGTCTATGGCAGTTATAGCCTTACAAAATGTGTTTCTTAGAGAATAAACTTGAAAATTGAAATTACTCCTTGATCCATGGGTTGCAGAATGGATGTTGTGTTAGTTGGCATGAAAACAACATGAATCTCATTGTACATCTCCATCAGAGCTCTTGGGTGACCAGGTGTATTGTCAATGAGCAGTAATATTTTGAAAGAAATCTCTTTTTCTGAGCAGTGGGTCTCAACAGTGGGCTTAAATATTCATTAAACTGTATTATAAACAGATGAGCTGTCATCTAGGCTTTGTTGTTCCGTTTATAGAGCACAGGCTGAGTAGATTTAGCCTAAGATTTTTGGAATGGTAAATGAGCATTGGCTTCAACTTTAAGTCACTAGCTACATTAGCCCCTAACAAGAGAGTCAATTTGTCCTTTTATGACCCAGCAATTCCACTACTGGGCATATACCCTGAGAAAAACATAATTCAAAAAGCTACATGTACCCCAGTGTTCATTGCAGCACTATTTACAATAGCCAGGATATGGAAGCAACCTAAATGCCCATCAACAGATGAATGGATAAAGAAGATGTGGTACATATATACAATGGAATATTACTCAGCCATAAAAAGGAACGAAATTGGGTCATTTGTAGTGATGTGGATGAATCTAGAGTCTGTCATACAGAGTGAAGTAAGTCAGAAAGAGAAAAACAGATATCATATATTAACACATATATATGGAATCTAGAAAAATGGTACTGATGAACCTATTTGCAGGACAGGAAAAGAGATGCAGATGTGGAGAATGGACTTGTGAACACAGTGGGGAAGGGGAGGGTGGGATGAATTGGGAGAGTAGAATTGACATATATACACTACCATGTGTAAAATAGATAGCTAGTGGGAAGCTGCTGTATAGCACAGGGAACTCAGCTCCATGCTCTGTGATGACCTAGATGGGTGGGATGGGGGGGGTGGGAGGGAGGCTCAAGAGGGAGGGGATATATGTATACATATAGCTGATTCACTGTATTCTACAGCCGAATCTAAACATTGTAAAGCAATTATACTCCAATAAAAAAAAAAAAATTGTCCTTTGCAGTTTTGAAGCCAGACATTGACTTCTCTCTAGCTATGGAAGGCCTAGATGGCATCGTCTTCCAAAATAAGGCTGTTTTGTCTACATTGAAAATTTGTTGTTTAGTGTAGCCACCTTCATTAATGATCTTAGCTAGATCTTCTGGGTAACTTGCTCGCAGCTTCTACATTAGCACTTGCTGGGTTCATCTTGCAGTTTGATTTTATGGAGATGGCTTCTTTCCTTAAATCTAATGAATCAACTTCTGATAGCTTCAAACTTCTTTTGCAGCTTCCTCTCCTCTCTCAACCTTCATAGAATTGAAGAGAGTTAGACTTAGGCTTTGGCTTAAGGGAATCCTGTGGCTGATTTAATCTTCTATTCAGACTACTGAAATTTTCTCCCTATCAGCAATAAGGTTGTTTCAATTTCTTATCATTCATATGTTCTGTACTGGAGTAGCACTTTTAATTTTCTTCAAGAACATTTCCTTTGCATTCACAGCTTGGGTAACTGTTTGACGTAAGAGGCCTAGCTTTCAACCTATCTCACCTTTCGACATACCTTCCTCACTAAGCTTAATTTTATTCTGGCTTTTGATTTAAAGTGAGAGATGTGTGATTCGTCCTTTCATTTGAACACTTAAAAGCCATTGTAGAGTTATTAATTGGCCTAATTTAAATATTGTTGTGTCTTGGGGAATAGGGAGGCCTGAGGAGAGGGAGAGAGACAGGGGAACAGCTGGTCAGTGGGGTAGTCAGAACACACATAACATTTATTGATTAAGTTTGCCATCTTATATGGGCATGGTTTGTGGCACCCCCCAAAATAACTACAAGAATAGCATCAAAGATCACTGATAACAGATCACCATAACAAATATAATAATAATAAAAAGTTTGAAATATTGTGAGAATTATCAAATTGTGATACAGAGACAAGAAGTCAGAAAATGCTGTTGAAAAAATGAAGCCAACAGACTTGCTCAAAACAGAGTTACCACAAGCCTTCAATTTGTAAAAAAAAATACATTATCTGCAAAGCACAATAAAGAGAAGCACAATAAAATGAGATACACCTTTATCGAGTTTTGAAAGGAACTAAATACATAAACTAGCCAATAAATGTCTCCATTAAATAAGATATTCCATGTCTTTTCAGAACAACTTGAGTAAGAGGTAAGGAAGTACTTATGGATTATTGTTCAGTAGCTCCTAAGTTTTAGCTTTAACTAAGAAGTGGAATTATCAAAGAAATATTGGGGACTAATATCCATTAGTCAACTTCGTCTTTTTCCAAATAAATTTAACAAACTAAAAGTATCCTCAAAAAATAACAATCATTGCATAAACTAAAGGGTCTTTTACACTAAAGGAGTAAGGTATACATGATTTCGTTGTAAATTACAGTCTTCTAAATTGAGAATATTTATCCTTAGGGAAATATCATTATGTTGTCTTGATTTTCTTAATTTGTATAAACCTATAAACCAGATTTTAGGAATTACTAACTGCAGTCTTCTTTGGAGAAGCTTGAATTAGAAGTTACAAAGAAGTTGTTACTTGGGGGAGTAGGAATAGTTTTGGTTAGATAAATGAAATAAAAGTACATTTTAATGAGCCTTTCAAGAAAGTTAAGTGTGGAGTACTTCAAATCAGACATATTGGGTGCTTAAGTCACATACAGCCTCCGTGAATGTCCATTAGTCTTTCCATGGGTAACCCATGTCATTGGTTTGAAGAACTATTCCGTTTGCAGTATATCCTGTCCTAATAGCCACTTCTCCTGACTGAGTGACTATGAAAACATGGAGAGTATGTAAGGACTTGTGACCCAAGTGTCTTGCTATATTAAGCACAAGGTTAATTGAATGGAAGTGTGCTATATAAAGTTACCAAATTGAATGTGGAAATTGCAGCTCTCTGTGTGTAGAAAATCCCTATTTTGGGATTGATTTCAGCTCACAGTGTGTGAAGATCTGGGTATGTTGGCTTATCTTCTTCACTGGCTTCTGGTATAGAACTCTTACCCACTGGGTTCAGAGAAGCTTTCAGAGCTATAGAACTATTACCAGAAATAAGGTCATCTACAGTCTGGGTTATTTGAAATTCACCACTGACAGTCACTGACAATGAAAGAAGAGAATTAAAAAATCAGATCACAGGGATATATCCATTATTTATCCTTCTTTTGCTTCTTCACACAGAGTGGCTCTTATATATCACTGGAATATTATCTTTTAAAAAATGTGTTTATTTGTGTACAACATATATACTACAAAGTGCAAAAATATTAAGAAGACAAAAGAGCAATTTTTGTTATGATCCATTTCAGTCATTATCACCCAAAATATAACCAGTATTTTTAGATCTATCACTTTATATTTGTTTTCTCTGTTTAACTTATATAAACTGAGTCATAATGTTGTCTATTGTGTCTTGTTTATTTCACTCAACATTATTTCTGTGGCATTCATTCATATTGTACATGACATTCGTTTGATATTTTTCATTACACTATAGCATTTTTTAATATAAATATACCATGATTTATTTATTTGGTTTTTGTTTTCTATATTTCATTGACCTTTGCATTATTTCCAGTTTGGCCCTATTATTAATGATGTGGCTATGAACATTTTTATACATGTCTGTTGGTGCATATATTTATACATCTTTATTTGGTTTAGTATTTCCAGTTACTGGAATTGCTATTTTATTGCTTATGTCTATGTTTAGACATATTATATATTGCCAAATAATTTTCCAAACAACTTTCCATTTTATATTCCCGGAGAATTCCAGTCACTTAATGTTCTTCTCAATGCTTGTTTTTGGCAATTTTTAAGATTTTTATTTTTAAACACATCCTAGTGAATGTGGATTGATTATTTAAGAATTTAGCTTTGTGTGTGTAAGAGGGCACCTATTCAACAACTCTGACCTTCTATCAAAAATTTGGCCATTTCAAAATATGTGTCCTTGAACATTCATATTTACAATGTATCTGATAATTTTAAAATATTTTGTTTACAGAAGAACTTATTTTAAGTGACTTTGAAGTAACTACAGGATAATGCTCTCCTTAGTCTGGCATTTTGGAATCTCTACAATCTGGTCACTTTATGTTTTCCTATGTTATAGACCCCATGGTGTCTCAACAGCTTGTGGTTCCAAAATAAAGGTAATATTGACAGAACTAGTTTATCAGGTCAAATGTTCTTTCCTACACATTATGAAAAATAAGGGCTTAGACTTCTCAGTTTCCCTTCCCCATCTAGAAAACCTTAAGGTTTTCTCTAGATAGGGGATGATATAACATATCATGGAGAGCCTGAGTTTGTATACATATATTCGAGCAGATTTTTTCAGCTCTGCTAAGATTCCTGCTTCTCTTGTTTACTTGCTATGCGACTTATGCATGCATATTCTTATAGTGTTTCTTCTATAGGGTTGTTGGTATGATTAAATTATATAATATAGAAAAAACTAGTTGTGTTTTTGATATATAATATGTACATAATACTTATTAGTTATATCTTTCTATACTTCAAAGGTGAGTTCAAGCCATTTATTTTCCACTAACTCTTTTCTATACATTTTAAATTTTCTTTAATTATTTCTTTGATAAATTTCCTCCTTCAGATGTATCTTGCATATTTTAAATATCTATCATATTTTTAATTTCCAAGAGCACCTTTTGTTCCTTGTATGCTGCTTTTCATAACATTATAGCATACGGTTATTGTTTTGTAGACAGAGTTATAGTTTCTTGACACTATTAGCCATAAACTTTTTAATAAAAAATGTGATCTTTGTATTGTATATTTCCTCACAACTTTGTTTTTCCATTTGTGTGCTTTGCTTTTGTTTTTGTTCTCTATATTTTTAGTTAGAGGTATTTTTCTAATGTCTGAACATTGTGAGCTATTTACTCCTATTAAAGAATGAGAAACAGGAAAGTAGACAGGGTGATCTGTGCACATGGACTGGGCTTGTTGGTGGATTTCGTTGAAGAGTGGTTTCATTAGGAGAATCTTTAAAACTGTTATTTCCTTTTAGGTTGGTCAGTTTTTTCAGAAAGTAATCACCAGTTTCCTTTCTTGGCAGTACAAGTTTCTTAGAGAAGAGGGAAGGGAGCAAGTTTCTTATATTTTCTTTTCGTATTTATTTTCTTTTCTTTATATACTTTTTTACTGATATAAAACTTATAGTTAAGAAAATGCACAGATTTTACATGTATAGTCCAATGAATTTTCTAAAATGGAAATATCTGTGTAACCATACCCAACATACATAATGTATTCATCACCCTAGAAAATTCCCTCTTGCCCCTTGCTCATCAATCACCTCTGCACAGAGTTAACCACCATGCTGATGTATAGCAATTTACCTGAACACCGTAAGCTTAGCTTTCTTTTTTCTTCAGTTCATCGTCATTTGTCATTTGTCCCTCTGCTTGCTAGGTTTAAAAATATTATTGTCATCACATCAACATCTTATCCTGTTCTCTTTTCTTTGCTAATTTGCCTCTTTAAATAATCATTTTAGTGTCATTTTTGTGAGATTTTAGAAGGAAGCAGAAGTAACCACACAGTTAAGCTTACATTTTGAATGTGCTTTTCAATGTAATGTCATACTTTTTTGGATTATTATATTTACTTAATTCTTGAGCCATTATTCTCATAGTTAATTATGTGAATGAACTAAATCCCTTACTGTTCTAATATTTCCATATCTCCTTTGAGTAACTGAATGGATATTTTGGGTTTTTTTTTAATAGGTACTGCTTTTACCACTCTAATCCTTTTGTATCACCCCAAAATAGTTAGCTGTGGCATTGTTCTGTCCACATAATCCATTTTTTTTACAATGGTAAGTATCTCTCTTGCAGATTATTTCACTTCCATAATGATTCATATTTGATAATACTTTTCCATATAAAGAGTTATTTATTGATATAAGTACAAAACTCTGCATATAGCTGTTGGGCGACCTTCAGTGTACTTCTGCAAGATAAAGAGGGTTGTGACATGTCAACACATTGATTTTCCTAGATATGACCACATTTTCTCAGTCCTCATAAAACAAACCAGTAAAGATAAAAATATTTTATAGCCACCAAAACAACTTGATTGTAATTTCTTTCCTAGCAAGAACTGTGTGATTCATTTATCATGAATATATGTATATATACATACATATATTCTATAAATGCTTAAATTATTGTGTTTGGATTCCGTTTTCACAACAAATACTTATGGTCTTGCTTTATAGATGAGCAAACGGTGGCTTATGGAGATCACATTTGCTCCAAGTTCATGTAGTTATTTATTGGCAGTCAAGATATGTTCCAGATTCCTTAGAGTTGATCCCGGTATTTTTTTTTTTTTTAATTTCCTACTTTACCACATTGGCCTCTTACATAGTCAAAGATTAGAATTAGTATAAAAAAGAAGAATGGTCATCTGGCAGAATACTGGCAAAGTCCCCTGAGCACAGGGGAGGCCTTACATTTTCATAGTTCTTATATCTCAGTGACTCTGAGACTGAAGTCCAAAACATAACACAGTAGAGCTTCTAAATATAGGGGAGTATTGTAGTTTTGTCATAATTACAAAGCTTTACTGTAACTCTCTGGAGAGTAGAGGTTTTCTGCTTCAGAGACAAGGTCCACGGGTCTTAGCCTTTATTTCTCATTAATTACCCAGTACCTTATCCCCTTCCCCTTCTGATTAATGTATCCAATGATGTATTGAATCAGGAATGTCAGAGGTACAGACTATCTCAATGAAGCATAAGAAAATCTTGGAGGGACAAATTTCCAGAGGTCAGTAATATACGTAGTAAAATAATCTGAGCCAACTCAAGGGTACCTGTATGGGTACCACAAATAAACTCTGAACAAGATGTGACATTCCCCAGAGATTGGTCCCCTTATGGACTTTCTTGATCCTGGATTAGGTTGTTCAAAATAAGTTAATGGTGAGGAATATGAGAGCAGCCTATCTAGCACCACCTGCCAATGCCTGATACCAATAAACTAAAAGTCAGAATATTAACACTCTGAAGCTTGGTTTGCCTTGAGCTCTGCTATCTTGCTATTTAAACCTTCCTTATGTCCATTCCCAAACAAAGCCTGCTTCTAGCTAAACATAACTTATTCCCATGGACTCTAAGTGGGGTGGAATCTTCTTGGCCTGACATTAGGCTGGTTTTCAGAAACCCTAGGGATCTCTCTCAATGTCAGAAACTCATTTTCCACTAGGGATTTTGTCTTTGAATATTTCCTGTGCATTATTCTTGCTTAACATGATAAAATAATGCTACTTAACAAAAAGGTGACTTTAAGATGCTATTGAATAAGAGCCTAAGAAACATTTACATCTTGCCAGCTCATTATGCAAAGTAGTTAAGGGAAAAATAGATGTACAGGGGACCATGGCTTAGTCTCAAACCTTAATGTAGAGCACAGTGTGAGAGGCCTACTTCAGGTAGAACTCTTAAAACCTTAAAACAAATGCAGCCAAATGTCTTACTCTATCTTTTTCAATGTGGAAAGCTCACAGGTAAGCTTTAGATCTCATCACATCACCAAAAAAGAAAAGTAGGAGAAAAGAGGGAGCTTGTTCAAATACCTAGGTCAGAACTAGTTTAGGCCTCTCATTCCAGATTTGTCAAGGATGGAAAATAGTTCTCAAGAAAAGCAACTCCATGCCCATTATACTTAGATGCATGTAAAAAATATTCAAAGTGTATATGTGTGTTGGGGGGGAGGTGTTTGAAGGTTAGAAAGTCTTGAGTCTTGAAAGTTCAAGAGAAGTAACCAACCTTGACAGACCCTAGACCATTTGATCTCAGCACACAAAAGAAAATCTCTAATGTAGAAAGAGAGAGGACAGGGCCTTCAAATGACTGAGAGTGGGTTATGCACTGTTTCAGCTCTCCAAGATGGCAGAAGGGAAAAGCGTCTTAAGAGGAAAATGACTATTCCATTGTGGGCAGTGATGCTTATTAACCTTTTGATAAGAATAGTGAAAATCTTTATCCATTAGCAGAGTGGTCAGTATAAGGTCCAAAAATTAAAGACTGAACCATAGCAAGGGCTTACTACCTTGGGAATGGATCCAGGGCACAGGAAGTAGAGCTTTCTTAAATTAATATTTATAGTGATTTTCTATCCCTTTACTCCTGCCACTATTACAGTGTTAGAATTGTTTTCCTTTTCTGTGATTTTTTTTTTTTCTTGTGGGAATGATACCCACTCTCAGTCTTAGATTGGTACTACATTCTAGCATTTCATATGAATTCAGTTACTAGTCATAGATTAAATTTATTTTTGCTTTTTCCCTATTCCTTTCCCACCTCTTTGGTTATGTGAAGTTAATACAGTTATCACATTTACAATTTATGATCATTTTTATTAGTGCACCACACACAACATGGTTATGCTAATTCACATCTAAATTTGGTAAAATGTATGGATGTATATCCATCCCCACCCAAGGATGGACATACAAACACAAGCAAACGTGCAGATTGAATGGTTTAGTGAGGATGTGTTGCCTTGACACTGAAAAGCAGCATTTCTGGGTAGGTTAGCAATGGGGCTACAAATGTCTAATTACCTTCTATCTGATACCAACTAAGATGATCATTACAGTGTGAAAAATAGTCCCATCAGTGTTGATAACTAGGGACCAGTGCTAAAATTATAATCCCTAGCATTATTAAGGATACAGGGAAAGTGTGTGAATGTGCTTAATTTGTCACTAGTTTCTGGAAAGTGAGACGTTACACATTTTGATTTCATCATTATACTTCTAGGTATTAACTTTCAGTATATAATTGGACAAAAGCTCAATGGTGTATATAAGTAATAAATATTTCACTCCGTTGGTTATAAGTCTAAAAGTTAGAAATAAATATTCACCAATAGAAAAGTAATTAAATAAATAAAGCCACATAGTGAAAATACTATGCAGCTATTATAAAGATGATATAGAACTAAATTCTAAGGGTCACAACATAAAACTTGAGTAATAAATAGTGCCACTGTGTGAAAGGTAGAGTACAGTCTATAGGTTTGTGAGTGTTTGTGTATGTGAATATATTTGCAAGAATATATATCTGGGATGGTTATGCCCAATATATTATGAATAATTAATTCCTATTGCTAAAATTTAGCTTGATATTCACTTTTCTTCATATTCTATCCCATTATTGATTTTTAAAATTAAATAACATGTATATATAACTCACATAAATACTAAAATGTGACATGATTTTTATTTTTCACACAATTATTTCAGTAACACAGAAATATTCAAAAATACTATCTTGCCATTTAATATATACAAATTTCATAGGTTTCTTCCAGTAGATTTATTGCACAATCCAGGAATAAAACTTAAAACTGAAAGTCATTTAATAGTAATAAAACCTAAATTAACTAAAGAAAATACATTTCTCATATTTAGTCATTTTATATTTAGTTATTGTTATCCATGTATAGTTTTTGAGTTGTTTATATACAGTTGTTTACAATTTTAATTGTAGCACTTTGTAGGAAGAATCCAGGCTAAAACTATTTTTCTTCGGGTAAGAAGGTGGGAGTCATCAACTGACTCTATCCCAGTGGCCTGATTATTAGGCCTACTACCAGGCTGGCTTTGGATTTATCAAACACAGAAAGTAATGTACATGACTGACATTCTTCCAGTTGAAGGTCAGTTGATAACCAGTCTTCAGTCCAATGCAATGAAACAAGACAACAAATGGTTCCAGGCCAGCTAAGAATTGTTACATGACAAAGAAAGATCTTCGGAGATTTTTATGTAAATCCTCATAATGTGATTTTGAACTGGTACCATTTTAAATTCTAGAAAGAATAATTCCTAACTAAATCCAAACAAGATTATTTAAAGCACATTATCCTGGAGATCCAATGATGGCAAACCCAAAGAATTTCTATTTTGTTTGCTACTGCAGTTACACATGAAGATACCTAAGTGAGCTTTTCTTTAGCTTTTAGATCTGTTGTTATAAGCTGAAACAATAGTAAAGCAGGCCTCTAAGATTCAAAACTACAAGTGTATCTACCTGTAAATCAAAAAATCCAAGTCAGAGATAGTTATACTGATTTGCTCACAGTTCTGTAGAGAACCTCTGCATTACTTAACTCTAGATACATTGGATTCTCTCTGAGTAATGCACTTTGAGCAAAATACAATGGTAAAAACTCTCATCAAAGTTTGTATGGATGGAACATATCTCAACATAATAAAGGCCATTTATGACAAACCCACAACTAACATCATACTCAGTGATGAAAAGCTTAATGCTTTTCCTCTAAAATCAGGAACAAGACAAGGATGACCACTCTTGCCACTTCTATTTAATATAGTATTGGAAGCCCTGGCCACAGCAATCAGAGAAGAAAAAGAAAAGCCATCCAAATTGGAAGGGAAGAAATAAAACTGTAACTGTTTGCATATGGCGTGATACTATATGCAGAAAATCCTAAAGTCTCCACCAAAAAACTATTAGAACTAATAAATGAATTCAGTCAATTTGCAGGATACAGATAATTTACAGAAATCTGCTGCTTTTCTATATACCAAAAATGAACTATCAGAAAGAGAAAACAAGAAAACAATCCCACTTAAAATTGCATCAAAAAGAATAAAATACCTAGGAATAAACTTAACCGAGGGGAGGAATGACCTATACTTTGAAAACTATAAAATGTTGATGAAGGAAATTAAAAATGATACAAAGAAATAGAAATATATTCTGTGTTCAAGGATTGGAAGAATTAATGTTGTTAAAATGTTCATACTACCCAAAGCAATCTGCAGATTTAGTGCAATCCCTATCAAAATACCCATGACATTTTTCACAGAACTAAAACAAATAATCCTAAAATTATTGTCAAACCACAAAAGACCCTGAATTCCCAAAGCAATCTTGAGAAAAAAGAACAAAACAGGAGGTATCATGCTCCCCAAATTCAGAATACAAATCTACAGTAATCAAAACTGTGGTACTGGCACAAAATCAGACACATAGACCGATGGAACAGAATTGAAAACGCAGAAATAAACCCACACACTTACTGTCAGTTAATCTGTGACAAAAGAGACAGGTGTATACATTGAGGAAAGGACAGTCTCTTCAATAAGGTGCTGGGAAAACTGGACAACTACATGTAAAAGAATGAAAATAGAACATTTTTTCACACCATATACAAAAACAAACTCAGAATGGATTAAAAACCTAAATGTAAGACCAGAACCCATAAAATTCCTAGAAGAAAACATAGGCAGAACACTGTTTGACATAAATTGTAACAATATTATTTTGGATCTATCTCCCCAGGTAAAGGAAATAAAAGCAAAAATAAACAAATGAGAAAGCTTTTGCACAGCAAAGGAAACCATTGACAAAATGCAAGACAACCTACTGAGTGGGAAAAAAAAAATTTACAAATGGTATATGATCAACAAGGAGTTAACATCTAAAATATATAAACAGCTCATACAACTCAATATCAAATAAACAACCCAATTTAAAAATGGGCAGAAGACCTAAACAGACATTTTTTCAAAGAAGACATATAGATAAATGGTCTTTGAGGTCCTGCCCACCTTAAAAAGTCTCTGGTTTTAGATTAAAATGAGGTGCTCTTAAAAATTATTGCTTGAGGTTTCTGTGTGGAAGTCGGGGTAAGGGAGTAAATCACAGAGCAGTTGCACAATTAGAAATATCCTAGTTAATCATTTTTATTCTTCAGCATTTTGTTTTTATTGGATCGTTTATTTGATACAGGATCACATTCTGCATTACATTAAAATTTTTTATATGTGAAAACTTCTAGTTCCTAATTAGATTGTAAGTTCTATGGTCTTTAGAACCTGATTTATATTTCTTCATTTTATGCTGCAGTCATATGATCATAGGAGGTGCTTAGGAAATACTCGTAGAATTAATGAAGAACTAAATTTATAGAGTTAATAGTCCCTTCAGGCAGGGATGTATCTTAAATTATTTTATTATACAAGTCTTTTTGTAAACATATATTTTTCTTTACCTTAGTAAAATAACTGGGAGAAGAATTTCTAGATCTTTAAATTGGTTAATTATAAGTAATTGCCAAAAGTTTTACCAGAGTGGTTGTACCATTTACACTTCCATCAAAAATATATAACAGTTCCAGTTGTTCCATATTCTCATCAATATTTGATGTTCTCAGTCTTTTCATTTTAGGCACTCAAGTGTGTGTATAATGGCATCTCAGTAATACCTGTTTAAGTTTTGCGTATTGGTATTGAATTGTTTGTCCTTTTATTACTGAATTGTGAGAGTTCTTTATATATTCTGGGTACGAATCTTTTGTGAGATATATTTACTAATACTTTCGATCTGAAACTTGCCTATTAATTTTCTTAATAGTGTCTTTTGATTTAATTTTTTTCTTTTATGAATCTTACCTTTTGTGTCCTAAGATACCTCTCTTTACCCCCAGGTAATGAACATTTTCTTCTGAAAGCTTTATAAATTCAGCTTTTATGTTAAAATCTATGATCCAAGACAGATCATTAATTTTTATACATGTTGTGAGGTATGGGTTAAAGTTCACTTTTTCATTTATGTGCATATCCAATTGTTGCAGTACCATTTATTGAAAAGACATTCCTTTCCCCACTGAGTTGCTTTGGTGACTTTTTTGTTGAAAATTAATTATGTATGTATGGATTAACTTGTTCAAGCATTTTCTTCTTTAATAGACTGTTGAACTTTGAAGAGTATTGATTGCTGAGTTAAATGCACAATACAGAAGGACTATTTTTATATTAAACTTTAAAGTTATCATTTGTGGACTAAATATATGTCTTAATTTAAAAACATTTATATTTAAAGCCTTCTTATATTTGCATGAGGCCACATGAGAGATAATATGATGGACAAATATGGTGGAAAGAAATGGCAAGAGATACAAATGAGCCATAAGGTGCCATAGCTGAAGTAGGGAGATAAAGGGACAGAGCAGGAGAAGGGGAATACAGAACAATTACATAACACCAAAGAAGTTGGATGGTAATTTAAGTTTTTGATGGAGAAAAATAAATCTTAGTTTCTTTGAAATGCACCTATTCCCAGAGATTTACTTTTTTACGTTGTGTTTATAAATTGAATTCAGTTTGTCAGAGTGACAAATGAACACAAAATGCCAGTCATAATGAAAGGTCATGTAAGCCCCAATTTACTGTCACACTTTTCTAGTTTGTTGTTTCGGCCACCAAAAATACAGATTTTTTCCCCAGGATATGAAAAGATGGAGATCACATTTTAACCTTCAAGGCACTTTTCCACTTATCTAGACACTTAGTTCTTTATCTGAATGGAAACTACCTACTGGGTTGGATTTTATGGGAAATTTAAGGCTGCAGTGGTTTTGATAGAAATCAACTTATAGTAATTTATGATGGGATACTGATTAGTCAGCTGTATAAATGACCCACTCCCATTTGCCTGGAGATTTCTTGTCCCATTCCCACCTTTTATACATATTCCAAGGTTCTGCTGAGCAGTACGGATTGCTGTTAAGCAGGCATGTGTTACTGTCAGTCATTTTCCATCTGTTTCTCCCACACACTCTAGATATGCAATAAATGCATATCAATATGCAATAAATGCAATGACAAATTGCTTATAAGAAAATGCTTAAATGAAGCATACATTCTGATCTTTTTAGAGAAAAATTACCTCCTTAAAGAATATCTATTCTTGGCAAATGGAGAGCTTATGCAGGAGAAAAAGTTGGACATCTCCTGTGGTTGCATATTAATTTTGATCCTCATCTTTCTCACAGTGCCAATTATTTTTAAAAATTTCCTTAATTTTCAGTCAAAAGTAGAATTTTTATTTGGAAATAAAATTCTTAATATAGCATGAATAATTATTCTTACTGAACTTTCTTTTTGAGGCAAAAATATGAAATAGACTACAGATTACCCATAGAAGCAAAATGTAAACATATACCAGAGAAGTCAAAGAAGCTTAATTTTTCTTATTTTTTCATTGTTAAATATGTCACCTAAAGAATGACTTCTTTTTTTTTCCTAAAGAGGTGCTTAATTGCACTAATTTTAACTGATTTTTTTTTTTGTACGTGTAGTTGTACGAGTTGAATGCTTCATATACAGTAGCATGCTACTATAGCAGGAAAAAAAGGTTGAATTTCATTTTAGAACAAAATAAAAATAAAATCGTGAAGTACTGTTTTTCTCTACAGGATACAAATTTGTATAGTTAGGTACTTTATGACATTAATTTTTCACCTCATCTCAGGAGAAGGAACTGACTTTATGATCTATAAAATACAAAGCATGGACTTGAAAAGATGTGTTTGTGTTTTTATAGATACATTATTAACTGATATATTTGATGGTTTTATTTAAGGATTTTTGCTATTTATTTATGAAATGCCATTTTTTTAAATGGACTGTAGGGAGAGGTAAGAATTCTTGGCTCTGAAAACTGCTAGTGCTATGGGGAATTATTAAAGTTATAAGCTGGATAAGAGGAACGTTTTTATCTTTTCTAACCATAGCCACATTTCTCTTTGTTTAAAAATAAACTTTAAAAAAATTTTCTGTAATCAACATCTGGGTAGCAAATGAAGAAGAATGGTGAAGTGGGTGGCCTTCAAACACAGTTTAATAAGGACTACTCATTACAGCTTTAAGGATCCCCGTTCCATCTTACTGTGCTTCAGTTTAGCAGATGGGAAGATACACACATGTGGGATTACCTTCTTCCCCTTTCTTCCTTGCTTCTACTGCTCCCAGGAAATAATTGGATTTTGTGGCAATTCTGTGCCATTGGAAACTAGGAGATTCTTGTGATCCTCCCAACAATCCCACACACACACACACACACACACACACACACACACACACACACACACACATATACATATTATGGAGCTGATCTTGTTCTCTCTCTCATTTAATTCAGATCTTTCCATCTTTGGTGAAGTATTGAAAAAGTATTTAATAAGCTGATATGTGTGTCCACTACTAAAATTGATACAGAAAATAGAAAAATATTATTTTAGGGTTTTTAGAATTTTATTTGAATGACTTCACAGTGTAAAGAATTGATGCTCTGATTATTTGCATTACATTTTCAGGGACACAAAGACAGTAGTACAGCCAGGATTAGGAATCAGGTAGCTTGATTTCTAGTCGATAGCTTTATGCATAGTACTCAGCATTGCCTTGAAATCAATTGATACCATTTGTTTTGGAGTCAGGAAATATATTCAACAAATAGATACTACAATATATAGTTTCCTATCAGAATGAAGGAATAAAACTTCACTAATATAAATAAATCCTTCCAACATTTTGTCAGTGTGGAATAAATACCACAAGGAGTTGCCCCTCGTTACTCTAATTTTGAATATAGATGCCAAATGAATTTGGAACATCTGGGTTAGACTTCAGCTGATTTCTTTACTGCCAAACTTTACAAAATCCTATACCAGTCTACATTCCCACCAACAACATAAGTGGGTTCCACTTACTCCACATTGAGGTGAATACTTAGTGTTGTTTGTCTACCAAAAATTTTAATTATTCCAATAGGTGTGTGTTGATGTCTCATTAAAGTTTTTAATTTGCTTTTCCCTGGTATCTAATTATACTGAGCATCTTTTAATGTACTTATTGGTCATTTATTTAGGTTCTTTGTGAAGTGTCTGTTCAAATATTTTGCTGATTTTTTTTTTTTTTTTTGAGATTTTTACCGAGTGTCATGTGCTAGGTAGAGTTTTAGGCACTGGATAGTGAGATAGAGATTTGGTTTAATATAAAGAATACCATTCTTCCTCTTCCATAATCAATATTATTAATTCTAAGTAGAATTCATAAAAATCATTTTACATATGGTTCCATTGCTCCTTTCACTGATTCCTCTCTTAGTCTGTTCATATGGACAGGTAATCTCACAGTGGTTATAAGGACCAGACACAATTCTCTATTTTACTTTCTAAACTTAACAGTAAACCTATAGCTTTCTAAGAATATGGGGTATGAGCTTTTCAGTGATGCAGGCTGACTTGACATCTGTGGATTTCCTACTATGAGGTCTTTTAGGTAAAGTCTAGATGATTACTTGGAAGAGATACTGTGGAAGTTATTCTAACATGTATGACAGAGGTAGGGCTTGTTTTAAGATGATATAAAAAGAAGTACACTGAAGTGAAAAGAGGCCTAGTAACTCAGAGGTCTAATATTAGTGTTTACAAAGAGGTTTAATATTAAAGCAGCATTAGAAGCAAACTCACGAAAGCTCATATTTCTCTGTTCTCCTATAGTCTAATACTATTTCTTAGTTCGTGTTTTAACTTTTTTGGATAGTAGTGTTTTCTATTTTTCTGGTTATTTTATTAACAATACTATGGCTTTTCCTTTCTAATATCCCTCTGATAAGTAGCAACTCTTCTCATACAGAAAATTCAGTTAACTTGGAATCTTCCATACATACTTACGGTATTAGACTAAATCTCCAAAGAAGAGATAAAGTTCCTGGATAAGATAGTGCTAGGTTCCTATTTTTCTGCCCTTTTGTTAAGTGAAAAATCATGGTAAAGGAAAGGATAAAATTGAGCATAGAATCAACATATATATACCAACAAGGCATATGAAATCTTTGTAAAAATTTCTCTCTCTTAGTTGCACTTGAGCCCTGTGACCTCTGCAACATGGTTGAAGACATGAGTCTGAAAATATTGTATATGAGTTTTTTATTAATATTGAGTTGTTCTTTGTATATTTTAAATTCAAGTCCTTTGTCACACATGTATTTTTTTTTTACAATCTGTGGCTTACCTTTTCATTTTTTAATAGTCTTTACAAGAGTAGAAGTTATGAATTTTTACTAAATATAACTTACTCATCTGTGGTTCTTATTTTTTGTGTGTGTATACTATATAAGAACTATATGCCTTTTTCAAGGTCATAAAAATTTTCTCCTGTTTGCTTCTAGAAGTTTTATAGTAACAGCTTTTACATTTAATCAATGATCCATTTCAAGTTAATTTTTCTGTATGGTATAAGGGAGGGCATCTGTTCTCATTTTGTTTTTCCTATATGAATGTTCAGGTATGACAATATAATTTATTGTAAAAACTATGTAATCACCCCTGAAATACTTTGACACCTTTGTTGAAATTCAGTTTACCATATCAGACTGACTATACTGCTAGACTGTCTGTTTTGATCCAAATATATATGCCAATCTATACACCAGTATCACGCTGTCTTTATTATGGTCATTTTCTTTCTTTTTCTTTTTTTTTTCTTTTCCATTATGGTTTATTACAGGATATTGGATATAGTTCCCTGTGCTATACAATAGGACTTTGTTGTTTATCCATTCTATATATAATAGTTTGCATCTGCTAGTCCCAAACTCCCAATTCATCCCTCCTCTGCTCCCCCTCCCCCTTGGCAACCACAAGTCTGTTCTTTATGTCTGTGAGTCTGTTTCTGTTTTGTAGATAAGTTCATTTGTGTCATATGTTAGGTTCCACATATAAGTGATGTCATATGGTATTTGTCTTTCTCTTTCCGACTTACTTTGCTTAGTATAATAATCTCTAGGTCCATCCATGCAGCTGCAAGTGGCATTATTTCATTCTTTTTTATGGCTGAGTAATATTCCATTGTATACATGTACCACATCTTCTTTATCCATTCATCTGTTGATGGGCACTTAGGTTGTTTCCATGTCTTGGCTATTGTAAATAGTGCTGCTATGAACATAGAAGTGCATGTATCTTTTTGAATTAGAGTTTTGTCTGGATATATGCCCAGATGTGGGATTGCTGGATCACATGGCAACTCTATTTTTAGGGGGTTTTTTGTCTTTTTGTTTTTTGGCTGTGTTGTGTCTTCATTGCGGTGCATGGGCTTCTCATTGCAGTGGTATTTTAGTTTTTTTGAGGAACCTCCATAGTGTTCTCCATAGTGGCTGCACCAATTTACATTCTCACCAATAGTGTAGGAGGGTTCCCTTTTCTCCACACCCTCTCTAGCATTTGTTACTTGTAGACTTTTTAATGATGGCCATTCTGACTGGTGTGAGGTGGTACCTCATTGCAGTTTTGATTTGCATTTCTCTAATAATTAGTGTTGTTGAGGATCTTTTCATGTGCCTTTTGTCAA
Organism: Balaenoptera physalus; assembly: GCF_965194825.1. Lineage (NCBI taxonomy): Eukaryota > Metazoa > Chordata > Mammalia > Artiodactyla > Balaenopteridae > Balaenoptera > Balaenoptera physalus. The sequence goes on along the minus strand of NC_138890.1, from coordinate 98,485,883 downwards.
TTTGTATGTCTTCTTTGGAGAAATGTCTATTTAGGTCTTCTGCCCATTTTTTGATTGGATTGTTTGCTTTTTTGTTATTGAGTTGTATGAGCTGTTTGTATATTTTGGAAATTAAGCCCTTGTAAGTTGCATCATTTGCAAATAGTTTCTCCCAGTCTGCAGGTTGTCTTTTCATTTCGTTGATGGTTTCCTTTGCTGTACAAAAGCTTATAAGTTTGATTAGGTCACACTTGTTTATTTTTGCTTTTATTTCTGTTGCTTTGGGAGATTGACCTAAGAAAACATTGGTATGATTTATGTCAGAGGATGTTTTGCCTATGTTCTCTTCTAGAACTTTTATAGCCTCATACCTTATATTTAAGTCTTTAAGCCATTTTGAGTTTATTTTTGTGTATGATGTGAGGGTGTGTTCTAACTTCATTGATTTACAAGTGGCAGTCCAACTTTCCCAACTTGCTGAATAGACTGCTTTTTCCTCATTGTCTATTCTTGCCTCCTTTGTTGAACATTAATTGACCTGACCGTAGATGTGTGAGTTTATTTCTGGACTCTCTGTTCTGTTCCACTGATCCATATATCGTTTTTTGTGCCAGTTCTGCACTGTTTTGATTGTTGTAGCTTTTGTAGTATTCTCTGAAGTCTGGGAGGGTTATGCTTCCTGCTTTGTTCTTTTTCCTGAGGATTGCTTTGGCAATTCTGGGTCTTTTATGGTTCCATATAAATTTTAAATTATTTGTTCTAGTTTGATGAAAAATGTCATGAGTAATTTGATAGGAACTGCATTAAAGAAACTTGCTGGATTTTGATTTTCATTGCCTATAATCTATAGATGGCTGTGCAGAGAACTATGGCTTTACAAAACTGAATCTCTAGATTCATGATCATGGTATATCTTTTTATCTATTTAGGTCTTTAATTTCTCTTCTTAGTAATTAGTAGTTTTCAATGTATAGATTTAAAACATTTTATTAAATTCATTCCAATTTCATGTTGGGATTTTATAATGATATTTAATATTTACATTTCATAGTTTTCAGTGCTAGTAAATGGAAATATACATGATATTGACCTCGAATCCTATGACTTTGCTAAACACAGTTATTTGTTCTACTAGTTTACTTCTCTATGACTGTTAGGATTTTCTATATCTATAATCATGTCATCTGACAATAATTTTTTTCTTGTTTTAAGTATGTATGATTATTTTTTCTCTTTCCAGTCTTATTGCACTATCTAAGACCTTCCATAAAATTTTGGATCTAAGTAGTGAGAGTGGACATTCTTGTCTTTTTCCTGATATTAGGGAGAAAGAATTCAGTATTCACAAGTAAATATGATATTATCTGTAGGTTTTTTCATAGGTACCCTTTATCAAGTTGAGGATATCTAGTCTAGTAATATGGTAACATCCAGTCTAAATCTATATTAACCTACTTATCTTCAATGGACAGTATTTGATCTTAGTGAGCACTGTCTTTAAGGGCACTCATTTTGTCGGTCATAGGATAATTTCAATATATATTGTTCTGCCTATCCAATAAAATTCCTGTGTTATATTTTTATTTTTTTAAAATAATTATTACTTTTAATATATTTCTTCCTCATTCTACACATATGTAGGGGGTTCTCTAGTATGTTCTTACCTCTGCTCCCTTTTTTTTTGGCTAAGTTCAATTTTTTAAGGTGGACATAGTTAACACAAGAGGTTACAATCTTATCAACTATACTTTTTCTATGAAAATTTAACTTTTTATTGATGTGAGGTATAAAGCCTTTTAAACAAGGATGTTGTAAAGTAAAATTACCAATACCCTTATTATTTAAAAAATTAAATGCAAGTCAACAACTTTTTACTAGCTAAATGTTTTCAAACTCAGATTAAAATTTTCCTATTAGGAAGTTGATATTTAAATTCATTTTTCTTGACCTATTAGTATTCCAAATATTATAAAACATAGCCCATTAGGCTGACTACAGTTGCATGGCAAGATACTTTTGCTTGAATGTTTAAGTCCCTTTTACTTTTTTTCCTGTTTTCTATGTTCATAATGTCATTTATGGTAAAGCATCCTATGCCAATACTCAGATTTCACAAATTGGTGAGCCTATTTTTCTTTTCTTAACATTACTAATTTCAGGAAGGCTTTAAAACTGCCTTTATTCATGTAAATTATAATATTTTCTTTTCTTTTTAACCTAATAAGGTAAAGAAAGAAGAAAGAAAAGTGTCATACCTGTCCACTTCCTCAGTCTGCTTAAAAGATTACATATCGCTCCTCTTTACAATGGCTTATTAAAAAATAAAACAAAACTATTAACATAGCTATCAAGTTAATAAATACATTCAATAGAAGCAAAAATAAGATATTTATATAACCATTTCTCAGGAATAGATAAACACTGAAAATTTATCTACAATATTTTAAAGTTTTACCTCTTGATTTCAATATTTATCACCTTATATGGAGCCTTAAATATGCTTTTGGACAAATAAATTTATATGTGAAGGAGTTTTCAGGTGTCAAATTTTCCCCTGACCTTTTTTTATTTAATTACCTAAGAAACAACTGTATATTTCAATCCATAGGAGGTAGTATAATTCTAAGCATGCAGGTTCTAAGCATGTAGACTGTCTGTGTTAAAATCTCTGCTTCTTCACAAATTAACTATGTGTTCTTGGGCTGCTTATTTAATTCATTTATACATAAAATTGGGTAATTGTATCATCTAAGTCATAATGTAGTTCTAAGAACAGATGAGATATTTTCTATAAAGGGAATATCACAGTGCCTAAAACAAAGGTCATAATAATTTCTACATTAAACTCATACATTATATACAAAGAACTGATAAACATGAAACTAATTAAATCAACACACAGAGTACCTCTTTAAACACTTATTTGTATATCATTACATACTTATGCAAATATAGATTGACAGAAACTGTCATACAACACATCTTTTTATATTACAATGTATTATGAATAACTTAAAAGGCGAAGATTATTTTTAGTGAGTGTGCATTCCAAGTATTTTTTTAAGTTTATTTTTGAACACTGAGGTTGTTTCAATGAAAATTAAAATACTTCTAATTATATTTTAAATTAAAAAAATTATAAAATAATTATAATGATAAACACTGTATCATCCACCTGTTGACATTAGATGAATATATTTTTTTAAAAATTACTGAGCTTACAGAAAAACAGAAAAAAATCTTGTTTTTTTCTTATTTATGTTACTAACTAAAAGGGCTTTGTTATGTTTTTAGGGTTTCTTATTACAAACCCTGAGCTGAATGTTGATGAAAGTATTTAATTCTTGATCCTTTCTAGGACCTGATATTTGAGTAATTACATTAAAGAGAGGCATCAGCAATACTAAATAACCCTGATTATGCTGAATGGGAGATGAATGATTAAAAGCCTGCATGAGGCATTAATTTACTACCTAATTGTCACATAATACCAATTGACTATTCTAGTTATTTTTCCCCTTTGGGTAAAGTTATTTTGGATGGAATAAAACTTGCAGTGTAATAGTTTGCAAAGACCATACATAGAAGCACTATAATTCATCAAGGGGCCTAGCTGGACAGCTTTGTCAAAATAGGTTAGGGAATTTCTCGTGACTGTAGCCGGTGTTACAACATTTTTAAAGATAGCAATCCATTACCACTTCTCTTCTGTCACCTGAAAAAAATCATCCCACAGAATGTGATTTCCTCCTGGGGTGACATGACACTGCTCAGAAGGCAATGAAACATCCTTTTTCGAAAATATCAACTATCAAATGACAAACTCTAAGCCTGAGTCATGTTGTTATGTTCCTCAGGTCTGTTGTGTATTACTAAGGAAATAGGAAATGTAAATAGCTTTGATTCTCCTATATTTTGATTTAATTTTGTTTTGATTATATCAGTAATAAAAACAAAATCTGCAGCAATTATATTCTAAAGGATATAACATGTCCTACAGATGTCATTCAAAGGAAGATATACATATATATATGTTATATGTATAGTTCCATAGGAAAGGTATAGCACTTGTTTTGTTTATATGCTTAAAGCCAATGAACTTAAGACAATTGAAAGCTAGGATAATTATGGGGAAGACTCTTTTTTGTAACGAAATTTGTGAGTTTCAATTTGGTAATAGCTACCATTTATTCAAATCAGCAAAAATTTTAAACTTCATTGTTATAAAACCATTCTAAGGACTAAACTGAGAAGAGGATTTGTTTTTCTGGTGAAGAAATCTATTCAAAGATGGTTTCCTTCGGAACTATTATATTTCTGTAGTTCTTCTAGAACTAGACTCTTTAAAATAAATTCATATGATGGCACTAAATTCTAAAATTATACTTTTCTTTTCCAGAAAGCCTAATTTAAAAAGGCTTTATTTTTAAAAAAATATCTTAGAATATTACCTATCAAGTAAATGTGGTGATTATGACAGAAACTGTTACTGCTTATTAACTATCCATAACAACCCCATATTTCCCACATCCTTAGAGTTAGGCATGGCCTTGGAACTAATTCTGGTCAATGGGTCGTGAGTGGAAGTAATGAATGTCACTTCCAGGATGAAACAATTAAGAGCCAATGTTTAACTCCCTAACTCATTTTGTCCTTTGTCATTGAAACCACTGAGGCCATGGAGAAGGTACAAGATACTGGAGTTTCTGACAACTTGCATCACTGAGTGGCTGTGTAGAACAGGGGGTGCCCCAGCAGTTCACACTGGGTATGTTCTGTGAGCCAGAAAGAAGAAACCATTTGTTATAATAAGCCACTGGGATTTCAGGATTGTTCTGTTATTGCAGCCATGATCTAGACTATCCAAATTAATTCAGTGAACTAAGCCAAAGAATATATGGCACACTGGTCAAGTTTCCCTAATAGTAAATATAGTTTAAAAATGGGAAGAACAAAACAAATGAGGGCATATTAATTATTAGCAAAATATGAACTTTTTTGAAGAAAATGATGTGAATTGTCACTCCATTTCCAAGAACTGAGCTGATACCACTTTAAGAGCCTTACCTATGAATTCAGGTTTCCCCATCTGATGGGCTTTGCTGCCCTCAGCAATTTATTCAGGCCACCTATGTGGAAGAGCAGGTGTATTTGTGAGTTCAGGGAAAAGGTTTTCAAACTCAACTCTGTATGACTACTCCTCAATTCTTTTCTTCTCTGTTATTCAAGTGGGAAGTGTTAATGCTCGTCTCATATTTGTCCATATGTTGTTAGGATTGCTTGAATAACATGTTTTAGTTATGACCTCTCACTATCCCTGAAGGAAAAAAATCACCTAAAAATGTACTGTGTGTATGCAAAGAGCTACATTTTTCATTAGTCATACATTCAGCACCGACATGTGGGCTTATCTACATATAGATCACTAGAATGTGAATGTGTATGCTGAATATTTAGGAAACTAAGGCCTGACACTTACTGGATGCTCATGTTAGCTTTTGGAAAAATTTGGCTTGTCCAACTCTAATGCGGTAGGTATGTCTTGTTTACTTTCAAATTTAATATTCAAGTTGTATTCACAACAGCATCTGACCCAAATTCGAATTTATAAATATGCATTTCTGGTCTTAGATCTCTTTATATGAAACAAGCATTCTTTATATTACCAATGACTTTCCTGGAAATTTCAGAAGTAATTGCCTACTTATTTGCAAATACAGTGACTAGTCTTGTATGCAATAGCTTACACATGCTACCTTTCTCCTGTCCCCCCTTCCATAGCTTTGTTTCATCTTTTCCAGAAAAATCAACAACAGTAACAACAACAACAACATAACACAAACGACCTTCTGGTAGAATGAGGGTTTGAATAATAATTTCCCATTCCTCTAGTTTACATATTAAATTCAGGTCTCTTTTTACATCCCAAGCAGGAACTTAATTGAAATGTCCTGTAGTCATCATCATTATTTTAACTGTGATGTCCATCCCATTCTTTGGGTTTTCCACTGCCTTTAAACTTTCCTCTTTTCTTGCTTCTTTTGGATTTTAAGCAATTGTAATGAAGTAAACAATAATCTTCTACTTTCCCCTTTTTATTTAATTAGATATCTCTGTGATTTTACAGTTAAAAGGAAAATATAAAAATTCAAAAGTCCTAGTAACTAGTGAAATATAAGGATAATTTATGGTTAGTAAAGTCACCCACACACACGACCATGTCTCTGGACGACATTATCAGTGTTAATATCCCTGCTGTTTCTTTATAAGCTGAATGGCATTGGATGAGTAATATCATTTTCCTGAGAATTGACCTCCTTAGATGTCACTTAAGGATCATCAGATAGTGACACACTCAAGCTGTTGTTACTACTGTTGTTGATACAGTGAACCCTCCGCCCTCACTCCCCAGCTCTCCCCCTACCCAGCTGCCACCCCCTCATCCCAGTCCAGGGAAAGGGAGTCTTGTGGGTATTCTCATAGACTTTTTTGTTGTTGTTGTTTTAAACAACTTTACTGGAGTATAATCGCTTTACAATGGCGTGTTAGTTTCTGCTTTATAACAAAGTGAATCATGGACAGGGTCTTGGTGCTCCAACCTGGTGTGAGGCCTGAGCCTCTGACATGGGAGAGCTGAGTTTAGGACATTGGTCCACCAGAGACCTCCTGGCCCCACATATTATCAGTAAGCGAGAGCTCTCCCAGAGATCTCTGTCTCAGCGCTAAGACCCAGCTCCACCCAACGGCCAGCAAGCTCCAGTGCTGGATGCCCCATGCCAAACAACTAGCACGACAGGAACACAACCCCACCCATCAGCAGAGAGGCTACCTAAAATCATACTAAGTTCACAGACACTCCAAAACACACCATTGGATGCAGCCCTACCCACAAGAAAGACAAGATCCAGCCTCACCCACCAGAACACAGGAACCAGTCCCCTCCACCAGGAAGCCTACACAAGCCACTGAACCAACCTTACCCACTAGGGACAAACACCAAAAACTATGAACCTGCAGCCTGTGAAAAGGAGGCCTCAAATGCAGTAATAATTAAGCAAAATGAAAAGACAGAGAAATATGCAGCAGATGAAGGAGCAAGCTAAAAACCTACCAGACCAAACAAATGAACAGGAAATAGGCAGTCTACCTGAAAAAGAATTCAGAGTGATGATAGTAAAGATGATCCAAAATCTTGGAAGTAGAATGGAAAAAAATACAAGAAACATTTAACAAGGACCTAGAAGAATTAAAGAGCAAACAAACAATGATGAACAACACAATAAATGAAATTAAAAATATTCTAGAAGGAATCAATAGCAGAATACCTGAGGCACGAATAAGTGATCTGGAAGATAAAATAATGGAAATAACTACTGCAGAGCAGAATAAAGAAAAAAGAATGAAAAGAATTGAGGGCAGTCTCAGAGACCTCTGGGACAGCATTAAACACACCAACATTCGAATTATAGGGATCCCAGAAGAAGAAGAGAAAAAGAAAGGGTATGAGAAAATATTTGAAGAGATTATAGTTGAAAACTTCCCTAACATGGGAAAGGAAATAGTCAATCAAGTCCAGGAAGCACAGAGAGTCCCATACAGGATAAATCCAAGGAGAAACATGGCAAGACACATATTAACCAAACTATCAAAAATTAAATACAAAGAAAAAATACTAATAGCAGCAAGGGAAAAGCCACAAATAACATACAAGGGAATCCCCATAAGGTTAACAGCGGATCTTTCAGCAGAAACTCTGCAAGCCAGAGGGAGTGGCACCACATATTTAAAGTGATGAAAGGGAAAAACCTACAACCAAGATTACTCTACCCAGCAAGGATCGCATTCAGATTCAATGGAGAAATTAAAACCTTTACAGACAAACAAACACTAAGAGAATTCAGCACCACCAAACGGCTTTACAACAAATACTAAAGGAACTTCTCTAGGCAGGAAACACAAGAGAAGGAGAAGACCTACAATAAGAAACCCAAAACAAGAAAATGGGAATAGGAACATACATATCAATAATTACCTTAAATGTAAATGGATTAAATGCTCCACCCAAAAGATACAGACTTGCTGAATGGATACAAAAACAAGACCCGTATATATGCCCACTTCAGACCTAGGAACACATAAGATTGAAAGTGAGGGGATGGAAAAAGATATTCCATGCAAATGGAAATCAAAAGAAAGCTGGAGGAGCAATTCTCATATCAGAAAAAAAAGACATTAAAATAAAAAATGCTACAAGAGACAAAGAAAGACACTACATAATGATCAAGGGATCAATCCAAGAAGAAGATATAACAGTTGTAAATATTTATGCACCCAACATAGGAGCACCTCAATACATAAGGCAAATGCTAACAGCCATAAAAGGGGAAATCGACAGTAACACAGTCATACTAGGGGACTTTAACACCCCACATTCACCAATGGACAGATCATCCAAAATGAAAATAAATAAGGAAACACAAGTTTTAAATTACACATTGAACAAGGTGGATATTTATAGGACGTTCCATCTAAAAACAACAGAATACACTTTCTTCTCAAGTGCTCATGGAACAATCTCCAGGATAGATCATATCTTGGGTCACAAATCAAGCCTTGGTAACTTTAAGATAATTGAAATCTTATCAAGTATCTTTTCCCACCACAACGCTATGAGACTAGATACCAATTACAGGAAAAAAAACTTAAAAAATACAAACACATGGAGGCTAAACAATACACTACCAAGTAAGCAAAAGATCACTGAATAAATCAAAGAGGAAATCAAAAAATGCCTAGAAACAACTCACAGTGAAAACACGACATCCCAAAACCTATGGATGCAGCAAGAGCAGTTCTAAGAGGGAAGTTTATAGCAATACAATCCTACCTCAAGCAACAAAAAAAATCTCAAACAATCTAAGCTTACTCCTAAGGCAAATACAGAAAGAAGAACAAAAAAACCCCAAAGTTAGCAGAAGGAAAGAAATCATAAGGATCAGATCAGAAATACATGAAAAAGAAATGAAGGAAACGATAACAAAGATCAATAAAACTAAAAGCTGGTTCTTTGAGAAGATAAACAAATTTGATAACCATTAGCCAGACTCATCAAGAAAAAAAGGGAGAAGACTCAAATCAACAGAAGTAGAAATGAAAAAGGAGAAGTAACAACTGACACTGCAGAAATAAAAAGGCTCATGAGAGACTACTACAAGCAACTATATGCCAATAAAATGGACAACCTGGAAGAAATGGACAACTTCTTAGAAAACCACAAGCTTCTGAGACTGAACCAGGAAGAAATAGAAAATATAAACAGACCGACCACAAGCACTGAAATTGAAACTGTGATTAAAAATCTTCCAACAAACAAAAGCCCAGGACCAAATGGCTTCACAGGCGAATTCTATCAAACATTTAGAGAAGAGCTAACACCTATCCTTCTCAAACTCTTCCAAAATATAGCAGAGGGAGGAACCCTCCCAAACTCATTCTACGAGGCCACCATCACCCTGATACCAAAACCAGACAAAGACGTCACAAAAAGAGAAAACTACAGGCCAATATCACTGATGATCATAGATGCAAAAATTCTCAACAAAATACTAGCAAACAGAATTCAGCAGCACATTAAACGGATCATACACCATGATCAAGTGGGGTTTATCCAGGAATTCAAGGGTTCTTTAATATATGCAAATCAATCAATGTGATATACTATATTAACAAATTGAAGGATAAAAACCATATGATAACCTCAATAGATGCAGAAAAAGCTTTTGACATAATTCAACACCCATTTATGATAAAAAAAACTCTCCAGAAAGTAGGCATAGAGGGAACTTACCCAACATAAGAAAGGCCAGATATGACAAACCCACAGCCAACGTCATTCTCAATGGTGAAAAACTGAAACCATTTCCTCTAAGATCCGGAACAAGACAAGGTTGCCCATTCTCACCACTATTATTCAACATAGTTTTGGAAGTTTTAGCCACAGCAATCAGAGACGAAAAAGAAAAGGAATCCAAATTGGAAAAGAAGAAGTAAAACTGTCACTGATTGCAGATGACATGATAGCATACATAGGGAATCCTAAAGATGCTCCCAGAAAACTACTAGAGCTAATCAATGAATTTGGTAAAGTAGCAGGATACAAAATTAATGCACAGAAATCTCTTGCATTCCTATACACTAAGGATGAAAAATCTGAAAGTGAAATTAAGGAAGCACTCCCATTTACCAACCATTGCAACAAAAAGAATAAAATACCAAGGAATAAACCTACCAAAGGAGACAAAAGACCTGTATGCAGAGAAGTATAAGACACTGATAAAAGAAATTAAAGATGATACAAACAGATGGAGAGATATACCATGTCCTTGGATTGGAAGAATCAACATTGTGAAAATGACTATAATACCCAAAACAATCTACAGATTCAATGCAATCCCTATCAAACTACAAATGGCATTTTTCACAGAACTAGAACAAAAAATTTCACAATATGTATGGAAAAACAAAAGACCCCGAATAGCCAAAGCAATCTTGAGAAAGAAAAATGGAGCTGGAGGAATCAGACTCCCTGACTTCAGACTACACATCAACGCTACAGTAATCAAGACAGTATGTTACTGGCACTATAACAGAAATATAGATCAATGGAACAGGATAGAAAGCCCAGAGATAAACCCATGCACTTATGGTCACCTTATCTTTGATAAAGGAGGCAAGAATATACAATGGAGAAAAGACAGCCTCTTCAATAAGTGGTGCTGAGAAAACTGGACAGCTACATGTAGAAGAATGAAATTAGAACATTCCCTAACACCATACACAAAAATAAACTCAAAATGGATTAAAGACCTAAATGTAAGGCCAGACACTATAAAGCTCTTAGAGGAAAACATAGGCAGAACACTATGACATAAATCACAGCAAGATCCTTTTTGACCCACCTACTAGAGAAATGGAAATAAAAACAAAAATAAACAAATGGGACCTAATGAAACTTCAAAGCTTTTGCACAGCAAAGGAACGCATAAACAAGACGAAAAGACAACCCTCAGAATGGGAGAAAATATTTGTAAATGAAGCAACTGACAAAGGATTAATATACAAGCAGCTCATTCAGCTCAATATCAAAAAAACAAGCAACCCAATCCAAAACTGGGCAGAAGACCTAAATAGACATTTCTCCAAAGAAGATATACAGATTGCCAACAAACACATGAAAGGATGCTCAACATCACTAATCATTAGAGAAATGCAAATCAAAACGACACTGAGGTATCACCTCACACCAGTCAGAATTGCCATCATCCATAAATCTAGAAACAATAAATGCTGGAGAGGGTGTGGAGAAAAGGGAACCCTCTTGCACTGTTGGTGGGAATGTAGATTGATACAGCCACTATGGAGAACAGTATGGAGGTTCCTTAAAAAACTAAAAATAGAACTACCATATGACCCAGCAATCCCACTCCTGGGCATATACCCTGAGAACACCATAATTCAAAAAAAGTCATGTACCACAATATTCATTGCAGCACTATTTACAGTAGCCAGGACATGGAAGCAACCTAAGTGTCCATCGACAGATAAATGGATAAAGAAAATGTGGCGCATATATACAGTGGAATATTACTCAGCCATAAAAAGAAATGAAATTGAGTTATTTGTAGTGAGGTGGATGGACCTAGAGTCTGTCATATAGAGTGAAGTATGTCAGAAAGAGAAAAACAAATAGTGTATGCTAACACATATATATGGAGTCTTAAAAAAAAATGTTTGAAGAACCTAGGGGCAGGACAGGAATAAAGACACAGACGTAAAGAATGGACTTGAGGATGTGGGAGCGGGGGGATGGGTAAACTGGGACGGAGTGAGAGAGTAGCACTGACATCTATACACTACCAAATGTAAAATAGATAGCTAGTGGGAAGCAGCTGCGTAGCACAGGGAGATTAGCTCGGTACTTTGTGACCACCTAGAGGGGTGGGATATGGAGGGTGGGAGGGAGACGCAGGAGGAAGGGGATATGGGGATATATGTATACATATAGCTGATTCGCTTTGTTATACAGCAGAAACTAACACAATATTGTAAAGCAATTATACGCCAATAAAGATGTTAAATAAAAATAAATAAAATAAAGTTAATGGAAAAATAAAGTCAACTATTATGAATCACTACTTAATTTAACCTATTTTGTTTGCCACTCTGACTCATTTGTCCTTATGCTTGGAGATGTAAAGCATGACTGATAAAATGTATGCTTCAGCTGTGTAAGGTTTCTTTAGGCTGCTTGAAAATGATCAGAGCTGTTAATTGCTTTGCTGTTCACTTTAATCCCCTCTTAGAGAATCTTGTCTCTAATATTTCCTGGTAATCTCATTCTTTGCACAGGCAAGAGCTGCTTTTTTTCCATTTGGCTTCTAAATATGCCAGCTTTCATTTAATTTATTTTCCTGCACTATTCAGCTTGGGTTTCCTACATTTTTTCCGTGACAAACAAGAAAATTAAAAAATTTTTAAAAACATATAAAGAAATGTCAAGTTACTTATCTTTCGTCTAATATTATGAATATTTTTCTTTTCTATTAGGAAAACACTGCATTGGTTATTATGTATTTATTATATTCCAATAGATTTTCCCATCAATAAATTATCCAGATGGGATGAGGTTTTCTTGTAGTTTAGCTCTTTTTAAGAGTCCCCTACCTCTTAAAGGGTGAATGCTTTTTCTCTTTTTTCATATATCAAAACAATTATATGGGTAAAAGTATTATTGGTTATGTTATTTATGTCTAGCCATTATATTTATATATTATATTGTTTTATATTTTATAACTATTGTATTCTACAGCCTCTAAAGACAAAGTAATGCAGAGGAATTTATTCCTCCCAAAAATATTTAGTTATGTGTCTTTAGGCAGATTTCATAAACTCTCTGGTCTTCATTTGCTTCATTTACATATTAATTTGTCATTGGTCTGTTGAGCCCCTTTCCTATGCACTATTAGACTGGGGACATGAAGGTAAATAATCACAGCCACATTAAGGTGCTTACATTCTATAGAGAGTTGGGGTGAGTAAGGTATGACGGTAGGTAATTGAAACATCTCAGAGGAGAGAACATCTGGGCTAAGTTTTAAAGAATGAGTAAGAATTAGCTGAGTGGAAAGGACATGGAGATCGAGACAAACGGGTAGTCTGGATAAAGGGTATAGCTTAACCAAAGCCATGAGTGAAAGAAAGAGCCATATATCTAGGGAAAAACAAGAGGTGAGCAATAACCAGATCAAAAAGTCTGAGGCAGGTCATGTAGGGAGAAAAATTAAAGAGTGATAGAAAGAAATAAAATAATAGTGTTTACACCATGTTAAGCATTATGGAATTAATTTAGTAGGTGATATAGGGGAACTGTTGAAATGTTTTAAGCAGGGGTGTCTTGGGGTTATACTTGTGTTTTAAATATTTTACTTTAAAATTGATGTAGTGAGTGGATTTGAGAAGTCTAAAAACATTGATGAAATAGTTGTAAATTCAAATATATCCTATTGTCTCCATTAATATGTTTGTGTTCATCAATCAACATGAGCTATATCTTTTGGTATAGTAAATGCAGACACTGTATTACTCTGAAAAATGGGGACAATAAAATTTGCATGAGTGGACTGAAGGAAGGAGATTGTACCTTATCATCTTGGAAATTCTAATACCTACAATATATGAATTTAGTGGAGAGTCAGTACCTCTCTTACATATTGAATAAATGAATACATTTTTGAGTGTCTATGACATGTTAGATATTGTGCTAGGTCCTTTCATCTAGGTACTAATTTGTACCATAATCCAGTGTTATGATATAGTTTAATTACAGATAAGGTAATAGTGGGGATTATGTGCTATGTGTGCTATAATAACTTAGTCTCACAACAGGCCTGTTAAGAAGTTGTAGTTATTCCCATTATACTGTTTGTAAAACTGTGATTCAGAGAGCTTTATGCAAGTTTATATAACCAGTACGTAATGGGGATAAACTTAAATGCAAATCTATGTGCCTTCAAATCTCACTCTATTCGTAGAGAATGGGTCCACAGCAAAGTGTGTTTTACTTTCCTTCTGGAGGAAAATGAGAATTAGAGTTCAAATAATTTAAGCAAGGATTAATAGCAGGTGGCAGAGTCAGTCCAACCCAGATCCTCTGATTTTAGGTACAATGTTCCTTCCATTGCACCAGACCAGTCTTCCTACCATATCCATGGAGCTCCACTCTGAAAACCAAAGCTCCTCATGAACATCCTCAGACTCTGACGCTCTGATTGCTTTCTGGATTGACAAATAGAAGTTAAGGCTGCACAACTCCCACATCCCTACCCCCTGACCATGATCAAAAAGTGATCATCTAATTTCTAGGTTAGGTCTCAAAATATCCCAATTGCATTTTATTGACATCTATTTTTTTAAATTGGTAGTGTAACTTGATTTAGCAGACTACGCATTTAACCAAAATGCACCATCTCCCAATCATTTACTATATGCTTATCTCAAACACAAAGAGAGATTTTTTTAAAACAGGATTTTAGATATTTTATTTCCATTTTATACAAAGGATGTAGAATTTGTTAATTTAGGGTGGGGAGAGGTTTAAGCTACAATTTTTTTTTTTTTTTTAAACTTAATTAATTAATTAATTATTTATTTATTTATTTATTTATTTTTGGCTGTGTTGGGTCTTCGTTTCTGTGTGAGGGCTTTCTCTAGTTGCGGCAAGTGGGGGCCACTCTTCATCGCGGTGCGCGGGCCTCTCACTGTTGCGGCCTCTCTTGTTGCGGAGCACAGGCTCCAGACGCGCAGGCTCAGTAGTTGTGGCTCACGGGCCTAGTTGCTCCGCGGCATGTGGGATCTTCCCAGACCGGGACTCGAACCCGTGTCCCCTGCATCGGCAGGCAGATTCTCAGCCACTGCGCCACCAAGGAAGCCCCCTAAGCTACAATTTTTATTACCCAATTAAGTTTTTCAGTGTATCAGCCCTATAGATATTAAAAAGTAAATAATAGCCACCCCCAATCTAATAAGGGAAAATAAAATGAAAATATCTTTATTCATTCCACATATAAATCATCTTATTGTCTTCTCTTCATCAAATAAATTCATCTAGAATTAGGCTTTCATGGCCACCAAAGGTACTGTCTATCTCAGTTTCCTCGACTTCTCTGAGATGTTGTCTTTGTCAGTCACACCCTCCTTCAACAGGGCACTTCTCTTGCTTCAAGGATGCTATACTCTCATGTCCTCATCTTCCTCTATGGCCATTCTCTGCTTATTTTCTTTTAATGAATGTATTTAATTTCATCTTATTTAAATTGTTAACTAGTCCTATATATACACCAAAATGCAATTATTAAGTAATCTGCATAAACAGGTATATTTTATGAGCTATTAAAAAAATGTATTTCATTATTGAAAATCTCTAGATTGATCCACAGTTGTCCTGGAGACTTCTGCTATTAAAACTAATGCAGTCAGTGTTGAGGACAAGTTGTTTTGCTCAGCTTTGAGTGTCAAAAGAAAAGTATTGTATATATGGTGGGAAGGCCACATTTTCTTGAGAGATAAGTTTCTAAATCCTAAAATTCCTATGAACTTTCATTCCTATGAACAAAATGCTCAAGATAGTATTTTCCTGGTGGTTTCAATGAAGCCTCACCCCGTCTAAACTGGGGTCTAGAATAAGACATATGAGGTACTGTTGCTCTAGTTGATCTTCATACCAATAGCCAGAAGCATCCAGAGACCCAACAGACAAGTAAATTAATGCTTTATGCCACTAAGTTTATGAGTGGTTTGTTATGTGGCATTATTGTAGCAATAGCTGTATTCAGTTAATACAGAAATTGAAACTTAAAGTCTGAATGTAGGGTTTTATTTTAAGACAACATAGAGTGGTCATCAGATTTGAAGTCACAGAAGCTTTTGGCTGAACATCAATGTAGTAAAAGTTTGAGCGACAGGCAAAAAATAGAGATTTTGTGAGGGAAATATCAATAGATTGGAGTTGAGATGTGCTGTACATACATTAAATTATTTAATCCTCACAGCCAATAGAAGAGAGACCCTTTCAGTCTGCCATAAGGTATACGAGGAGAACTCATGGAAAATTTCTCCAACCATAGTTGGAAAAATCTGTACCAAATCCTTGACAGAATTCTGGACATTTCTCCTCAATGATTATCCTAGCTGGGCACAGAGAGCACTTAGGAAAAATAAACAATACTAACAAAATCACCATTGCCATTTCTACCCATAGATTTATGTGACATGCAGACAGGGAAAAGAAGGAACCTGGCTGTCAGTAGCTTCAGTTCAGCCCAGACTTCCAGTTCTGAAGATATAATACAGTAGCATCTTACCCTTATAAGACAACAAGACAGTTCATCATATATGTGGAATGATTTTAAATGCAATGTTTTTGATTCATTATAATTAGGATAAAAATTGTACACGTATTACTAAGAAAATGTGTAAAATTTTATTGGAAGTTAGTGCTTGCTGAATAACTGTGATTTTCAAATTTTTTCTTTCCTGTGCTCATAATTTTTAAAAAACCACAAAAATATGCATCTAACTTAAAATTGGTATTAAAAATGTTTCTTTTAAGTCTAAATTGGTGGAAAGAATTCCATCTCCCATGCATTATGCATACTAACTTTTGAAAATAAAACTGTCATTTCTTTCATTCTTTATTTGCTTATGAGTTTATTTATTTTAATGAGGAAAAAACAGAATTAGTTTTTTTAAGAACCAGATTTTTCAACTGCCAACTGTTTTTCCTCTTTAAATTTTATGTATTTATTTGTTTATTTTGTTTAGAATATGTTGTACCTTCCCTTGTTTCAAAATCAAAATATAAGGAAAACACTGAGAAGTCTTGTTTCTACACCTGTCTCCTATAAGTAACTACTTTTATTAGTTTCTCAGTATAATTCCAGTGTTTTTTAGGCATATACAAGCAAACATAAATATATGTTCTTATGCCCTCATCTGTTCTTTTATAAAAGGGATCATACTATATAAAATATACTGATTTTTTTTCTTTTAAGAAAGAAAAGTATAGTTTCACATTCTTGTAACAAATTACCATAAATTTAGTGGCTTGAAAAGCATAAATGTATTACATTTCAGTTCTGGAGGACAGAAGTCTAAAATCAGTTTACAGGTTTAAAATCAAGGTGTTTGCAAGGCTAATTCTTTCTGGGGCTCCCAGGAAGAATCTGTTTCTTACCTCATCCAGCTTCTAGAGACTGCCCTAGAATTTCTTGTCTCATAGCCAAACCACTCCAATATCTACTTTCATCTTCACATCACCTTCTCCTGTCATCAAATTTCCCTATGTCTCCCTCTTACAAAGACACTTGAGATTACATTTATGGCCCACCTGAATAATCTAGAATAATTTCCCCATATCAAATTATTTATTTTAATTACATTTGCAAATTATCTTTTGACATATAAGCTAATACTCACAGGTTCTGAGGATTAAGATGTAGATATCTGTGGTGAGAGTGTATTATTTAGCCTGACACAGCAATATGTCCTGGAAATCACTCCTATCAATCTTTAGATGTGCAGCTTTTTCACTTTCTTTTTGTAGCTGTATAGTACTCCCATGTATAGCTGTACCATGGTTTATTTAACTAATTTCTTACTGATGGACTTTTTTTTTTTTTTTTTTTGCTTTCATAGGGAATGCTGCAATAAGTAACTTTATAAATACAACATTTTAGACCTGTACATATAGATATATAACATATTTAAATATAAATACATAAAATAAGTATATAAAGATGTATAAATATGATATAAATATTAATTTTAATACTTAAATATTAAAAGAAACAATTTATGAAAATACGTATACTAATGAGTTGGATCGACTTTTTATAATTAGCTCATGTTTCTGAGGATAAATTATATTACTTATTAGAATGATAGTATTCAGCATCAATTCTATTCTATCTTTCTATATGTGTAAATTCAGAGAAACCTTGTTAATACAAATAGGTGAAAATTAAAGGAGTTACAGGAGTATTTTCAAATTCTTTAAACTTCTTTTTAATCATATACTTAAATCATTTAGTGACCTATCATCAAAAACTGATAACTAATCATATAACTCAATTATATACTCTTTTAACTTTTGTTGAATGCAAATAGTTGGAAGCCACTGAGCAGCAAAATATTTATTATTTGTTGTCCATTCATCAGAGTCATTCATTTTTTTCAAAATCAAAAGCAAGAATCTGGGGACTTCCCTGGTGGTGCAGTGGTTAAGTATCTGCTGCCGATGCAGGGGACACAGGTTCGAGCCCTGGTCCAGGAAGATCCCACATGCTGCGGAGCAACTAAGCCCATGTGCCACAACTACTGAGCCTGAGCTCTAAAGCCCGTGAGCCACAACTACTGAGTCTGTGTGCCACAACTGCTGAGCCCATGTGCCACAACTACTGAAGCCCACGTGCCTAGAGCCCGTGCTCTACAACAAAGAGAAGCCACTGCAATGAGAAGCCCGTGCACCACAACAAAGAGTAACCCCCTCTCACTGCAACTAGAGAAAGGCTATGCACAGCAACGAAGACCCAACACAGCCAAAAAATTAATTAATCAATTTTTTAAAAAAAGCAAGAATTTGAAAATCATTGCTATGTTTTGCTGTTTTGGAGTCCTTCCTAGAATAATGGAAGATGATAAAATATGGGAGGCAAGAAATAAGAGCTAAGTTGGAGAATAAAAATTATGAAGGGAAGTTAGGAAAGGGAGCAAAATTCAACTACATGTTCTTTCTTGGGCAGATCAGTTTTGGTTATGTGTACATAAGACAGCTGAAGATCTGAAAATCATTTCTTTAAAATATTTCTTCTGCATACTCCTTGTGAAGTCTTCATGTACCCACATGATATACATATCCTACCCAATATTGAAGACTATAGCTGTTTACTACTGCAGAATGTATTCTCAAACACCAAAGGCTGTATTTTTATTCTCTTCTTAATGGCATACATAAATTTTAGAAGAACTGAATTAGAGCAAGGGGTCTCTAAAATAATCTCTCTTTAAGAACAAGGATGGTCTCTTCTACTTAGTAAAATTTCAGAATAACTCCTGGTGCTTGCCAAATATATGTAGATAGTAAATGCTTATGGTTTGATTTAAAGAAAATTATCAAGAGTGAATGCAATGCATAAATACCTAGTTCAGATTTGGTCAGCTTGCTGTTCACTTGCCAGTTCCTTCTAAGGGAGTCAAAGTCTTGGCCCTAATAGGAAGCATCTACCCAGTTCAGCTGCCTTTATATAACCACAGCAGGGTGGTAAGTGAGACTATTCCTGCTGTTTTCAATGTCTAGCTGGGGCTCCAAAGCATAGCACAATGGGTGTTAAGTGCTCACACGTTCTGCAGAGGTGCTAGACCACCTATGCAGAACTTGTTGGAAAGTGGCCCAAATTGGTTCTGCAACATTTAACCCATCACCACCTCCAGCCTATATATAAGAGGAGGCTAGTAAATTAATGGGTGAGGACTGATGAATAAGGATTTCCTTCAGGAAAATTTTATATAGTGCTATGCTTTCCTTCTCCCATTTCTTGGGGGCAGAATGTGCTCCTTTTCAACTTAAGCCATGTGACTAGGACTTCAAGGAACCAATCAAAGAGCTTGGAGGTATAGAAAATCATACCTGACTCTTGCTGGAAAAGTAATAGCTAAAGACTGGCTAATATTAGCTGGGAAACAGAACAAAGAGAGAGAGAGATCCATAGGGGATGACTCTTATTTCCAGTGTTTGGTGGAAAAGGACATACGTTTTCCCTTAAATTAAGATGATGTATATAATGTAGCCAAGTTTGATCCAGGAAAACATGACCCCAAGAGCAATAGGCTGTGTGGGACATTAACAAGAAGAGAATAACTGAAGACTCAAGAGGTGGTATAGCACTGCGGTAAAGAGTATGAATGTGGTTGATATTAGAAGAACTCTCAAGAGAGAGCTGATATTTAAGCACTGGCCATCAAGAGGGCTACAACTTTCATATTGAAATAATACCAGTCAATTCAAATCCTGTGCTCATTTTTAATCAAATTATTTGTTTTTTCTCTTGAGATATATGAGTTCCTTATATATACATATATATTATTTTTCCAAAGAAGTTATACAGATGGCCAACAGGTACATGAAAAGGTGCTCAACATCACCAGTCATTGGTAAATGTAAATCAAAACCACAATGAATTATCACCTCATAACCTGTTAGTATGGCTAATATAAAAAAGGTAAGTGATAACAGAAGTTGGTGACAGTGTAGAGAAAAGGGAACCCTTAGGGACTTCCCTGGTGATGCAGTGGTTGGGAGTCTGCCTGCCAATGCAGGGGACATGGGTTCTATCCCTGGTCTGGGAAGATTCCCACATGCCGCGGAGCAACTAGGCCCGTGTGCCACAACTGCTGAGCCTGCGCTCTGGAGCCCGCGAGCCACAACTGCTGGGGCCCGCGCACCTAGAGCCCATGCTCTGCAGCAGGAGAGGCCACCGCAATGAGAAGCCCGCGCACCGCAACGAAGAGCAGCCCCAACTAGAGAAAGCCCACGCGCAGCAACGAAGACCCAACGGAGCCAAAAATAAAAATAAATAAATAAATAAATTTAAAAAAAAAAAAAAGAAAAAAAAGGGAACCCTTATACATTGTACAATGTATATTGATACAGCCATAATGGAAAACAGTATGGAGCTTCCTTAAAAAAGCTGAAAGTAGAACTGCCATATGAGGTACCAATCCAACTTCTGGATATATCTGTAGGAAACAAAATGAATATCTCAGAGAGATATATATATCCCCATGTTCATTATTCACAGTACCCACATGAAAACTAAGTATGCATCAACAGATAAATGAATAAAGATATATATATAAAAAGAGAGATGTATATATAGATTATATCTATATAAAATTCTTCTTTTATATGTATAAATATATATAATGGAATATTATTCAGCCAAAAACAAAACGAAGGAAATCTTCCCATTTGGGACAACGTGGATGAAACTAGAAGGTATTATGTTAAGTAAAATAAGCCAGTCAGAGAAAGGCAAATACTGTATGGTATCATTTATATGTGGAATCTGAAAAAAACAACTTGTAAAAATAGAATAGAACAGTGGTTACCAGGGTCTGCTGCCAGTATTTTCCACCAATGCAATATACTCTTAGTAAATGCCAGTAGTTCAAAATATAAAAGAGACTTGCCTCCTGAGAAGAACAACCAAATACTTTCTTCCAGTAAAGTCCTCTCAAGTATCAGTGTAGAAAGGGTTCTTTTTTCTCCTTGATACTATAGTTTTGTTTTGTTTTCTTCAGATTTTCAAGAAACAATGAGATAAAGCTGCTGGTTTCCAGGGATATGTCCAACTTCAGACTTCAGTGATAAAAATGAGAAGATAGAAGTGGATCACCTACCAGAAGATGCTACTAAGGTAGGAGAACCAGACTAGGAAGAAAATGTAAAGAGCAACTTAGATGGGGAAGCGCTGCCACGCATGAGAAGGCAGTTACTTCTCAGCCTGCTCTGTGATCAGTGCAGGTATAACTAAATTGTCCAAGCATTTGTTCTAGTTGATACCGGATGGGCTGTCCAGATCCTTCATAATAACATGACAGTGGCATCTACTGCCAAAGCATACATATTACAAAAAATCTAAAGAGAGACAGGGCCAATCATGTTGATCAGAAGCCAAATACTGCCTCTACTTATCATCCTCTTTACCCTTACCTTCCTTAAGACCAAAATATTTTTTTCAGGGCAATAACTTAATGATTGTACCTGTTTTATGCTAGGCATTCTACTAAGAGTTTTATTTAAAAACTGTATATACGTCTTTATTCCTGTCCTGCCCCTAGGTTCTTCAGAACCATTTTTTAAATTATTTTTATTTTTTTAGATTCCATATATATGTGTTAGCATACGGTATTTGTTTTTCTCTTTCTGACTTACTTCGCTCTGTATGACAGACTCTAGACACAGGGAGGGGGAAGGGTAAACTGGGACGAAGTGAGAGAGTAATGTGGACATATATACACTACCGAATGTAAAATAGATAGCTAGTGGGAAGCAGCCACATAGCACAGGGAGATCAGTTCAGTGCTTTGTGACCACCTAGAAAGGTGGGATAGGGAGGGTGGGAGGGAGATGCAAGAGAGAGGGCATATGGGAATATATGTATACGTATAGATGATTCACTTTGTTATACAGCAGAAGCTAACACACCATTGTAGAGCAATTATACTGCAATGAAGATGTTAAAAAACAATTTAAAAAAACTGTATATACACATTATTTTATTCCATATTTACCACATCCTTAAAGAGATGGGTGTTATTATTTCCATTTTTCAGTTGCGTCTCAGAGAGGTAAAACAACTTCAACAGAAAGTTGCAGAATTAAGAATCAAACTCAGGTGCTAGATCCCCAAAAGCATCTTCTTAGCTTCAATACTAGATCACCTGGTCTCTTGGATTTAAGTGCATGGAGAATTAGTATCTCCCTAGAATCTATATTCATTCTACTGTCATTTTCCTAATTTACATTACTTATTAACTACATAATCCATGAAGCAGAGCAGAAGTATATGGTGAAGTGTTGTTACTTTCTTCAAGGCATGTCTTTGCTTTATTAAAGTTTATCCAATTCTCTAGGCTGCCTAGTCTTGAAATGCAGGTGGCTAAGTTAATTCAAATAACATGTATCAACGAGAGATAAAATGTTATAAAACTGGTTGCTTAGCACAACAAGACTCCTTACAAAAGTAGAGGTAGTCATACACCTATCTATTATCGATTCCTTAACATTTTCTAGAAAATAAAATAGCTGAAACACACAAAATAAGAGATAATATAAATGAAAATTGAAAGGAATAATGAACTGCTTCTGAGTTTCTAATGTCAATTTATTGATTTTTAATTAAAATTAATACCTCTAAAATATTGCTGTTTTTAGGGGCTATACATAGTTGCATATAACTTGTATTTCTTTTAAAATGATAAATTAGACATAATTAAAACAATTGTTAAAGAATACAGACATGACAGTGAAAAATGACTGGGAATCACATAAAGCCAAATCTTTTGTGTATTCAAATAATACTGAATTTTAGGGCCAATGACTACATAAATATAAATTAATAAATGCCCTTTCTGAACTCTATTTCATAATCTTTAAGGGCCAGAGATATCTATCCAACTGAGACTTTGAGGTGTGAAATCGTCAATGGAGAGGAGATGAACAGTGTTTAACATAAAGCTAATGACTCATCAGATTGTTCAAACTTTACTCATTATTCATGGGGTCTTTACAGATTCAGACCAGAATAGTATATACCATTGATATTTGAAATATAAAGCCAAGCATAGATTTTAAAAGTAGTGTTAGTGATGTTGTTTTTCTCCTATTCCAATCTTCTCTTTTTGAAATTGTGTTGTTATAAATTTGCATTTCAACTTGAATGTCTTCAAATTTACATTGTTACAACATCTACAGATCATCTTTTACATTTAAGGAAGTTCATAGAGTTTTGTATATCCTCAGCTAAGAAATCTATGAAAAACGGGGAAGCCTCTAAAAGGTTCATGGAGCATAAGTAGGGAAAAAAATATATCTATCTTGCTTTTTTTTTTTCTCTAATGCTTCCCTTGGAAATATGTTGGAAAGAAAACTATCCCTGTTGCAATATTTATCTCTAGGTTTTATTTTCTTGCTCATATACACAATAAAGTGACTAATATTTATAGAAGCCTGACTTACAATTTGTAGTCCTGATTTCCGTCAATCGAGTTTTCCACTTAGTATCACATATTGGTATGATGGAATTCAGTCTTATATTTTATAGCCCAATACTCTTCCAAGTGTCTCCATATTATAAAACTCCCCATCTAAACACCACTCACTGGACCCTAGCAGTTTAGAATTTAGCTGATGTTCAAAAGGTTAACATCATTACCAAGACAAACAACCAAATGAATACCATATTGGAGAGGGTAGGAGAAGCTGTTGAGACTAGAATTTCTGAGATCTTTTAATCACATGCAGCAGGAAAATCTGAGTGGTCAAGAAGTAATTAGTATAGTTTATTCTGCAGTTGGCATGGAAAGTGTTTGCCGAAAGTAAGGTGCCCTTCAGTTCAATAATGCTATTACAAGAGTCTATTTGTATGCGTATCTATTTAAAGTTTTGGTACATTTTCAATAAAAATTAAACCATTTATTCTCGTAAGTGGGTTAAGTTCATACTATTTCATTTAATATGTCTTGATAGGGTATTAAGATACTTCATTTCAAGCATATAATAACCTATTAATCACCATTTTGAACATTATAAGTGTATGTATTTGTTTACATGTATATTAGACACCAATGTTGTTAAATATGTAAGGTGTGTGTGAACATATGCATATATAAAGATCTTTTAGCAGCTGTTCCTGGCCTCATACCATAGGGAACAGAAACTGGACTTAAAGTGAGAATCTCTCAAACTAGGTCATGTCACTTATTGCTTCCATTTTCCCAGATGCTTTGCAACCTGAATAGATTTAAGGGTGAAAGAAAAAAAAATATTTATCAGAGATAAAGATATGGCCATGTTTATAGAGTCAGCTATAGTTCCAACATGACATGAACCAAATTTGTCCAAATATCTTGAATTATTATTATATTTTGATGGGTGTGTTTGGGGAGGGGGTGTTGTTTCATATCTTCCCTTAGGGGACATGAATATTTATTGTAAACCTGTAGTAAGTTTAGATGAAACAGGAAAGATAAATATTTCTCTTCAGGATATCTTAGGCCAGAAGTAAGAATATAATTGGTTAAATACCGTAATCAAACATCCATAAGCAAGTTAAATTCTAACTACCTTTGCACCCTGTACTTTATTCCAACAGCTTTATAATATGTTTCTCATATGGTGGGAACATTCTATTAATGAGGCATGCATCTAGTTGTTGGCTCTTGTCATTACAATTAATAGTTTTGACACAGATAATCTCCTTCTTTCTTTCCTTCCTTCCTCTCTCCCTTCAGCCTCTTCTACCTCTCTCCCTCCTTCCTCCTATCTTTCTGTTTAAATAAATAGACATCATAAATTTTTGTGTGTGTGATATTTTTGTTTGTTTATAACCCTCTCTTTTGTATACATTCTTTGTATACATCCAAAGAAAATACATTTACTTCATATATAAAGAAGTGTGTCAATTTTAGATATAACTGAATATTTGTTAAGCAAGGATCTTTTGTAATTCGTGCATATTGGAAGATATTGCTTACATATTTCAAACTGGAGATTGTTAAAAGTTATAGTTTATGCAACTGTTATCACTGATACCATCTGGATAATGCTTGGAACTATAAAAAGTCTGAGCACATACATGAGTTAAGGGTATTTTCTCATTCCAGGAGGTTGTAATGAAACTCCATGTGGAAATGAGTCTATATAGAGAAACAACATTGTTCAAATCTGAAGGGGGATAACAGAAGGCAAGTGAAGTAAGCAGTAGTTTTATGGGATATGAGATGAGGAACAGCTAATAAAATTATGCCTGCATGACTCTGCATGAAAGGAGAGTCAAGGAAGTTGAATGTTAAATTACCAAAGGAAATATTTCAAAGAAAATTACAGACTTAAATGGAGTCAGCCCTTCTCATAATTTAGACCTAGAAGCTTGTGTTTTAAACTCAAGACTGATGACTTTACTTATGAAAGTCAGTTTTCAGAAAGGGTAAGACAGCTATCTGGGTCTCTGAGCTTGAATTAAATGTCCTTTGGGGAATAATTTAAGGAAGAGGTTGAGAAAATGAGGAGATAAGAATCTAATCTTTCACATCAACTAGTTGCATTTTTATCTCATGTCAGACTGGTCCTTAGAATAAAGCTGCAACCTCCATCTCCCAGTGTCAGAGAACAGAATTTCACAAGCTCTTGGGAATTGTGTGGTTAGAGGCACTATTCTCAGGGTGATTTTTCAAAGGTCTCTGAAATAGCATCTCCATTCTGTCTCTTCTTTCTGCAGTAAAAAGAACCACACTCTATTCTTTTTTCCCCTTGACAAACATTGTCTTTACTTCCAAAATGTATATTGATAGTCAAATAATATAATAACCTCTCCAAAATAAGTGAGCCAGTCACCTTCACAATGAATCAGTATTCACAACTTTTTTTTTTTAACCACCAAGAATCTCTTTGATCATTTACTCCCCACTTCATGAACTTTGAAATTTGAAATAAATAAAAATGTCCGTATAGAGAATTTACTCACAATGAGTAAGAATTTAGTTCCCATTATTTTCTCCCTTAGATAAGAGTCAACTGAAGATTCTGATAATCATAAGTAGAGTCAAGGGCAAAAAACTCGAGATGATATAGCACCCCTGTGAAGAATATGAAAGCTGAAGACTGATTTTCTATCCTGTCTCTGCAACTTATTAGCCATGTAACCATGGACAATTTATTTAACCTTTCTATGCCTCTCTTCCTCATCTGTGATAGGTGGGAAAAAAATGGTACCCACATAATGTGACTGTGAGGATTAACTGTGCTATATGTATAAAGCACTTAGTATCACTGTGAAAGACCTTGCTATTTTAATTAGCCTATGCAGACTTCAAACAGGTACATGTATGACTCCTATAAAGTTTTATTTTCCATAATCATTAGATCTTTTTGAAAACTAAAAGAAGATTTTGGGGATCTAAGAGATGTCAGATCAGAAATCACTCTGGTAGCATGTACATCCCTGAAGGGGAGGTGCTATAATTGCATTCATTTTCATATCCCTATTCTATGTCACATGGGTTTTTGTACATAAACACTCAATAAATCTTTTGATAAGTTTACATTTTCATGATATTTTTGAGACAGATATTAAGTATATGCATTTATTCTAAAAGATCATGATGAAATTTGGTTATAAAGTTTTATAATATACACTGTTTTAGTTAGTTAACTTCTATCATTTGAACTGGTCACATGGTAGCAACTTGCATAACTTACAGTTAACACTGGTTTGCCAAATTTCCTAACAGTGACAGCAAGAAGAATGGTCCCAAACTAGAACTTGAGCAAAGCATTTCTTTAATTAAACAATAGAGAAATAATAAAGAAGAGAAACTGGAGAAAAAATTAGGGAAAATAAAGGGCACAGAATAAGCTAAGCTTAAACTATGAGAATACTTAATTAACTTTTCTTCCTTGATTTATATTGCATATTTGTAAGGCCCTCTGTAAACTCTAAGTGTAACATAAGTAACAGATTTCTTTAATTTTTTACTAGTAATATTTTCACGATGCCTGTCCCCAACCAGGCTACATCTGTAGAAAGGAATCATTGAGACAGGTTTCCAGATTTTAGCTGCACTGGCCAAGTGTTTTCTTTCCCAAGGCTGAGAATAGCGGCACTATGAAGCTGGAATCTAAAAGCATTCAGGGCACTGAACCTATTCTTGGTCATAATCAAGCATCCAGGCTTGTGACAAAGGTTGGAAAAGACCAATCAGCTGGAATACATAGCATTGTGGACAGTTAGATCATGGCGTGGTATCTAAGGACACATCAACCAGACTGATCATGTCAAACAGAATTCTCTAAGTGAAAGCCTTGGAGTCAGCACTTCCTAAAAAATAAACAGCTCAGAATGTGCCTGTGTAAGGACTCTAAGTCTTCTCTTGAATGCTGAAGGGTGGCATTGAAATGTTTAGTGGCTTAGTTAGACTCTGCGTGTTGAACATGTGGATACCTCCAACTCTTTTGTCATATCTGGGCATATTTCTTCTTAGTGTATTATTTATTTATTTATTTATTTATTTATGGCTGTGTTGGGTCTTCGTTTCTGTGCGAGGACCTTCTCTAATTGCGGCAAGTGGGGGCCACTCTTAATCGCAGTGCGCGGGCCTCTCACTATCGCGGCCTCTCTTGTTGCGGAGCACAGGCTCCAGACGCACAGGCTCAGTAATTGTGACTCACGGGCCCAGTTGCTCCGCGGCATGTGGGATCCTCCCAGACCAGGGCACGAACCCGTGTCCCCTGCATTGGCAGGCAGATTCTCAACCACTCCACCACCAGGGAAGCCCCTTAGTGTATTTTTAATAGCACATTTCTTTTGAGATGCTCCAACAAGTTTGTTAACAAAACTGTGCTCTGCTGTCTCGAAACTACCGATGAACAACATAGGTCAGTTTTTAAGTTCATGTTAAGTATAAGGGATGTAAGACACTAAAGGAATATGACGGTGAGGTAGGAAGAAAGGACTCATTAACATAGTGGAAGAATTCTTATCTAACTCTAATCCCCTCTTTATCCTCTGTAATAATTGCATACTCTCTATCACCAGCATCTTTATCTTTAATTGTGCACACACAAACTTCATGCCACCTTGTTTACTTTAGTTACCTCACTTTCTAATTAATCCAAAGCATTTCTCCACTTCAGTCTTTTTGGGTGGGGGAAAATAAAACTCCAGCAAAATCTTCCATTCAAGAAAGTATCTCTAATGTCTCTTACAAAATTAAAGAATGCCCAGGATTTTTTGAAACAAGACATGCTTATTATATCATGAAGAGAATTTTTGTTTTACTTCTGTTTCTTATGTCAGTACACAATAAAATCTGCTTAGAGTGTGTTTCATTTCCAGTGGAATTATGTTTGAGTACCTTGGGTTGCAAGTGGGGAATTAACAGTATTTTAAATACTTATTTGTAATTTTGTATATGTATTAAATTGGTAATTACTATGGAATTACATATTTTAAATGTAAAAGCATTCTACAACTGAATGTATGTTGAAATAGTATATTAAAAATAGGTCATTCTCAGGAGTATCTAGTAAATGACTCATAAAATGAGTCTTGCCGGTAAGACATTTCTAAATGGGAATTTAATTTTCTATGAAAGAAAGAACTTACATCTCAGATCTGACAAAGCAATTGGTAGGACCTCTCTAATAGAGAAACCAAAGAGGAACCCACGATGAACTAGGCCAACATCTTTAAATTTTTAATGACTAAATTGCATATTTCCTAAATTTATATAATTATGTTATTATATACTGGTTTATCTGATCATTCACTCAAATAAAAACTATGATTGGAGTTTATTCTATAATAGTTAAAAACACCTTGTATGGAAATAATAGCATTACCAAAAGTTAAAAGTTAAATTCTTTGATTTGATTAACATTTAGTATTTTTTCTTTGTTTTATTTTCTGATGTATTTCAAATGCCTTGAACAGTGACTAGCATAAGGTGGATAATAAATATTTGTTAAATGAATGAATGAAATTTTTTTCTCCTAAACTCTTTTCTTTTTAAATCAATGTGTAAGTGATTTACAATATTATGTCAGTTCCAGGTTTACAGCATAGTGATTCAGTATATTTATAGATTACACTTCAGTTAAAGTTATTATAAAATATTAACCTATATTCACTGTGTAGTACACTATATCCTTGTAGCTTATTTTATAAATAATAGTTTGTATCTTTTAATCCCCTTCCCCTATATTGTCTCTTCCCCCTCCCCCTGTAATCATTAGTTTGTTCTATCTGTGAGCCTCTTTCTGTTTGTTATATTCATTCGTTTTAGTTTTTAGATTCCACATATAAGTGATAACATAGAGTTTTTGTCTTTTTCTGTCTCACTTACTTCACTAAGCATAATCCAACATTTAGTATTTTTGTGAGATTTTTAAAATATTTGTTTGTCTCAAAGATGTATAATTACTAACTTGTCTCATTAAAACGGTGTCTAATACTCAGACCGAGCAATCAGTGTATTTTACCAGGAGGAGAATTGTTCTAGGTGACTGTTGCTCAGTTTTCTCTCTTACAAATCCCAAAAGCCGTATTGATCTTAACCAGTTTCAGATATGAGTTTGTTTGGTCCAGAGGGATTTTCAGTTTTAGTTGCTGGCCCTAGACCAGTCCTTCTCAAACTTTAATGTGCAAATGAATTACTTGGCAACCTTATTAAAATGTAGAATGACTAAGAATATCCAAGACAGGGGCCCGAGATTGTACATTTTTAACTAGCTCCCAGGTATTGCTCATGGTGATGGTCCATACACTATACTTTGAGTTACAAAGTCCTAGGAGATTTCTTCTCTAAGGTTTGAAATGTCATCAGTATTATTTTATAGTTATCTCCAACCTAGAATGTTCCCTAGTGCTGGTTCCACACGTCGCTTTATCTAAATAAAGATGATTTAGGCCTTCTGAGTACTCCTCCAAAATAATGTGCTTCAACTAGTATGCCTATGGGTACGTTTCACCTTTTGATAATAAGAAAAACTGACTACGAAGCATGAAGATTGGGTAGTATCAGATGAGGACTATAAGTTCTTTAGAAATTTAGTGGTATTAACAAAATAGATATAATATATGCAAGCATAATAGGAACACATGCCAAAATGTCCATTTCATTTATGAAGAAATACTTAATCCCCAAATATTTGGATTATAAACAACATATCTCTAAATAACATATGAGTCAAAATAGAAATCTTTAGAGAAATTTTGAAATATTTTAAACCAAGTGAAAAACGAATATAAAATTTATCAAATTTTGTGTGATGTAACCAAAGCAGTGATCAGAGGGAAATTTATGGCATTGAATGTATATTTTAGAAAAGAAGAAAACTCTAAAATCAGTAGTCTAAGTTTCAACTTATGAAACTAGAAAAAGAAGAGCAAATTAAATCAAAAGTAAGCAGAAGAAAAAAATAATTAGAGCAGAAATCAATGAAATTGAAAACTGAAAATCAGTAGAGAAAAATCAACAAAAACAAAAGCTCATTCTTTGGAAAGATCAATAAAATCAATAAACCTCTAGTCAGGCTAACTAAGACAAAAAAAAGAGAGGACACATTTTAATATCAGAATGAAAGTGGGAACATCAGTACAGATTATATGGGCACTAAAAGAATAATAAATAAATACTATGAGCAATTCTATGCCCACAAATATGATAATCTAGATGAAACTGATCAGTTCCTTCAAAGACACAAAAAGAAATGGACAATCTGAATAGGGTTGTATCTATTAAAGAAACTGAATCAATAATAAATAATCTTCCAAAGAGAAAGCATCAGGCCCAGGTGAGCTCACTGATATATTCTAATAACATTTAAGGAAGAAATTATACCAATTTTCTACAATCTCTGAGAAGATACAAGAAGAGCGAGTACTTCATAACTCATTCAATGATACCATCATTACCCTAATACCAAAACCAAAGACATTACAAGAAAACTATAGACCAATATATCTCATGAACATATATGCAGAAATTCCCAGCAAAATATTAGAAAATTAAATCCAACAATGTACAGAAAGAATTATATACAACAACCAAGTGGGATTTATCTCAGGTATACAAGGCTGGTTCAACATCTAAAAATCAGTTAATGTAATCTATCACATCAATAGGCTAAAAGATAAAAAATCACATGATCATATCAATAGATGCAGGAAAAGCATTTGACAAAATACATCACCCATTCATGACTTAAATAACAAACAACAAACAAACAAACAAAACAACCTCTCCATAAACTGAGAATAGAGGGAAACTTACAACTAACACTGTGGTGAAAAATACAAAGCTTTCTCAATAAGATCACTACTCCTTTTCAACATCATACTGCAAGTTACAGCTAATACAATAGACAAGAAAAGGAAATAAAAGGTACACAGATTGGGAAGGAAGAAACAAAACTGTCTTTGTTCACAGATGACATCATATATGTAGAAAATCCCCCAAAAATGACCAAAAAATTCCTGGAAATAATATGTGATTATAAGATATATAATCCTACATTGCAGGATACAAGGTTAATTTATAAAAGTCATTTGTTTTCCTACATGGTAGCAATGTACAAGTGGAGTTTGACATTTTAAAACCCAATACCATTTATATTGAATATTAGCACTCCAGTAATGAAATACTTAGGTATGTTCCTAACAAAAATATGTGCAAGATCTATATGAAGAAAACTACAAAAATCTGACGAAAGATATCAGAGAAAAACTAAAAGAATAGACATTCCATGTTCATGGATAGGAAGACTCAATACTGTCACGATGTCAGTTCTTCTCAACTTGATCTACAGTTTCAATACAATCCCATTCAAAATCCCAGCAAGTTAATTCACAGACAAATTGATCATAAAATTTATAAGGAGAGGCTAAAGACCCAGAATAGTCAACTCAATACTGAAGGAAAAGAATGAATTCTGAAGATTGACACTACCTGATAACAGCACTTAATATAAAGCTACAGTAATCAAGATAGTGTGGTATTGGTGAAAGAATAGACAAATAGATCAATGGAACAGAATAGAGAGCCCAGAAATAGACCCACATGCATATAGTCAACTGATCTTTAGCAAAGAAGCAAAGGGAGTGCAATGGAGCAAACATAGTCTCTTCAGCAAAAGTGTTGGAACAGTTAAACAGCTACATGCAAATAAGTAAATCTAGACACAGATGTTACACCCTTCACAAAAGTTAACTCAAAATGGATCATAGACCTAAATGTAAAACACAAAACTATGAAACTCCTGCAGGATAACATAGGAGAAACCCTAGGTGACCTTGGGTATTGTAATGACTTTTTAGATTCAACACCAGAGATACAATCCATGAAAGAAATAATTGATAAGCTATAGTTCATTAAAAAAAACACTTCTGCTCTGTGAAAGGCAAATTGGAATAATGAGAAGACAAGCCACAGACTGGATATGAAAAAATTTGCAATAGGCATATCTGATAAAGGACTGTTATGTAAAAAATACAAAGAACTCTTAAAATTCAACAATTAGAAAACAAACTACTGGCTTAAAAATGGATCACAGACCTTCACAGACATCTCACCGAAGAAGATGCATAGAATGCAACTAAGCCTATGAAAGGATGCTCCATATTATATGTCTTCAGGGAAATGCAAATTAAAGCAACAATAAGATACTACTACACACCTATTAGAATGTCTGAAATCTGGACATTGACAACACTAAATTCTAATGAGAATGTGGTGCAATGGGCACTCTCATACATTGCTGGTGGGAATGAAAAATAGTACAGCCACTTTGGAAGGTAGTTTAGAGGTTTCTTACAAAACTAAACGTACTCTTACCATATGGTCCAGCAATAGTACTCCTTGGTATTTATGCAGAGAGCTGAAAACTGGTCTACACTAAAACCTGTACAGAGATGTTTACGGCAGTTTCATTCAATTGCTAAATTTAATTAAAGCTTTATTTAATTGCCAAAACTTGGAAGCAACCAAGGTGTTCTTCAGTACATGAATGGATAAATAAACTGTGGTTCATCTGGACAATTAATATCATTCAGCACTAAAAAGAACTTACTACTAAATGAAAAAAGCCAGTTTGAAAAGCCTACCTCCTGTATGATCCCATCATTTGACATTCTTGAAAAGGCAAAACCATGGAGAGATTGTAAAGATCAGTGGTTGCCAGAGACTGCAGGGAGTAGAGTGAAGGGATGAACAGGTGGAGCACAGAGGACTTTTAGGGCAGTGAATACACTCTGTATGGTAACATAATGATGAGTACACGTCATACATTTGTCCAGACTCAGAATATACAACACCAAGAGTGAACTATAATGTAAACTAAGGACTTTGGGTAATTATGATATGTCAATGTAGGTTCATCAGTTGTAACCAAGATACCACTCTGGTGAAGGATGTTGATAATGGGGGAGGCTATATATGTGTGGGGACAGGTAGTATATAGAAAATTTCTGTATCTTTCTCTCAATTTTGCTGTAAACATCAAGCTGCTTTCTAAAAAATATATACTGTAGTCTTAATTGGAAAAATACTTAGCTGGTCATGGAATATTTTGTAATGGGATTTGTGACATTTTTACTTATCTTTCATGTTTTCTGTAAAGAATTATTTCTTCTAATGATTTTCCTCATTACAAAATAATTCCCTCACTTCTATAAATGGTGCAAACAACTTTTCTACTTTCCCAGGTTTGCAACATCAGAGGCATGTATATTTTCACATCTTATCTGCCAGACTCTGTCAGTGATTCTTGCTTCTATCACACTGGCCCAAGTCATTACCATCAGACACCTGAACCACAGCCAGAGCCCAGAACTGGCGTCCTGCATCTGGTCTACTTTTCTTCCTATTTTACTTGCACAGTGCTTTTTCCTTCACCTTCTTATTTTGCTTGCTTTGATCATTTCTGTCTTTAGCCAAACATTTCTAATGATCTTCTAGATAAATTCTAAAATCCTCCATTTGTCTTTCAGAACCTCAACAATTTGATCCTAAAATACTTCCTCAGATGCATCTTCCTCTCCTGTATATAGACCTTCTCCAGCCCAATGCTCCTTCTCACACACCTTTTGTGGTAGATGGAATAATGTCCCCAGATCCTTCCTCCATGCTCCCCTCCACTACCAAAGATGCTCATAGCCTAATCCCTGGAAACTATGAATATGTTAGGTTATATGGCAAAGGGGAATCAGGTTACTGATGGAATTAAGGTTGCTAGTCAGCTGACATTGAGAGGGGAGATGATTCTGCATTTTGCAAGTATGCCCAATGTAATCACAGGGGTCCTTATAAGTGGCAGAAGGAGGCAGAGGAGAGAGACAGAGTGATGGCAGAATGATGAGGATTCAGCCTGATGTTGTTGGCTTTGTAGATAGAGGAAGGGGACCATAAGCCAAGAAAGTCACGTGGCCCTTAGAAGTAGGAAAAGGAAAGGAACAGATACTCCTCTGGAAGTTCCATAAAGGAACACAACCCTGCTGACACCATGACTTTAGCGCAATGAGACGTATTGTGGACTTCTGACTTCCAGAACTCTAAGATAATGGATTTGCATTGTTTTAAGCCGCTAGGTTTGTGGTAATTTGTTACACAAAGTAGCAATAGAAAAATAATGCGTCTTCTATTAAATTCACCCTATTAATTACATACAATGCATTCCACCTTTAGTTATTTGCTGCTTATATGTTCTTGTCTCTTTAATTGTAGTATAAACTAGTGAGAGCATGGAACTAATACTATATTGCTTGAGAGTATGCTTATATACACTACATTGCTTTGGATATGGCAGATCCTTAGTTGTCTTTACTAATAATTTGATTAAATTGGGCAATATTTTTTTAAAACTTCTGGTAAATATCCATAATAGGGGCCATTTCTCAGAGAGAAAAGATATAGTGACAGTTCCACTATATAGCATTCATATATCAATTTGCATGGTCAAGGGAATTTACCATCTTAAGAGGTCAGTATGAACAGAGTCTCTGAGGGGTTACTACGTCAATTTACTAAACTAGGAAACTAAGTCCTAGTGAGGCAAATGGCTTTGTTTGATTAAGTAGTTGCATGAGGAAGAATCTGAATTTATATTTATCATGTGTGTCTGATACCAAGTTCCTGAACTATCTTGACTTCCAAAATGGTTGCTTACAGCAAGATTAAATGAGTCACTCAGTACTGCGCCCAGCTGTATGGATTTAATCCATATGTGTTCCTGTAATTCTTAATAAACCCTTAGAAAGCTATAGTATATCACATTCAGCAGTGCTATGTGGAGAATATCTAGAGAGTGTAAGAATCTCTAAATCAACATCCTAGGGAGAAAAAAGAAGAAAAAAGTAAATGAGAATGGAAAACAACCTGGTTTTTTTTTTACAATAAAGCGCTATCTTGATTGCAAATTACAGTGATGAGTAGGCACATATAAGTGCTAAAATTGGATTTTTTTATTGAACTTGAAATTATTTTTTCTTATTTAAAATAAAATTTTGTTCTTTCAATAACACAACTAATTCAGTTATACTTATTGATAGCAAGCACATGTATACTTCCTAAAATCTCAATATTTCAATCTGATTCATTTCCATTTAATGAAGATAATTACAGATGTAACACCTACAAGGTGCAAGAGATGAATCAGTGCTCCTAGAATTTCCTGGAAAGCCATTACCAACACTCCTGCCCAGGCTCCACTGTTACAGCAGAATCTCCAGAAGTGCATCCATACATGAGTGTTTCTTAATAGTTCCCAGTTGGTTCTAATGTGCAGACAAGTTTCAAAAACCACTGGGATAGGAGATAGAAGATATATTCCTTTTATACAGTTAATCTTTTCCCTTTCCCTCAGGTACAAAAATAAAGAGTTTAGCTATTGCTGAAATTGAAAGATCACCATCTTTCTGGGGATCTGCAAAAATAAAAGGTGATATTGTGCACAACTGCTGTATGATGCATGCTTAAAAAGAATAGTTTTGAGTATCTTGACAAAAAGAAATACAATATTTTCTTGGGGTCTGTTAAGAAATACCAATCATTACCAAACATAATGTGTTCATAATTTTAATTCTGTTCTGTAATACCATAGAAATATTGACCTTCATTATGCATCTGAAACAAATATTTTTTGAAGTAATCTAGTTGTATTCTTTCTGTGTAATCTTGGTTTCAGTGGTGAATTCTGGGTTCAACATTCCCTATGCAAAAATTAAGACCAGGCACAAAAATCTACTTCACGGATCAACTACACATTTACTTAGAAGAAAATCTTCGTGAAATTTCTATACTGGATGCTACATTTTCTTGTCTCTTTTAAAATAAATCTATTTGTTAGAAACAGAGGAATCGTAAATATATTTGTAGGATTTTTCATAAAGAACATGCAGCACATTAACACATTTTATCTTCATATTCCCACTTTAACATTCAAATTTACTAAGTTAAGATGAATCCAAATAAGAGAACATTAAGCATAGTCAAGGTGGTGACAAATCAGTACTACAAATCTATTGTTCAAAATAAAAGAATTTGAGAAAAAAATCCCAGATTTCAACTGTTAGGAAAGCTTTAGTATTGTGTAAAGAAGATATTATAAAAGCTACTTAACATTGAAAGGTCAAAAGGGAATGAACATAACTCTAAGAGTGAATCATAAGCAACAGCCAAAAACTGACCATTAAAGACAATGGCAGTCAGAAACAAGTGAGTGGATTAAAGAATCAAATAATGTTCCCATAAATTCTGAATACAGATGTTACCTGGGCACTGAGAAAACTGTGTGTAGATTATAAACTGCTCTATTCGAATAAAGGAGTTGAAATACTGGTTCCTAAAAGTAAATCAGCTGTTTCGACCAAGAATCAGTAGTTCCACTCCTCCCAGATACTGACCTTACAACTAAAAATCCCTTGACATAACACAACAATAAACAGCAAGACACTGAAAAGCAGAAAGTCTAGTAACCTTAGGACTTGTGGATTTAGAAGGTGATGAGTTCTCTGAGTTTCCTTTTAGCCTCCCATATATCTGGAACAGAGCATTGCAGAAGCCTACAACCTGAAACATGAAGTTTTCTTCATGTCTTTTCATAGCTTGATAGCTTTTTTTTTTAGGGCCGAATAATATTCCATTATCTGGGTGTACCACAGCTTATTTATTCATTCCCCTACTGAAGAATATGTTGTGTCCAAGTTTTGGCAATTGTGAATAAAGTCTCTATAAACATCCACATGCAGGCATTTTGTAGACATACATTTTGAATTCTTTTGGGTAAATACCAAGAAGTGTGATTGCTAGATTGTATAATAAGAGTGTGTTTAGTTTTGTAAGAAACTGTTAAACTATATTCTGAGATATCTGGGCCATTTTGTATTCCCAAAAGCAATGAATGAAAATTCCTGCTGCACCAAATGCTGAGTGGAAAAAGGCAATCCCATGATTCCGTTTATATAATATTCTTTAAATGACAAATTATAGAAATGGAGGACAGTTTAATGATTGCCAGGGGTCAGGAATGGAGGTAGAAGTGTATTGTAGGAAGGAGGTGGATGTGGTATAAAAGAGCAACACCAGGGATCCTCATGGCAATGGATGTATTCTGTATCTTGAATGTATCATTTTGTCAATATCTTGGTTGTCCTTTTGTACTATAGTTTTGAAAGACATTACCTTTGAGAGAAACAGCGTCAAAAATGTGAGATTTCTCTGCATTATTTTTTACAGCTGCATATGAACCCACAGTTATCTCAAAATAAAAGATTAATTTAAAAAGTTAATCAGCTGCTCCTCCCTCAGAATGCTAACAGATAAAATTAGCTTTTTCACATAAATTCTTTCATCTCTGTGAAGAAATTTGCACTTATCTAAAAATAAATGTCATCTGTACAAGAGCTTAACAGTTTACAAAGCAACATCACAAATGTTACCTCATTTAATTTTTCCAACAACCCCATTAGGTTTCATCCTCATTTAACAGATGACAAAACTGCAAATGTGTACTTGCCCAGGGTAATCTGGCTAGTAAGTAACAGAGGAAGGATTCAGTGTCTACTGTGCACATATGTCTTGCTTCTCTCACAAAGGCAGTCTCTTTGGCTTTCTTTCTCTGCTCAGATACCTAATCCCTATTCTAAGAGTTAACTTTTACGTCTAGATTTATTGCTCATAGATTTTTACCCTTTCTATGTGGCCAGCTGCTTCTTCTTAGAAATATCCTAACTGCCTACATTTACCATCTGGAACTTCTCAGCTTCCGCCTTCCCATGGCTCTCCCCTGGGTCCGTGAGCCTCTCTAGTTCTCCAGTGAGCCTGGTCTCAGCCCTGAGTCCTTGTTAGGACTAACACTTCGTGTTCACAGAAGGCCTCTCCCGGGTCAGCAAAGCTCCCTCACCCACACCTGGCTCATATCTTCTTTTCCATCAGGTTATGACAGAAATAAAGTACACATTCCTCCAAACGCATTATTTGCTTCAGCATGTGGACCATAATAATAAGTGGCCCAAGGTATAAAAGTCATTCTAAGCAGTAGCAATTCAACATTTGCAGTCATACCTCTATATGGAACTTGAATTTCCATTTGGTGTGTCAGGCTTCTGACGAATGTTGAAAGTGTTTAAGCATTTGTGAATAATAGTAGGAAGAAATGTAATTGACCCAAAGAGAGGACTCTTTTACCAGTATTTTAAACTCTTATATTTAATGTTATAAATAATATATTTAGTATTCTTCAGAGACTTCCAAATCCTAAAAAGGATACCTTCAGGATTAGATGACATTTGAATAAATCATAACCTTTCTTTAATACATATTACATATATATGTATATATATAATCGATATAGCATAATAAGTGACATCGATGAATCAGAAAATGTTGAATCTGTCATTTCTTGACCATAAAATATTCATATAGAGTCATACATGGACGCTTAGCTTAATACCTTTCTTCGTATTGATGTTAAATTCAAACTCCAAATGAACACAATCACTCCCAGATTTCTACTTTATTCATTTACAGTTTATTTAAATTCAACTTGTGCTCATGTATAGCAGCACCCATACTAGTGGATACGGGATCTTCTTGAGTTTAAAACAAAAAAAGTTTTCCTAATTTTTCTACATCTAATATAAACTACAAACTAAGAAACATCTTAGTGTCACAGAAGATTGGAATTGGGCCAAAGTATTTGCAAAGTCATGTCTTGACGTCATGTCTTGCCATTTTTGCTGCCAATATTGCTTTATAGCATATGGTCTCATAATTAAATGCTCAGCTTGTCCTCCTATCTCCTTGCCTCTCCACCTCACCCTCACCCTTTTCTTCTCTCTCTACCGTCTCCTCTCCCCATAGTCTCACCTCTGCATTTCCTGCTATGTCTCCCCTTCCCCACTTGCCTTATCTCCACCCCAGTTTTCACCTTCTCTCCCTTCCTCTTCTGACTCATCCCTACTTCTCTTTACCTCATCACTTCTCTCACATCCACCACCTCCCATTCCATCTCTACCCTTACCCTCCATCTACTTTTTCCATTCCTAAAAGTGTGGCTCTCAAAGTATATCTTATTTAAACATATTTTTATTCAACAATTCAATATCCTCAGCTTGTGTAGAGGGACATGTAGTCCTAATCACCTGTAATGTACAGAAAGAACGAGGATGATCCCACCCACAGGAGATGAGCATTTCTTCAGTTATGAAAGCAAGCATTGTAGATGAGAGCTCTTAGTCGCAACTAGGCATTCACTGCAACGTCACATTTTCTGTACTTGTCAGTAATTCATCACTTTAAAAATGTGTGTCCTTATTCTGCTTTGAATTTTAAATCATAACTATGGTAATATTAATAATAATAACAACAGATTCTTTGTAATAGTATTGCTGTGGGCTATATTGATTGTCCTTTTTACTGGTTAGGTCCCAACTGATATTTCCCCCTACTACTAAAAAATTTATTAAACAGGAGACAGATTTTCTTGGCAAAAAGAATGTTCTCTTTTCCTGATAAAAAGAGTAATATATTTTGGGGTTTTTTTCCACTTGCTTTACAAATTTTCAGCCGGAAGTTTACAAATGAGAGACTAGCAGTTTTATGAAATGTGCTGAAGGTGTAGGTATGTTGTTACCACTGCCACTTAGCAAATGAATAAATATAAGTTAAAAATAAAGTGTAACTACCATACCAAAAAAAATGTCTTTTCTTTCATTCTAAACAAATGTTCTAGTATTACACAAAATGAAAAATTCAGTAGGAGATGGCTGATTAAAACTTTTTTTTACCAAAGAGAAAGAAGAATGAAATGAAAAGTAAAAAGCTTCAATTGTAGTGTACATAAGAGAACATTATGATTTTTTATTTTAAAGAATAATCAAGGAATATGGGTAAAACCACATTGTATGACTTAATAAAGTAGACTTATAGACACATCAGAAAACTTAAGAGTAGAGAATATATAGTGTCTTAAGAAATCTTTTTGAAGAAAACACAGTAGTAAGTGAAGAAAAAATAATTGATATAAGGGAGAACTCTACATATGCATGAAATAATTAGCTTACTGCTCTACTGAATTCCAAAGAACTATGTGCTAGGCCAAATCCTGACCAGTTTGAAATAGCAGTTTAATTTGCTCACACATCATTTTACTGAATTTTACTGGGACAGTTTCCTGAATTTTTACTGTTGTCATTGTTGTTATTTTTCTGTTTCAGTGGTCTCATTCAGTTTATCAGAGGTGGTTTTAAAAGTACTGTTAGACCAACATAATTGGAAGATTTAAACTTAAGTTTTATTATATTCAATTACTAGAGCCCAGGTGCAAAGGAAGAAAAAATGGTCCTTCATACTTTCTTCCCATTAATATATAAATTACAAGTACATAATGTTCTTTTAATTTGATAGGAAGTCCTGTATGACTTTTAACAAAATATTTAACCACTACAGTGGTTTAAATGCCTTTAATTATGACATGATTTTCTTATATCGGTACTTCTAACCTTGGCTTAACATTGGAGAACGTTAAGGTAAATCTACCTACTTGGGCACCACCCCCAGAATTATGACATTACCAGTTTTATGATTGCCCTAGCCATTGAAATTGTTTCAAGCTCCCTAGGTGATTTTTATTTGAAACTGTGTTTTAGAAACTCTGCTGTCTATGAACTTTGAAACTTTGGAGCCCAAGAAAAGTAGTTCAGCACTACTTTTTGTTTTTACTCAGTTGCCCATATTACTAACATCTTGCAAGTCCATAGTTTACATTAGGATTCACTTTTTGTGTTGTACCTTCTATAGTTCTGACAAATGTATCACAGCATGTATCCATTATTACAGTACAATATAGAATAGTTACACTGCCCTAAAAGTCCTCTGTGCTGTGCCTATTCATCCCTCCCTTCCTTCAGTACTCCATTTAAAAAAATCCTCATCCCCATTGCCATTTTTCAAAGCAAAGATATCCTAGTCTCAGAACAAAAGACAAAGCACCAAACCAAATATTTTGGGTAGTGGTGATTACTAGGGAATAGAGAGGGTAAGGAGAGCAT
This sequence comes from Balaenoptera physalus, assembly GCF_965194825.1. Lineage (NCBI taxonomy): Eukaryota > Metazoa > Chordata > Mammalia > Artiodactyla > Balaenopteridae > Balaenoptera > Balaenoptera physalus. Next base: position 98,443,965 of record NC_138890.1, on the reverse strand, counting down.
ATTTTCATCAGGGAATTAGTTCCTCTGTTGGTCCTCAAAATCAGAAAGATGAGATACGTTACATACAATGTTGATGTGGAGATGCACACATACACACCATTATATAGAGAGAAGAGGGAATTGTGTTTGCACCAGTATGGAAGAAGAAAAAATAATTTTCCCTCTACCCTTCTAGGTTCTTGGCTGAGACCACCCCCCGTAATAAAAGACAGATTAATAGGAGAAAACAGTTATGAAACAGAAGTTTAATAACAATGTATACCTCCCATATACATGGGAGAAACTCGGGAAAACTAAGTAACTCCCCAAAATGGCCCAAGTCACCACCTTAAATACCATGTCCAGCTAAAGACAAAAGAAGATGTTGGGGGATGGGGGATCCAATTTTTGGAGGCTATCAGGAAAAGCACAATAAATGAGGGTATGGTTGTTATGCAGATTTAAGTCATTGCCTTCGCCATTGATAAGAAGTTCTAGAGATTTGCTCATTCCTCTCTTTCTGGTACAGAGAGGGAGACAACCTTATGAATGGAGATTTCTCTTAAAAATGTAAATGTTTCTTACAAAAGGTAACTTCTACTAAGCTTTTAGAGCTTTTCTTGTGTTTGCTGTTTCTTAAAAATAATCAGCTTAAAATAATCCTTATGCCAAAGAGGCATATTTGAGGGTGACAAATTCTGCTCCCCTTTACCAGCAATGACCAAAAAGAATCAGTAATAAAACAGTAGTTTTTATATCTTAAAGACTACATATGCTATCCTTTAGAGTATCTGGCTGCCAAAAGTGCTCAATAAATGTTTGTTGAATGAATAAATCTATTTGTAAGACCCAAGATAATTTAACTTCACTATGGCATTTTGTTTAAAACATATATTTTATAGTCAGAGACAAAACTAGTTATTCAAAAAGAAAATAATAGTTATAATTATTTCCATATTATGAACATTTTCTTTAATCTCTCAAACACATGTGAAATCTGTCTCTGTTTTTTAGTTCATACTCATACACACGTATTCACTCATACACATGCACTTGCACATGCTATGCACGTAGACATACACACATCTGTATATATATGCTTTGTTCGACTTTGCCTTTTCCTTTTTACTTCAATAAATTTACCAAATTGTTAGAAACTCTCTATTTTCCATTATCGTTTATAATTGTTTAACCCTATATAAAGAGGTCAACTGAAATCAAGTCAAAAAAGATTATTTTGGGCAAGATCACGTTCCTTTTGGGGGACAAAAAGGTCTACTAGGCAGATTACCTCACTGGTGCTGACCGGGAAGTTTCAGACCGACCTATTGAGATTATATTCCTGGGGAAAGTTGAAACTGCAATTAGGTTAGGTAATAAGTCTTGGTTTGGTGATGCAGGCTTAGCACAAGTAACTCCATTTGGGGCCCATTGTTTCTTTTTAACAATTCCCCCCTTTTGATCAGACTCTCAGCTTAATTGAGAGATGTGATAAAAAATTAAGGCATTAATGTCACTCTCAGCTACAGCTCTGTAGTTCTCATAGCTTTTGTTGATCTTGTGTGTAGTATTCTCAGGTCATGACATTTTTTGTCTAATCTCTGTAATATTCACAGGTTATGACTTTGGGTTTACAATTTTTTTTTTAAAGTAATGTATCATTTTAAAATTTATTTATTTATTTATGGCTGTGTTGGGTCTTTGTTTCTGTGCGAGGGCTTACTCTAGTTGCGGCAAGTGGGGGCCACTCTTCATCGCAGTGCGCGGGCCTCTCACTATCGTGACCTCTCTTGTTGCGGAGCACAGGCTCCAGACACGCAGGCTCAGTAGTTGTGGCTCACGGGCCTAGTTGCTCCGCGGCATGTGGGATCTTCCCAGACCAGGGCTCGAACCCGTGTCCCCTGCATTGGCAGGCAGATTCTCAACCACTGCGCCACCAGGGAAGCCCCCTGGGTTTACAATTTTTAAGTCAGTAATTCTCTGCTCCCTTTTTGATGTTCCAGTCTTAAGGATATCATTTTCAGATGGAAATATGCATTTAAAGCTCTTGAGAGAATACAATGCACCAGGGAGATTATGATAGCTATTATAAACAGGATAATTTCCAATGTTTGGAGTGTACTTCAAAGCCATGGTCCCCAATACACAAACCAGTCACAATCAAGTAAATCAAAGAAGGATCCCAGTGAAAGAGTCACACTTTTAAGCCAAGTGGCTTGCACAGTGATCTTATGTAATTGAGTTTCAGCTCCCCGAAAAGTGTTAATCTAGGTGCATCAAGTGGTGTTGTCTACAACTCAGACACCTCCCTGCTCAGTTAATAGATAATCAAAGTCTATTCTATTATAAAAACAGTGTTGACCAGAGCATCTAGGGATTTTTGGGGGGAGGCAGCTGTTGTCTTAGCAACAGTTTCTGCAGTATCTTCAAGAGTTAAGTAGAGGTTTCTGATCATATTCTCACTTACATTTACTCCTAACCAGTGAAGTATAACCCTGCCAAAAGGAGCAAATCCTGAGTCATGAATGCCTCCTTGTAAATCCTTTCTAACTCAATGATGTAATTCTAGGGGAGTCAACCAATGAGGTGGGTGGCTTTGTTCATTTTTAGGAAAATTAGAAGCACAGTTAGATAACCTAAGACATTGCCTGGCTATGCACCAGCTACCTGGGCATTAATAAGGAGAATGATAACCACCATAGACAAAGATAAATACTGTTGGGGCACAAACCATTTCCACTAAGCTGGCAGTGGTAATTAATTCATTTGTAGAGATTGTTACATTTGCCCATTCAAGCCAGGGGTCAGTTAGGTTTTCTCCTAGCCTGAAATAAAAAGTTGTTCTAAATTCCAGAGGTTAACCCCATTAGCAATGGCCAGGGAGATATAATGGTGTTATCATTCCAGGCCAATGCCAGAGTAAAGGAAAGAAACAGAAGAAAAAATGGTGTCATGTTTAATGTATGAATTCTTGATCTGGTGTCTTGGGAGGAAGCAGTCTACCTCAGTGTTAGCTACTTCTCTTCCTAGTCAACTTGATTTGAAGGAGTCCAGCATTTGTATAGGGCCAGTTGTCAGATGGAGCCTTCTTCAGTTGTGAGATATTTATCCATTGTTCAAATCCCTGATGTTTGGCTGCCATGTGGGTAGGGAGGAGGATCTATATAGTCCCTTCCAAGGAGATTCAAGAGCAGTGTTTGTTCTTAATGATTCAAAATCAGGAGGGGGAGAAGAAAATTGGAAATGTTCGTCTGGAGAGTCATAGTCAGATATTTGAGGAAACTAGAAGAATTCAGGATCCAGTTCAGGTTATAGGTATATGACAAAACAACTAGAATCTAATATGTACAAAGGTGCAAACAACAAAAAATTTTTTTCTCTATAGTTATCCCAATTTTTCCCAAACATAATCATAGTAAAACTGATTTGTATGCATTAAACTTGGCCTGATTATGTTCATAACTGCAGCAAGAATAGTGATTTACCATATAAGCTCTTTTTAAAACTACTGCTTTGTTAGAACCTTGTAAAAAAGGTATCACGTCAATTTTCCAAGTCCTGTTACAAGGAGAACAGATTATTATGGGGCCTATGCAAATCATTAACTGTATCTGTATTGCCATGAAAAGAATATTCAAGCTTTTCTGAATTTTGGAGGGATCAGGTTGGGCAAAAAAGTAAATGGTTTATCCTTATCTATAAAGGTATGTTTTAACAAATTGCTATAATTCATAGATAGCTTAAGAGAAAAAGTGTTCTTAAATCTGGAAAAAGAAAACATTAAGTAACCAGCAATGTTTCAAACAAAAAAGTAATAAGAATTATAATCATCTTCCTCATTTCATTCAGCCCCATGTTATTAATTCTTCCTCTGCTTGAATCCAGTTTTCCATTAGGTCTGGAAACCCTTACACAGTTCAGTTTTATGAGCTTAAAGTTATCAAAAATCTGTACTTGTTGAAATCCTTGTCTTTAATCTCCTTGAAGATGAAGTACTTTTGCAGAAACATTTTTGCAAAACATCAGAATAAAACAATAACTGTCTGTAAATGACAAAAGACTTAAAAATGTCCATTGTTAAAGATCTAATGAGACTTTATTACAATAGAATTGATAAGGAAATTTGGTTATTTCTCTGACATACAAAATTTTAAGATAATAACTGGAAGGATGACTGATAACATTATACCAGGACATATTAGACTTTCAGGAATTTAACACAATTTCTGGAACACTTATACACCTACACAGTTATAACATTAAGAAGCCTTAGTATTACTTCTTATTTGACAATGGTCCCATGTACTTTAGCATATTAAATTATCCTAATTAGTTTAACATCTCTTTTTTTATAAGGAGAGAGAACAAATCTTTTGAGATGTTCCACTGACCCTCTAGAAAATCCCGAAGTTAGTTTGAGGTCAAAAAGTCTTCCTTTAGAATTATATTTTTGGGAAGTTTGTCAAAAATATCAAAAAGATTTTAAAACACTTGGTCAAATAGAAACATAGGTCACTGTGCAACAATACTTAGTTATCTATTTAACCAAAGTAACACTTCACAGGCAAATATAGAAGGTTACACAGTTCTGAGAAAAACTTAGCTCTTTTAGTATCAAGAGACTAGGTTTACCTAAGTAATCAAAGACAACATGGAACATAGGTAATTATTTTGACAAGACACAAGATTTTTGTTTTCTAGGCAGATTATTTTAAGATGTAAAGAAAATATTTTACAATCGCTTATTAAGAGTAGGCCAAAAATCCAATTAAACTTTCTTTGTCTTTTTAATTGAGAGAAAACCAAATTCTGATTTTATACCAGCGTACTTTGATATTGAAACGCATTCACTTAATTAATAAATTTAAATCTACATTTAATTTATTTTTATAAAGATGCTTTTTCATTGTAAATTTCTCAATGTGGTACAAGATATTTTTACTAACAAATACAAAAATATCTTTAATTTCTCTGTAATAAGAGACAAAAATAGACAAATCTGTATCTAGTAATCAATGTTTCAGTATTTTATTTGGAAATGATCTAGATATTTAATTATTTAATTTAGCTTAGCAAAACTTTACGGTTTCAGGTTACCAAAAAGATTTGGGGAAACTATTGAAAAAGTTCACCGATAAACTTTTTATCCTACTTACAGATCTATTTAATATACTTGTTCTTAACAATTTTGTTTAGACTACCCATGAAAACTTTAAGAGACATTAGACAAAGTCAGCAACCATCCCAAGCTATTTTTCTTGCTGACAAATTTTTTTAAGAGATAACATGGACTAATTTGCCCTGAGCCTAGGTAGAGTAAAAATATTATATTTAATGCTGGTAAGTAAAGACATGCCTCTTTTAATTAAACCAATAACTTAGATTAGTTTCATTTACTAAACATTATTTTAGATTATGTGAACCTGAAAAACATGTGGGTTAGTTTCTGAGAGTTTAATTTATAAACATGTTTATTTTCTTTAAACTAATTAAGTAGAGCTCCTTTTAGAGGAACAATTTGTTTTTTGTTTTGTTTTGTTTTGTTTTTAAATATATATATATATATTTTTTATAATTCTTTTTATTTTATTTATTTATTTTTGGCTGTGTTGGGTCTTCGCTTCTGTACGAGGGCTTCCTCCAGTTGCAGCGAGCGGGGGCCACTCCTCATCGCGGTGCGTGGGCCTCTCACTATCGCGGCCTCTCCTGTTGCGGAGCACAGGCTCCAGACGCGCAGGCTCAGCAGTTGTGGCTCACGGGCCCAGTCGCTCCGTGGCATGTGGGATCTTCCCAGACCAGGGCTCAAACCCGTGTCCCCTGCATTGGCAGGCAGACTCTCAACCACTGCGCCACCAGGGAAGCCCGAACAATTTGTTTTTAATATGTATTTATTATTTTCTGTATTTATTTTCTTTATTATTTTTTGGCTGCAGCGGGTCTCAGTTGTGGTGCACCGGCTCTTTGTTGTGCCGCGCAGGCTTCTCTCTAGTTCTGGCACGTGGGTTTTCTCTCTCTAGTTGTGGCACATGGGCCCCCAGGGCGCATGGGCTCTGTAGTTTGTGGCACATGGGCTCTCTCGTTGAGGCATGCGAGCTTAGTTGCCCTGAGGCATGTGGGATCTTAGTTCCCCGACCATGGATCAAACCCACATACCCTGCATTGGAAGGCAGATTCTTTACCACTGGACCACCAAGGAAGTCCCTAGAGCTCTTTTTAGAAATCAATTTTGGGAATACCATCTGAAGGTAGAAAATACCACACATCTGTGCCACATGTATATAGACACACATAAACATACAGACAGGTGCAGAGACTATAGTTTTATTTTAAAATATTAGCCATGAGTCGAGTATGATAATGCAAAACTCACTAGCTTATGCAAGAATAGCTGGCATAAGTTAAGTTTACCTGTTCAGATTGCTAAAGGTTTTTCTACTATTTGTGGGAAAGTCACGTAAGATTTGTATTTGTCCGTGACAAATAATCTTATGGAAGCTGAGAAGCAGTTTGAATTTTTTTTAAAGCCCCTTTCCCTTTCCTTCTTTTTTTCAGTCCTCTTCAGTCTTAGGAATTGGGGATGGTGTAGATAAGAGTTCCTGGAGGAGACTAGGTAAATATTACATCTCAAAGAATGTAAGTTCCACCAAGAAGGACTTCGGTATTCCAAGGCCAGGATTTTAAAAGCCTTTTTAAACAAATAGGGGAAGTTTGAGGATTGGTAAAAAGATATAGGTGGACCTTGAACTGTGTCTTGATCTGCATTTCTGGTTTTGCAGAGATTTGTAAGATAAGGACGGTTGCTTTTAATTCCTCAAAGCATTGGTTTGCAACTTAAATGACATCATAGGTTGATCCATCCATAAATCCTTTTACAAGGGCTTTAGAAGTTTTCTCTTTCCCTCTGGGTACATTTAGCTTAGGGGAGGAGGTCAAAAAAAGTTTCTATCATGCTCTGAATATTTCCAGTTTAGCCAAATTTCTGATTATACAGTTATTAAATCCTGTCAAATACCTTGTCAGTTTTCAGATGGGACAAACAATAAGTATTTCTGGCAGTATTAAACCACCCTTGGACTCAAAAGACATCCCAAAAAAGGGTGCAAAAGATATTCTATTTCTTTCTTTCTACCAGGTACTACAGACAGAAATCTGGAAGGGCTGATTCTGGTAAAAAAATTCTCACCCTTGGCTGGCTTCTGCCAGTTTTTCCAGAATCCCATCTGTAGCTTCAGTATTTATCAAAATTTGGAAAGGTTTTTTATTAATTTTAGATTCCCCTTGTCTGTTTAAGGGAATAACTTAGCAGTTTACCAGAAAACTCCCTCAGAGTCTTATCATGAGGGTGTCTATAAGGCTGTTAATTGGCAAAATTTTGTTTATGGTCTTGTAGTCTCTTCAGAGTGGACAGACAATTCAGACAAAGGATTACTAGACTGAGTACCCAAGTAAAGGAAGATAAAGGGAAGCATTAGGAGTTGCATAAGTCTTAATGTGTTCAGGTGCCTCTTGTGTCTAATTTTTCATTTGCCTTTTGCAATGAATCTTTCAATGAAGCTATTTTGGAGGCTTCTGCATACCAATTAAATTAGTATCCATTCTGTTTGGTTAATTTGGGAACACCTAATTTCTGTACTTCTTAAACACTTTTACCTAATTGGAACATTCCTCATAATGTTATGTTCCTCATAATTGGTAATTATCCAGTTACCTCATGGCATGGTAATTCTAGATTATAAATTCCCCTGAGGGCTGGCAGCAGTTTGGTAGGAGTTCAACTGGAGTTTACGACTGGAGTTCAACCCACATATCTGTCCAGCCATATTTTGGGGCCTCCAACCTGATGGTTGCTGAGCCAAGTTCTCAGGACACAAAATTCTAGGCTGTCTTTATTAAGATTTTGGCCATGTTTTAAAGGTATTTATAGCTTTCAGGACTGAAGTTCTTAGTCATAAAATAAGCAGGGATGCTATAAGATGGCACACTTTACTCTCTGGATTTTAAGGATCCCATTTTTATTATTTTTTTTTATTATACGTATTTTTTAAAATCTAATTTGGGTCTCTTGGAACCAAGCTAATACATAAGAGGGATTTTTTGCTGGGTTGGAAACTGTGTTATATTTTACAGTATACCTCATTGCATGGAAATTTTCTTGAGATTGGCAGGTGATCTAAGGTCCATGTAAACCATTCTGTGACCTAACATGGGAACTTTGGTGGCAAGTGTCCTAACAGCTCTTAAATGTTCAATCCATGCCCACCAATTTTTCTGGCTTCTTCGACTTCAAGTTTCCCATTAGCAATTAGCCTTTATTTACATAAACAAACATTCGCACCCTAATATATCAGCATTAACCAAGAGGTGTTACTGCATCCTGGTCTAAAAAAGATGCTGTATGCAACACTAATTCCCTGCTGTGGAACCTTGTACTGGGAAAGGATTGAAGATCTCAACAAATGATAACTTCAGACTGGTCTTCACATTAAATGGGGAACTGCACACTGCCCCCAACAGTTCCCACATGGATATGGGGATAGATTTAAAGACTGGGGAGTCCCACTCAAAACCTTGAAAGTTGTGGTCCAAAATATAGTCTAGGGGCTTGGGTTCCCAGCAGAAACATCTACCAGCTCAAGCTGACCAGCCATGTGAAGCCTGGCCAATTAGATGAGGAAATCAATGCAAAGAAAGTGGAACTCAGAATGGAAAGGACTTTATTTACACCTTTTGCAAATGGTGAGAAAGACAGTGAACTCAGTGGTTCACAGGGTACCATGCCTGTGTTTCTTGTTATCCCTGAATGCTGTCAGAAGTTTGCTTTGAATCCCATCACAGCCACCAAATCTGCTAAAAGGCAAAATTCAACTGAGTAAATTAGAAGATCTATCTTTATTAAATAATTCAGATGATTGCAGCATCCCATCCAGCAAATAGAAAGGAGCTCCAAAGAGCTAACACAAAAGAAAGATTTTAAAAGTCACAGTGGGTGTGGGACAAGGAAGTAATAAAGGACAAAGGATTATTTTAGGCAAGGTTAACTTCCTTTGGGGGACAAGAAAGCCTGTAAGACATTACCTCACTTGTGCAGACCAGGAAAATTTAGACTGACCAATTGAGATTACATTCCTGGGGAAGTTTGAGACTACAGTTAGGTTTGGTATTAATCAAGTCTTGGTTTAGTGACATGGGCTTAGCACCAGTGACTCCATTTTGGGCCTGTAGTTTGTTTTTAACAGTATACGTGCTCCATAATTCCCAGTTTCACAAAGAATGTGGTGCATTATTTACATTGTACAAAATTTGAGTGTTTTATATTTGGTTTTGAGCTCCTTGAGGACAGGTATTATACTGCAGTTATCTTTGTATCATTTGTACTTAGAAAAATGTCAAGAATATAGCAAATGTTCCATAACATTTATTGAAAGAATGAAGGGATCAATTAATGGTCTATAAGTAATAACATGGGAATGGCAAAATGTGATTATCTTTCTTGATTTTTTTGCCACACAGCTTGCAGGATCTCAGTTCCCCAACCAGGGACTGATCCCGGGCCACGGCAGTGAAAGCCCAGAATCCTAACCACTAGGCCACCAGAGAACTCTATCTTTCATGAATTTAATTTAAAAGACAATTATTTAGTCCAGGAAGAAGGGTGTAGAAGGTGAATCAACACCCAAAAAGATCACCATAGATGTATTATTTATTTTCTCTCAACAATGTTTAACAAAAGACTTGAGATCCCTTAGATGACCAGATAGATGAGCTAGCTAGGAAAAACTTGCAAATGAGTATGGCATTTAGGCTCAGTGACAAAGAGATGGTCAGAAGAAACAACAGCGTTCCAAATAGAAGGCGAATACATGCTGGAACAGATGATTATAGAGACCATGAAAAATACCTAATGGAGAGAACTAAGTAAAAACTAAATAATCAAATATTTTAAGACATGAAGTTTATAATGAGTCAATAACAAAATAATCATAATTGGTTGAAGGAAATAATAAATTTATATCTATCCTTTGTTTTTAATCCCTAAGATACCTATATATATATAATATATGTTATTTTAGCTTTATAAGTAGAGTTTTCATAATTTTAGTGCTCCCTAGATAAACCAATTTATAATTTTTAAAAAACTAATGTTTTGAGTATCATGGACCTGCATTTTCTTATAATCCACACTTGAAGTAAACCTAGTTTCAGACAGTTTTGTGCTTTACTAAAGCAACATTCTGTGTTAAATGCAGTTTACCTAGTATTTTCTTTTTTTATTGATTATTTTTGGCTGTGTTGGGTCTTCGTTTCTGTGCGAGGGCTTTTCTCTAGTTGCGGCAAGTGGGGGCCACTCTTCATCGCGGTGCGCGGGCCTCTCACTATTGCGGCCTCTCTTGTTGCGGAGCACAGGCTCCAGACGCGCAGGCTCAGTGATTGTGGTTCGCAGGCCTAGCCGCTCCGCGGCACGTGGGGTCTTCCCAGACCAGGGCCCGAACCCACATCCCCTGCATTGGCAGGCAGACTCTCAACCACTGTGCCACCAGGGAAGCCCCTACCTAGTATTTTCTAATCTCAATATAAAAATCTTGACTGCATTGAACTGACAGGGACCACTCCATCTAGATATTTATGACAAAGCACAATGGGTTTTTGTTTTGTTTTGTTTTTTTCCCATGTCACAATGAGATCTTTTCATATTCTGTCATTCAGCTACCATGAGCAGATCCTTGCAGAACAACCATGATACTGTGGTGTTCTGATGTCAAGGCTGAGGGCTTCTCAGAAAAGCCCTGCTGTTACTAAGATGTTTTTTCTCCTTTTTTGTGTGGATTTCTTTGCTTGGATTGTTTTGTGCTCTGTATATTGCTCTTGTCCTATGCTGGCCCTGGTCACTGACAGTTTACATGGAATGGTGTACTTTTGTGTATCAGGGTTTTACTCCTATGCTTTACTCATGTATTTATTCAAAGTTCATTTTAAGTATAGTTTTTATCAGTTTTATTGCCAGAGAGAGTTGCTGCGTCTGGTGTGTTCTACAGGATATCTACTGTTGCTTATTTGCTGTTTCTGAAATAATATATATGTGTGTGTCTAATCTGAGTGTCTTATTGTCCTGAACTATTGTGCTATAGTGATGAAGGTGGAAAAGAAGTTATTTTTTATTATCTTAAACAATGGTCATAATAAATTCCTGAATGTTTCCTTAATAAAAATCCAGAACTGCTATTGGACAGAACATAGTGGTCCTGACATGTTCTATGTTAAACTAAACTTTAAATACATTCTCACATTTAAATACATTCTCACAAAGGATCTTGCTATTTAATTATTTCATGCTCTCTGATGTGGAAGATATACTTGCCCAACAACCTTAACAGGTGTTAACGAATCACCTGAATAACAGCTGCCCAAGCTCTAGGCATGGTGATTAGAAATATTGATTCCTTCTATAATTTTAATCACCTTTGACTGATGGAAGTGCCACGATATGCTATATGAAGGAAGGCACAGAACATTCATGAAGAAGGTGGATTGTTACATTATGAGCTTTTAAAAAATACAAAATTCTAAGGGAGTAGACAAAAAGGGAGCAAATGACAACTGAAATATGCAAATGATATGGAGCGGATGGTAGTAGAAAAAAATGGGTAAAGGAAAGGGAAACTTTACATTTTAATTAACCCACAGGATAAAATACCCTTCAGCTTTGGAGGAGATAAAATGTTTATAATAGGACAACCATCCTGGTGAATGTTGAGAGCATTGCTGCTTAAGGAGAAGAATCTTTCTCTGTATTCCCTGGTTTTCCCTATATGAACCAACCCTGGATATGTTTTAAGTAATAAGTTAAGTTGTTAGGGTATGTTTCTGGGTTTTCAATTATTTGAGGAGAAAGCAGCAGTCCATGAAGAGTGCTTCTTTACCACCTGCAGTTATTATAGTGAGATTCCAGATCTTTTCGCATTGTCTTGCATAGGAGCAGCCTCCTGGTAGATTATTTCAACCTAGCTTGGACTTGTTAGGAGGAAAGAAAAAAATATATATACACATATGTATATATATACACACACACACATATATATACACATATGTGTGTATGTGTATTTTTTTCCACAAAGAAGACACTTCCTTAGGTAGACCTGAGTTTTTCACAATTTTTTATTGTGTTTTGTAACAATTTAGTTGTAATAACATACTTTCTTAAATATAAAAGTCAATAATACCACCACAACCACCACCATCCCCATTTAAAATGCAGTGTTTGGTTGTGAATGGGCAGTCTATAAACTAGTAGCTTAAAATGTTTTAGATTTCATCTGTTAAACAGTTATTTTCTGTGATTATATCTGAATACAACCACGGACAGTGATAACATTCCAAAAGTTGTTTGAAACTTGGTGGGATAACATAAGAAACAAAGGATTAAGATGGTTTGAGTAGAATGGGTATTTCTGTCTGTATTGTGATGCACTCTGGTGTACAGTCTTCCTGCTTTCACTCAATAAGTTCTGATCTGAACTTGTCCAGTCAGTAGGATTCTTGGTGGCTTAGGCTTAGTTGGGAATCATATGGCTCAGGGCTATTAAAGTCCTCAGAATTATTTTCCAAGAGTGTTAAGTTCTACCTGCACTCTTTAATAATAATAATAATAATAATAAAATGGAGCTACTAATGTAGGGAAGACTCAGGTAACTTCTGACACATGTAACACAAGTCCAAACCATGATTTCTATACTTTGTGGCATTTTAGTTTATCTAAGCTCTAATCAAAACAGCACCCACTGCTTCTTGCCCGAAGGCAACTTATCTTCTTGACAAGTCTCATTTCCATTTACCTATTATCATCCTTCTCTCCAGAAACCTTATAATTATCTTTGACACCTTCTCCTCTCACACCCTGAAAATCAGTCCTTGCCAACTTTTATAGTTTCTCTCTCTGTCATGTCTCTCTCGCTTACTGTGTTGATTTCCAGTGTTTGTACCCCAGAAAAGAACCTTATTAAGTCTTGTGTGGGTTACTCTGGTCCATTTAATTTATTCTCCTGATAATAGCCAAATTAAATTGCCTAAAATTCAGCTTATATTTTATTACTTCCCAGTTCAAAAAACTTAAAGGTGTCCCTTCCTTAAATCTCCACGATCTATCCCCAACCTTACTTTCTACCTCATCTTTACTACAGTATTACTAGTTTCCTATACTTCAAGTCATTTAAATGACCTTTCAAAATATGCTCAGAATTCTTAACCTTGTTCTTCTTTCCCCTCTACCTAAAATGCCATTTCTCCTTTTAAGTATCTCTCCTTCTAATCATAACCTTAAACCACAAAAAGTTTTTCAACTTATTACGGGTAACCTAAAACGTCTCAGATAGCACTCATACTCAAGCTCAAGCTCAAGCCCTTTTAACCCTGCACAAGATTATACTTCTCTTTGGCACTTATTTTATTCCTTCATTATTATATTTTACTTTATTTTGTATTTGTTTACCCCCAGGCTCTCTGTCTCTCCCCTGAGCAGGAAGCAAATTCCTCATGGGAATCTGTTGGTACCATGCAGTTATTTTACATGCAGTAGAATACAAATACATTTTTGTTCTATTCAGTTGAGGGTCTTCTACCAACTTATATTTATCCTTGACAGAAACATTAGCCAGTGTATGTCCCATAGTTTTCTTATCCCTTTTATTCAGAGAAAAAGATAAATCACTTACATTCAGAACCTATTATTTACCATTGAGGTAATTGGGCTTATACAGAAATTTTAATTTGCTGCAAAATGGAAAATTCTCATGTCTGTACTTGTAAAATTACTTTAAAATAACTTTAAATGAAAAAATCAATGAAAATAATATGGTGTTTCCACAAAAGGAAAATGATGGTAATCACTCATGATTTTCTAAGGGGAAAACAACATTTAGGAATCTCATTTTCTCCTGATATTTTTGTTGATAGAAATGGAGTGAATGCAGTCATGAAATTCTGATTGGATGCTGATTCTTTTGAAATACTGCAGTGATGTTATATTTACATTTTGGGAGGTAAAATTCACTTGTTATTTTAATGTTTATTGTTTAATGCACTACTCATAACAATGAGGTCTAAATTTTAGAAATTAGGAAACTGGGACTCAGAGATATTAAATGATCAGCAGAAATTACAGAAATAGAGACTATCAAAAGTAGAACTGAAACCTTGATCTTCTACTTAAATAATGTATGCTTATTCCATGTCCCTCTGCAGCTTTCCATGCAAACCAAATTAATTCATCAGGAACTAATAGGAATTATTGACATAAAACTTGTTGATGTTCTATTGGAAAGTACTTTTAAGTAAATATCTCTGCCCAATGATTCTTGTCCAATAATTTGAGATTTCATTTTTTCCATGCTGCATTTCTTTATCCATTAATTTTTTTTTTTACCAAATGTTTATTGATAACTTACTGTATGCCGGGAACAGTGTGGGTGCTAGCTGGAATGATGAACAATGCATGCAGACATAGAGACTTGCCTGGCAGAGATTATACTTTAGCAAGGAGGACACAGAATAATTTAGTCTATTTTTGGCCATGTGGGCAACTTGCCCATTGAAAAGACTAAAATGCTGGATAATTTTATTTAATATTTCAAATTCCATATTAAATAGAGATGACCATAAATTAAGAATTACCCAGAGACCCAAAATAGAGTAAAAATGGGAAACCAAAGAGATAACTATTCCTGCTATCTGGCTTCTACTTGGGGATATCTGCTGGGCTCGGGTGACTTTGAGGTTACATTTTGAGGAACTCATGAGATACATGGACAAAAGAAAGCCAAGATAATGAGCCTCTTTGGAGACCCAACTTAAAGCTGTTTCCCCAAAAGGCTATACCATCAGAATAAAGGTAAATTAGAAATAAGCCATTCATAAGGGAATATAGTTTTTTTTAAGTCTGTCTTTAATTAGGGAGGAGAAAGCAAAAATTCCTCATCATTTAAAGCCAAAAGTTAGTCCTTCCATAGGATTACAGCACAAAGGCTTACTCCAGGTGGCCTACAGGAACCATAGAAATGCAAATTAAAAAGGCAATATTTCACAGCCATTGAATAATGGAAAACTTAAATCTGTTAACAACAAACACATCAAAAGGATAAAATAGAACTTACAAAATGTAGTAGGAGTGAAAATTGGTACAGCCACTTTGGAGAGCATAAAGTCAGTACTTACTAAAATTAAAGATGTTCATAGTCTATGACACAGCAATTCTGTATCTAGCAATGTATCCTTGGGAAGAAACCCTATACATGTGAATAAGGCGACTTATGGTAGAATATTTATTGAAGTACTGTTTGGAATAGGAGAAGACAAAATAATCCAACTATTCTAAGGAAATAAACAGTGGCATAAGCACATAATGGAATAATAAAGAAGAATAAAACTAAACGAAGAAAATATATAAACAAGGGTAAATCTCAAAAAATACAATATTGAGAAAGAAAAGACAAGTCAAAAAAGGACACAGAAGCAGAAGCAAGAAGAACTACAATCCTGCAGCCTGTGGAACAAAAACCACATGCACAGAAAGATAGACAAGATGAAAAAGCAGAGAGCTATGTACCAGATGAAGGAACAAGATAAAACCCCAGAAGAACAACTAAATGAAGTGGAGATAGGCAACCTTCCAGAAAAAGAATTCAGAATAATGATAGTGAAGATGATCCAGGACCTCATAAAAAGAATGAAGGCAAAGATTCAGAAGATTCAAGTAATGTTTAACCAAGACCTAGAAGAATTCAAGAACAAACACCTAGAAAAATTAAAGAACAAACAAACAGAGATGAACAATAAAATAAATGAAAAATACACTAGAAGGAATCAATAGCAGAATAACTGAGGCAGAAGAACGGACAAGTGACCTGGAAGACAAAATGGTGGAATTCACTGCCACGGAACAGAATAAAGAAAAAAGAAAGAAAAGAAATGAAGACAGCCTAAGAGACTTCTGGAAAAACATTAAGTGCAACAACATTCGCATTATAGGGATTCCAGAAGGAGAAGAGAGAGAGGAAGGACCTGAGAAAATATTTGAAGAGATTATAGTCAAAAACTTCCCTGATATGGGAAAGGAAATAGCCACTCAAGTCCAGGAAGCACAGAGAGTCCCATACAGGATAAACCCAAGAAGAAAAAGGCTGAGACACATAGTAATCAAATTGACAAAAATTAAAGACAAAGAAAAATTATTGAAAGCAACAAGGAAAAAACGACAAATAATATACAAGGGAACTCCCATAAGGTTAACAGCTGATTTCTCAGCAGAAACTCTACAAGCCAGAAGGGAGTAGCATGATATATTTAAAGTGATAAAAGGGAAGAACCTACAACCAAGATTACTCTACCCAGTAAGGATCTCATTCAGATTTGATGGAGAAATCAAAAGCTTTACAGACAAGCAAAAGATAAGAGAATTCAGCACCACCAAAGCAGCTCTACAACAAATACTAAAGGAGCTTCTCTAAGTGGGAAACACAAGAGAAGGAAAGGACGTACAAAACCAAACCCATAACAATAAAGAAACTGGTAATAGGTACATACATATCGATAATTACCTTAAACGTGAATGCATTAAATGCTCCAACCAAAAGACACAGACTCACTGAATGAATACAAAAACAAGACCCATATATATGCTGTCTACAAGAGACCCACTTCAGACCTAGGGAAACATACAGACTGAAAGTGAGGGGATGGAAAAAGATATCCCATGCAAATGGAAATCAAAAGAAACCTGGAGTAGCAACTCATATCAGATAAAATAAACTTTAAAATAAAGAATGTTACAAGAGGCAAGGAAGGACACTACATAATGATCAAGAGATCAATCCGAGAAGACGATATAACAATTATATATGCACACAACATAGGAGCACCTCAATACGTAAGGCAACTGCTAACAGCTATAAAAGAGGAAATCGACAGTAACACAATAATAGTGTAGGACTTTAACACCTCACTTACACCAATGGACAGATCATCCAAACAGAAAATTCATAAGGAAACACAAGCTTTAAATGACACAATAGACCAGATAGATTTAATTGATACTTATAGGATGTTCCATCCAAAAACAGCAGATTACACTTTCTTCTCAAGTGCACACGGAACATTCTCCAGGATAGATCACATCTTGGGTCACAAGTCAAGCCTCAGTAAATTTAAGAAAATTGAAATCATATCAAGCATCTTCTCTGACCACAATGCTTTGAGATTAGAAATCAAGTACAGGGAAAAAAAACATAAAAAACACAAACACATGGAGGCTAAACAATATGTTACTAAATAACCAAGAGATCATTGAAGAAATCAAAGAGCAAATCAAAAAATACCTATAGACAAATTACAATGAAAACACGACGATCCAAAACCTATGGGATCCAGCAAAAGCAGTTCTAAGAGGGAAGTTTATAGCAATACAAGCCTACCTCAAGAAACAAGAAAAATCTCATGTAAACAATCTAACCTTACACCTAAAGGAACTAGAGAAAGAAGAAAAACAAAACCCAAAGTTAGCAGAAGGAAAGAAATCATAAAGATCAGAGCAGAAATAAATGAAATAGAAACAAAGAAAACAATAGCAAAGATCAATAAAACTAAAATCTGGTTCTTTGAGAAGATAAACAAAATTGATAAGCCATTAGCCAGACTCATCAGGAAAAAAGAGGGAGCGAACTCAAATCAATAAAATCAGAAATGAAAAAAGAGAACTTACCACAGACACCGCAGAAATACAAAGCATCCTAAGAGACTACTACAAGCAACTCTATGCCAATAAAATGGACAACCTGGAAGAAATGGACAAATTCTTTGAAAGGTATAACCTTCCAAGACTGAACCAGGAAGAAATAGAAAATATGAACAGACCAATCACAAGTAATGAAATTGAAACTGTGATTAAAAATCTTCCAACAAAGAAAAGTCCAGGACCAGATGGCTTCACAGGTGAATTCTATCAAACATTTAGAGAAGAGCTAACACCCATCCTTCCCAAACTCTTCCAAAAAATTGGAGAGGAAGGAACACTCCCAACTCATTCTATGAGGCCACCATCACCCTGATACCAAAACCAGACAAAGATACTACAAAAAAGAAAATTACAGACCAATATCACTGATGAATATAGATGCAAAAATCTTCAACAAACTACTAGCAAACAGAATCCAACAACACATTAAAGGATCATACACCATGATCAAGTGGGATTTATCCCAGGGATGAAAGGATTCTTCAATATATGCAAATCAAACAATGTGATACACCATATTAACAAATTGAAGAATAAAAACCATATGATCATCGCAATAGATGCAGAAAAAGCTTTTGACAAAATTCAACACCCATTTATGATAAACACTCTCCAGAAAGTAGGCATAGAGGGAACCTACCTCAACATCCTAAAGGCCATATACGACAAACCCGCAGCTAACATCATTCTCAATGGTGAAAAACTGAAAGCATTTCCTCTAAGATCAGGAACAAGACAAGGATGTCCACTCTCGCTGCTATTATTCAACATAGTTTTGGAAGTCCTAGCCTCAGCAATCACAGAAGAAAACGAAATAAAAATAATACAAATTGGAAAAGAAGAAGTAAAACTTTCACTGTTTGCAGACGACATGATACTATACATAGAGAATCCTAAAGATGCCACCAGAAAACTACTAGAGCTAATCAATGAATTTGGTAAAGTTGCACGGTACAAAATTAATGCACAGAAATCTCTGGCATTCCTATACACTAATGATGAAAAATCTGAAAGAGAAATTAAGGAAACACTCCCATTTACCATTGCAACAAAAAAGGGTAAAATACCTAGGAATAAACTTACATAGGAAGACAAAAGACCTGTATGCAGAAAACTATAAGACACTGATGAAAGAAATTAAAGGTGATACCAACCGATGGAGAGATATACCATGTTCTTGGATTGGAAGAATTAATATTGTGAAAATGACTCTACTACCCAAAGTAATCTACAGATTCAGTGCAATCCCTATCAAATTACCAATGGCATTTTTTACAGAACTAGAACAAAAAAATCTTAAAATTTGTATGGAGACACAAAAGACCCCGAATAACCTAAGCAGTCTTGAGGGAAAAAAACAGGTCTGGAGGAATCAAGCTCCCCGACTTCAGACTACAAAGCTACAGTAATCAAGACAGTATGGTACTGGCACAAAAACAGATATATAGATCAATGGAACAGGATAGAAAGCCCAGAGATAAACCCACACACCTATGGTCAACTAACCTATGACAAAGGAGGCAAGGATATACAATAGAGAAAAGACAGTCTCTTCAATAATTGGTGCTAGGAAACGTGGACAGCTACATGATGAAGAATGAAATTAGAACACTCCCTAACACCATACACAAAAATAAACTCAAAATGGATTAGAGACCTAAATGTAAGACTGGACATTATAAAAGTCTTAGAGGAAAACATAGGAAGAACACTCTTTGACATAAATCACAGCCAGATCTTTTTTGATTCACCTCCTAGAGTAATGGAAATAAAAACAAAAATAAGCAAATGGGACCTAGTGAAACGTAAAAGCTTTGAACAGCAGAGTAAACTACAAACAAGACGAGAAGAGAACCCTCAGAATGGGAGAAAATATTTGCAAATGAAGCAATGGACATAGGATTAATCTCCAAAATATATAAACAACTCGTGCAACTCAATACTAAAAAACAAACAACCCAATCCAAAAGTGGGCAGAAGACCTAAATAGACATTTCTCCAAAGAAGACATACAGATGGCCAAGAAGCACATGAAAAGCTGCTCAACATCACTAATTATTAGACAAATGAAAATCAAAACTACAATGAGGTATCACCTCACACCAGTTAGAATGGGCATCATCAGAAAGTCTACAAACAACAAATGCTGGAGAGGGTGTGGAGAAAAGGGAACCCTCTTGCACTGTTGGTGGGAATGTAGATTGATACAGCCACTATGGGGAACAGTATGGAGGTTCCTTAAAAAACTAAAAATAGATTTACCATATGACCCAGCAATCTCACTACTGAGCATTTCCCCAGAGGAAACCATAATTCAAAAAGACACATGCACCCCAATGTTCATTGCAGCACTATTTACAATAGCCAGATCATGGATGCAACCTAAATGCCCATCGACAGACAAATGGATAAAGAAGATGTGGTACATATCTATATAATGCAATATTACTCAGCCTTAAAAGGAACGAAATGGGGTCATTTGTAGAGACGTAGATGGATCTAGAGACTGTCATACAGAGTGAAGTAAGTCAGAAAGAGAAAAATAAATATCGTATATTAACGCATATATGTGGAACCAGAAAAATGGTACAGATGAACCAGTTTGCAGGACGGAAGTAGAGACACAGATGTAGAGAACAAACGTATGGACACAAGGCAGGGAAAGTGGCGGGGAGTGGGGTGGTGGTGGTGGTGGTGTGATCAATTGGGGGATTGGGATTGACATGTATACATTAATATGTATAAAATGGATAACTAATAGGAACCTGCTGTATAAAAAAAATTTTTTTAAAAGGACACAGTTCATCTTACATGTAATGAATACATTATTTACGAACACATACATATGAGTAAAATTATAAAATACATTAGTGACAATACACAACAAATTCAGGACTGGGGAAGGAGGGACAGAAAAAGGATAAAAAGGGAAGTATTTATAGGATATATTTTCTATATAAAATGAAAAATGTTATTCAAAGGTGCAGAAATGTTACCATTTGCTAATATTACCATATCATTTTGGTATATTCTGAATATTTGAAATATTATTACATGAGAAACTGAAAAACATCCGTAAACTGAAACTCAACACGTTAAATGATTGAGGGAGAAAAATTGTATGACTATTTCAATCAATGCAATAAAATAAGTCTTTGAGATTTGATCTCTATTTGTGATTTTAAATCTCCTAGCAAATTAGATATAGATGGAATTTTCTTTACTCTGTGAAAGGGATCTAGTAAAGCACTATTGCAAAATTCATATTTCATCATAAAATTTACTCTCTGAAGTCAGTAATAAAGTACATTGCATGCTATCATACCATCTATTCAAAATTATGTCTGCCCAAAGACTAACGTTATTAGGAATACAAATAAAAGATAAAAATTTTATTATTTGCAGGTATTCAATTAAATTTAAAGACAATTCTTAAAATAAAAAGAGCATAGTCAGGTTGATGGTTATAAGATCAGCATACAAGTATCAGTAGTATTTCTATACAGCAGCAACACCTTATTCAAAACTGCAATAAAAAAGACCCTATTTTCAAAAGCAAAAATTACTCTATAGTTCTGAGGAATGATTAATGGTTATAGTACATTAAAAATGTTTATCTTATGAGTAATCAGTTTAATGCAGATCAATCCAACAAAGAGATATAATTTGACATCCATAAATGCGCACACATTTAAAGTTTAGTAATAGTAATATTGGCAAGAATGGAGGATATACTTTCATATTGGAATTTTAATATCAAGTTTTTGTTTTATTATTAATACATTTTATTTTTTAGAGTAGTTTTAGGTCCACAGTAAATTGAGCAAAAAGTGAAGAGAGCTCACATATACACTCTCCCCGCCATGCACAACCTCCCCCATTAGCAAAATCCCACAAAAGTGTGGTACATTTGTTACAAACATTGAACCTACATTAACTCATCCTTATCACCCAAAGTCTATAGTTTAATTAGGGTTCATTCTATGTATTGTGTATCATAGAGATTTTAACAAATGTATAATAATATCCACCATTGTAGTACCATACAGAATAGTTTCACTGCCCAAAAAATCCTCTGTGCTCAGCCTGTTCATTCATCATTCCCCCCAACCACTGTTCTTCTATTTGAAAAGAATTACTCTTCTCTTAGGTTAAGCTGACAAAGCTTCAATGGGAACCCTCACAAATCGGGACCCCATTTTTTCCCACAATTTACTAAATTTATACTATATTTTTAGATGAGTGAATTCATTTTTTTCTATAGTTATTTCATTATTTGAAAATACTCTTTCTAACAAGTGATGCATTTGTTATGCTTATCTTTCATATTTATGCTGGAAAATTCGAATAAGAAGTGAAATGGAAAATACCTGGCAAACCTTTATTTTGTTTATTTTTAAACACAAATTGCTATTTGGCTATAATTTTAGTAATATAATTCTGAACTTTATTTCTTTTTGGCAAGACAGTTGATGGAAGATAGAGGCTAATTGGAGTGTAAGGGTGATGAATGGTTGTGATAATGACATGAATGTCAGTCCATAAACAGTATCTTTTTGATCATCACGATCTTTCTTGCAGACTATTCAATTTGGGATGTTGTATTCTCTAATAAAAAGGATATTGTAATAGGAGTCAAAAGACTATTTATTCTTCTGTTAGTTTGCTGTTAGACCTTACCTGTCTATATGCACATATTCTCATGTTTAATGTCCTAACCCTTAACAACAAAGTAATAACTTGGTCTCAAGGGTGTCCCGAAAATTTAGCACCTCCAAAGAATATCAGGTTCTTGGACTTATGGTGAAATACGAAGAGCAAGTAATTCATGTAAAATGAACTGGTGGAAGCAATGTGTTAAGCTGTGGATTTCTTTAGCCCGATGTTGTAGAAAACAAATAAGTTAAAAAAAACATTCTGCTAATACTATTGATTGAAGATATTGGACCATCTCGGAGAGTACTTGAGGAGCTGGGAGATGACAACTATCAGTGAATATCAGCGTTAAATAATCCCATGGATAACTCCTCCTGTACACAAAGTTTTCAGTCTTTTAAGGCAACATGCTCTTCTGCCAGAGAACTTAAAAAATGGTGACAGAAAACCCAATTACTAGCTTTGACCAACTACAAGCTCCTGTTTCCCATCTTTAAAATAGAGAGAGCTCTTTGTACATAGTAAAGATTCAGTATCTGTGAAAGCACACATGAATTACCTGAATCAATCAGTTCTTGGAATCCTTCATAACAGTGAGTGATGAAGGTATCTCCAGCTCCAGTTTAATGAGTGTTACCAGAAAGCCTTACAGATCACCACTAATTTCCAAGGGCAATAGTCTATCTTGTTTCTTTCTTTTTAAAACTTTTTTTCCAAAATCCTTTAATCTCAAAACGTGGATTGTGGCAGTGATTTGCAAGTCTGTTCAAAGTTGCTAGGAAAATGAAGTTACTCTTCGTGGTAGGGCAAACGTTAAAAAGAAATAGATATAAAGGAAGAACAGATTTATTGAACCACTATGACTGATGAAACATTTCTTGAGAGCATAGAAAGACAGGCCATGAGACAGACACTGTTGTACAGATAGTGTATAATAGTGATTAGATTCTGCAGGAAACTTAGCAGAATCTGAGAATTAGCTTTACAATACAATGAAATTTCAGAGTAAAAGTAGTATAGCATCTGCCTTTTCAGCCTCATCTTAGATATATTCCTTCATTCTACAATATATTCCTTAGCTTCTACCATCCATTGAGTTATTCAAACTGGCTTGCTCTCTCCCAGTTCTAGTTCTTGTATTTTGTGCAACCTGCCAGTAAGGGTGTTTTTCTCATGCCTTACATCACACATATTCATTCTTCAAATCTCAAATGCCATTTCCTTCAAAAAGGCAATTACTGGTCCTTCCCATTGTTTCAATTCAATCTAAATTAGTTCCTCTATAATTTATAGTATCCTATATAACTATAAAATCCTTGCCAAAATATAATTATATATTAATTATTGTGACCTCTATATTTCTGAACTATTGTAAAATCCACAAAGGCAGGAAGCATGTCTCTTTTGTTCATTTCATATCCTCATTACCTAGCATAATTCTTCTCACATGGAAGATGTTCAATGCATATTTAGGGAAGGAAGGAAGGGAAGGAGGATGGGATTTTCTGTATGTCATCATACAAGTTATATATTTGCATATGAGTACAAAAAAAATAAAGAAAATTTTAGCCTTAATGTAACAACAGATGTTTATATGGAAAAAATGTTTGTGAAACATATGGATCATATGAAATAATTATTATAATTTCAAATAAAATTTAGTAATTCAAAGTAAAGGGATAACAGATATTCATGCATTTAAAAGTTGTTCTTAGCCCGTCATGTACATTAATTTTTACTTTTAAAGTGATTCTCCCAAAGTATTCAACCAAAAATGGGGATATTTATGCATACAAACCAAATAGAAGATACTTTATCTTTTCTGTATCATTTGAAAATAAAGTGTGCCTATATCTAGGTTGTTATAACAAGCATTTTAAAATCTATTGTTAACCAGTCCCTTTCTGCTTTTCTAAAATTAGTATTAACTTTAAAATTTAAACTAGTTTTTATAACAGCCTGAAATTTAGCCTCCAAGGTCTTATGAAAAGATCATATCTTTCTAATAAAGGTTAAGATCTGAAATACACTTCTGGAAACTGATACTATAGATTAGTTAATTATAATAGTTATTTGATTATGTCTCTAGACAATAGCTCATCAGCAAATGCAACTAGACACATTTACAGCAACATTGTCCTCACTGTTAGTCAGGAAGGTATAACGCAGATGAGGTGAGGAAGAAACCTTGGGCTTTAGTCAAGAGAATCAAGTTAGCTGATGCTAACTTGCATGTCTATGCAACTTTGGGCAAAAAGAGTTAACCTTTGTGTTAGTTCTCTCAACAATAAAATAAAACACTTGGACAAGATGGAACCCCTAAGTCCCTTTCAGTTCTAAAACTTCTACATGTGCCTTTATTTTGAAGTTCGTGATGATGACATTTTACTATCCTGGAAGACATAGTGAAGCATCACCACTCCCTCTACAGCTCTATTATTTTCAAGTCAATTTTCACAGATAAAACTGTGGGGTATATTCATATTTTAGGGCCCTATCCCAATAAACCCTGGGGAGAACTACAAAAGAGCATAGGCTCTCCTGATTTGTCCCCTTAATTCTCAGATGAGAAAACTGAAGCTAAACATGGTACATGCCCAGCATCACACATTGAGTGTACAACGCACCTGAGACGGGAACCCATGGATGTTGACTTTTATTCCAATGAGATTCTCAGTTACATTACTGCCTGGTTTTATATGATTTGTGCCATTCCTTGCAGGGGATTCTCAATTTCTTAATATGAATTACTTTTAGTCCTCTAAAGCTCTATGAGTAGAAGGAATTATTACAACCTTGAAATGTGGGGAAGTGCATAATAAGTATGTAAAAAGATACTGAAATTAGTAGTAATTAAGAAATGCACCCTGTCCACAAAAACTTTATACTATCCACAAAAAGTAATTACCTAAAAATGATTAGGTTAAAATTATAAGTATGTAATTTGTGGATTTACACTTTTACATTAATTACATGGAATACTCATTGACTATATCCATATTTCTTATTTCTGTAAATTGCCTGTATTTGCTGCATCTAATTGAATTTATTGAAATAATTAAATTCTTGTTTTTTAACCTAAATTACATGTATTTACGTACTATTATGAAAAGAATACTTTTTTTTCACTAACCTGCCTTTCCAGGTTATTTGGGCTGTCTTAAATTCCATTACAATATTCTTTTCTTATTTTAATGTGTTAATGTTTGCATTCATTTTCATTTAACTTCATTATATAATTTAGATTTTTAGTGTTACAATTTAACATAGTGTCTAAATCTTTTCTGTACAATTCCTCAAAATGCTTTCCTATTTATTACCTCACATTCTTCATCTGTCCCTATCTTATCAACCAAACAATATAACTCTATCCCAAATAAATTTTAATAAAACAACTCACAAAAAATATGTCCAAATGTTTGAATTTAGTGAACATTATTAATTTTTATTACATTCCTAAAATTAATTTTTAAAAAGCCCTCCAAAACCAAAATGCTATCTTTTTAAAAATATTTATTTATTTATTTGGTTACACCAGGTCTTAGTCATGGCAGGTGGGCTCCTTAGTTGCAGCATGTGAACTCTTAGTTGCAGCATGCATGTGGGATCTGGTTCCCTGACCAGAGATCGAACCCTGGCCCCCTCCATTGGGAGCGTGGAGTCTTATTCACTGCACAACCAGGGAAGTCCCTCAAAATGCTATTGCCTACTTTCAAAGCAACCTTGAAAAAATTTTCCCTTTCTTTTTTTTAAAAGTGAAAGCAATTTGTAATGATTTATAAGAATAAATTGGGCTTATTTTCTCCTGAGATGAGCTGAAATAAAAAAGAAGATAATTTTTTTTGATTTGGTTTTCTTTTGTTCATTTGTATTAATGAGTTCTTTTAATATTACTTAGTAATATTTTGTACAAAATTATATTGTATATTTATACCGTGCCTTGTTCTTAAAGGGATTGAGATGACTACCCTAATTTTTTATTCCTTTTCCCTTAATGATGAAAGTGCATAGCGTAAGCTCTAAAATCTATATCACGTATGGAACCATTTTTTATTCTTTAGTAATTTATTAGGCATATACTATGTACCAACACTGAGCTAGATGTTGGCATCATTTTGGGCAAAATGGACATAATTTTCACCTTAACTAGGGAGGGGAGGAACACAGAAAAGGAGAAATAAAAGATTAAAATACAGCATGAAAGTACAGTACTCTTCTAGCACCCCACATAGTGTGGTCCAGACATGCTTCCAAAGAAGATAATGTCTAAATTGATCCTAATAGATGCATAGTAATTCCCCAGTTAATTTTGAGGTGATAAAACATACAAGATTGTTGTAAGTAAAGAGAACAAGAAATGCAACACACTTGATAAAACGGAAGATATTTTTTTGTGGCTAAAGTATGAGAGAGGCAGTGTGAAAAAGGACACTGGAAAGGAATGCAGGGATTAATTATGAAAACTCTTGTAGGCTGACCATCTTAAAGAGTTGTGGCTTTGTTATAAAGATAGCAAGAAGCCTTTCAAGTGTATAACCATAGAGGTTGACATGTTCAGAATTGAGTTTAATAAGATCTAGTTGTCACAAGTTAAATACATTATTGGGGTGGGGTTAGACAAGAATAGAGGCATTAAGACCGGTTATATGATTGTTGAATTAATATAGACAGGAGACAGTGATAATATAGACCAGGATAGTGATAGTGAAGGGGAGAAGATGCTTAAGAGGGTCAAACTTTAGTCATTTCCACTGTTGTCTATGCTAAGAATGACTATAGTTCAGTATAATTGTTTAGTTCGGTCAATTCAATGCCAGAAAGTCAGTCAAACCTATTCTTTGAGTGATAGAAATGGCCAACTAAAATAGTATAAATAACCAAGTACAACCAAGTAAGTGAGCTGATTACATCAGTACAAAGGGCTGACTACTCTTGTGAAGGGACTAGTCATGTCACTTCAAATAACTAATCAGTTTTATGTAAATGGACAGATTAAATTAGCAAAATGCCCATCCAGTGTATGCCATGAAGGCAAAGTCTACTTCTCATTGGCATCTTAAATTTGCTCACAGTTTTTATGACTTTTTTACAGGGTATGGTCATGCCTGGTCTTTCTCCCCAAAGGCAAGAAGGTCAAGAGGATGGACATGCTGTGCTGAGCAGTACAGCAGCTAGACAGGGACTGGGAGTGTGATGGAGGGAAAGCATTTGTCAAATGTTGTAATGAAAATTAAAATAGGGAATCCAATAAGAACCCAGAAGATGAACAAAGATTAGACTAGCTATTCAGTCAAAGCTGGAAAGTGGTAAATGAGAAAAATATATGCTATTCTTTTTAAAGATTTGGTTCTGAAGGTAAAGAGTTGTAGATCACTACCTTGAATAATGGCAGGTTATAAGAAGGTTTTGGTCTTTGTCAGTTGTAGAGATTAGTTGTATTTTGTGGTCCCAGGGGAAGGAACCAGAAGGAAAGGCTGAAGATAAAAGAAGGCTTGATATATAATAAGTGGATTACAGTTCTGAATGAGACCACAAAGAGCAAGGAGTAAGAGCACAGAGCATTAGCTATGGTATGGAAATTTCCCCTGAACCTGAAGGAAGGCAAGCAAAAATGATGAGAATGGAGATAAATTTAGAAGAGTTAAGGGAAATTGAGGGAGTTTATACTTCATGACACTGGCAGAGACTATATATACCCAACCTGTGTCAACAAATTAACCATTTGTACTAACGTTTAGTCAAAAACCAGAGACTCATTATACAGAAGTGGTGTTGTCTTCTGGTGAGAAAGAGGCTTCTCAAATTTGGTAGCAATGAGAGAAACAAACAATTTTAGCAGCTAGTACAAAGTCTTTTTGAATGAAGAGGGCTAAAATAAATAATTTTGAAGTACCATTTATGTATTATTTTCTGTTTATAAATATTACTAATTAATTTATTACATGATAGGAAAACAAAGATAATTTACATAAATTATTCCAAAATGTCTTCACCTCCACAAAGTGTAGAATATCCAAAGGGTCACAAAGGACTATAATATATGCTCCAATTTAATCTCTATTAGCGTTAATGGTCCAGCTTGATGTGAGAATGTGAATGAGCCAGTCAGTACTATTTTTTTTTTTTTATGAAGAGAAGGAAGTATTGTAACTGAGGAAATAGATATTGGAGTTGGATCAGGTGGGCGAGAAAGTCTGGAGGGGGGGAACATAAGTTGCTACTAGAGAATGGCTGAAGTAAACTAACTTGGAGACCTTGGTTGTACAAGAAGAAAAATAAAGCCATAAAGTGTATGGGAATATCCATAAGGATGTCAAATATACTTAATAGGAGTGACAAAAATATAGGTAGAAGAAAGAAATATCCAAAAGAAAAAAATAGGCCTAATTCCCATAAACCAATACAAAACATTAGGGAATTTATTTGTTTACATCATAACAAGGAGAGTTTTATTGACTTTATCCATGCAAATGACAGGGATGAAAATAACTGGAACTCACATTGATGTCATTTGTGCTTAGTCCAGATTTAGCACCATCTCCTTTCACTGGTCTCTTACTCCCATTCTCAGCTTCTGATAGTTCTAACTTAATATGTTCTTCTGACCATTAACCTTGACTACTGGTTCCTCATCAACATGGATAATAACATTGTACTAATCAAGCAAGAAGTTAGACAGAAAAGAAACTTGCCCCAAATTCTCGAAGACATAAGAAAATAACCTCAAGGCAATAGTTGATAATAAACATGAATGTCAAGAGGATAGCCAAACTGGATTTATTCATTCAGTAATTATCAATTTGTTTCTACTGTGTGTGTAGTACTGTTCTAGGCACAATATCAGCCAGAGACATCTGGCTATACCAGAAGGCAAAGAAACTCTAAAAACTAATAAGTATTATCAAAAGAACATAGGAGCCAACTGAAAGTATTTCCCATTGGCCAAAGGTAGGAATAATTGAACATCAGAAATAATAATGAATGCAGCTGAGTGTAACAAATTGAATATACAGGAAGCCACTGCTCCTGATATTCAAAAAAAAAAAGAGAAAGTCCCTCTTCACTCTCTCAAAAACAACAACAGCAACAATAACAACTCATTTTACAGGAGGGGAAATAAGTAGGGTACCAATTTTTTTCATGTCAATTAAAAATTGAAAGAAAATGATTAGACGTTTATTCTGCTCTTCCTTTAAGAACTCCATTTTATTGTAGTCTGTCTTAGTCATTTCATACTGCTATAACAAATTATCATAGACTAGATGTCTTTTTTTTTTATACAGCAGGTTCTTATTAGTCATCAATTTTATACACATCAGTGTATACATGTAAATCCCAATCGCCCAATTCATCACGTCACCACCCCCACCCCCACCCCCCGATGCTTTCACCCCTTGGTGTCCATACGTTTGTTCTCTACATCTGTGTCTAACTTTCTGCCCTGCAAACCGGTTCATCTGTACCATTTTTCTAGGTTCCACATATATGCGTTCATATATGATATTAGTTTCTCTTTTTCTGACTTACTTCACTCTGTATGACAGTCTCTAGATCCATCCATGTCTCAATAAATGACCAAGTTTTGTACCTTTTTATGGCTGAGTAATATTCCATTGTATATATGTACCACTTCTTCTTTATCCATTCGTCTGTCGGTGGGCATTTAGGTTGCTTCCATGACCTGGCTATTGTAAATAGTGCTGCAATGAACATTGGGGTGCATGTGTCTTTTTGAGTTATGGTTTTCTCTCGGTATATGCCCAGTAGTGGGATTGCTGGATCATATAGTAATTTTATTTTTAGTTTTTTAAGGAACCTCCATACTGTTCTCCATAGTGGCTATATCAATTTACATTCCCACCAACAGTGCAAGAGGGTTCCCTTTTCTCCACACCCTCTCCAGCATTTGTTGTTTGTAGATTTTCTGATGATGCCCATTCTAACTGGTGTGAGGTGGTACCTCATTGTACTTTTGATTTGCATTTCTCTAATAATTAGTGATATTGAACAGCTTTTCATGTGCTTCTTGACCATCTGTATGTCGTCTTTGGAGAAATGTCTATTTATAGGTCTTCTGCCCATTTTTGGACTGGGTTGTATGTTTTTTTAACATTGAGCTGTATGAGCTATATATATATTTTGGCGATTAATCCTTTGTCTGTTGATTCATTTGCAAATATTTTCTCCCATTCTGAGGGTTGTCTTTTCGTCTGGTTTATGGTTTCCTTTGCTGTGCAAAAGCTTTGAAGTTTCATTAGGTCCCATTTGTTTCTTTTTGGTTTTATTTCCATTACTCTAGGAGGTGGATCAAAAAAGATCTTGCTGTGATTTATGTCAAAGAGTGTTCTTCCTATGTTTTCCTCTAAGAGTTTTATAGTGTCCGGTCTTACATTTAGCTCTCTAATCCATTTTGAGTTTATTTCTGTGTATGGTGTTAGGGAGTGTTCTAAATTCATTCTTCATCATGTAGCTGTCCAGTTTTCCCAGCACCAGTTATTGAAGAGACTGTCTTTTCTCCATTGTATATCCTTGCCTCTTTTGTCATAGATTAGTTGACCATAGGTGCATGGGTTTATCTCTGGGCTTTCTATCTTGTTCCATTGATCTATGTTTCTGTTTTTGTGCCAGTACCATATTGCCTTGATTACTGTAGCTTTGTAGTATAGTCTGAAGTCAGGGAGTCTGATTCCTCCAGCTCCGTTTTTTTCCCACAAGACTGCTCTGGCTATTCAGAGTCTTTTGTGTCTCCATACACATTTTAAGATATTTTGTTCTAATTCTGTAAAAAATGCCATTGGTAATTTGATAGGGATTGCACTGAAACTGTAGATTGCTTTGGGTAGTACAGTCATTTTCACAATATTGATTCTTCCAATGCAAGAACATGATATATCTCTCCATCTGCTGGTATCATCTTTAATTTCTTTCATCAGTGTCTTATAGTTTTCTGCATACAGGTCTTTTGTCTTCCTAGGTAAGTTTATTCCTAGGTATTTTATTCTTTTTGTTGCAGTGGTAAATAGGAGTGTTTCCTTAATTTCTCTTTCAGATTTTTCATCATTAGTGTATAGGAATGCCAGAGATTTCTGTGCATTAATTTTGTATCCTGCAACTTTACCAAATTCATTGATTAGCTCTAGTAGTTTTCTGGTGGCATGTTTAGGATTCTCTATGTATAGTATCATGTCATCTGCAAAGAGTGACAGTTTTACTTCTTCTTTTCCAATTTGTATTCCTTTTATTTCTTTTTCTTCTCTGATTACCGTGGCTAGGACTTCCAAAACTATGTTGAATAATAGTGGTGAGAGTGGACATCCTTGTCTTGTTCCTGGTCGTAGAGGAAATGCTTTCAGTTTTTCACCATTGAGAATGATGTTAGCTGTTGGTTTGTCGTATATGGCCTTTAGGATGTTGAGGTAGGTTCCCTCTATGCCCACTTTCTGAAGAGTTTTTATCATAAATGGGTGTTGAAATTGTCAAAAGCTTTTTCTGCATCTATTGTGATGATCATATGGTGTATCACATTGATTGATTTGCGTGTACTGAAGAATCCTTGCATCCCTGGGATAAATCCCACTTGATCATGGTGTATAATCCTTTTAATGTGTTGTTGGATTCTGTTTGCTAGTATTTTGTTCAGGATTTTTGCATCTGTATTCATCAGTGATATTGGTCTGTAATTTTCTTTTATTGTAGTATCTTTGTCTGGTTTTGGTATCCGGGTGATGGTGGCCTCATAGAATGAGTTTGGGAGTGTTCCTTCCTCTGCAACTTTTTGGAAGAGTTTGAGAAGGATGGGTATTAGCTCTTCTCTAAATGTTTGATAGAATTCACCTGTGAAGCCGTCTCGTCCTGGACTTTTGTTTGTAGGAAGATTTTTAATCACAGTTTCAATTTCATTACTTGTGATTGGTCTGTTCATATTTTCTATTTCTTCCTGGTTCAGTCTTGGAAGGTTATACCTTTCTAAGATTTTGTCCATTTCTTCCAGGTTGTCCATTTTGTTGGCATAGAGTTGCTTGTAGTAGTCTCTTAGGATGCTTTGTATTTCTGTGATGTCTGTTTTAACTTCTCCTTTTTCATTTCTAATTTTATTGATTTGATTCCTCTCCCTCTTTTTCTTGATGAGTCTAGCTAATGGTTTATCAATTTTGTTTATCTTCTCAAAGCACCAGTCTTTAGTTTTAGTTTCCTATTGTTTTCTTTGTTTCTATTTCATTTATTTCTGCTCTGATCTTTATGATTTCTTTCCTTCTGCTAACTTTGGGTTTTGTTTGTTCTTCTTTCTCTAGTTCCTTTAGGTGTAACATTAGATTGTTTATTTGAGATGTTTCTTCTTTCTTGAGGTAGGCTTGTATAGCTTTAAACTTCCCTCTTAGAACTGCTTTTGCTTCATCCCACAGGTTTTGGATCGTCGTGTTTTCATTGTCATTTGTCTCTAGGTATTTTTTGAGATTTCCTCTTTGATTGCTTCAGTGACCTTTTGGTTATTTAATAACGTATTGTTTTGCCTCCATGTGTTTGTGTTTTTTACATTTTTTTCCCTGTAATTAATTTCTAATCTCATAGCGTTGTGGTCAGAAAAGATGCTTGATATGATTTCAATTTTCTCTAAATTTACCGAGGCTTGATTTGTGACCCAAGATGTGATCTATCCTGGAGAATGTTCTGTGTGCACTTGAGAAGAAAGTGTGGTCTGCTGTTTTTGGATGGAATGTCCTATAAATATCAATTAAATCTACCTGGTCTATTGTTTCATTTAAAGCTTCTGTTTCCTTATTTATTTTCATTTTGGATGATCTGTCCATTGGTGTAAGTGAGGTGTTAAAGTCCCCCGCTATTATTGTGTTACTGTCAATTTCCTCTTTTATAGCTGTTAGCAGTTGCCTTATGTATTGAGGTGCTCCTATGTTGGGTGCATATATATTTATAATTGTTATATCTTCTTCTTGGATCGATCCCTTGATCATTATGTAGTGTCCTTCCTTGTCTGTTGTAACATTCTTTATTTTAAAGTCTATTTTATCTGATATGAGTATTGCTACTCCAGCTTTCTTTTGATTTCCATTTGTATCGAATATCTTTTTCCATCCCCTCACTTTCAGTCTGTATGTGTCCCTAGGTCTGAAGTGGGTCTCTTTTAGACAGCCTATATATGGGTTTTGTTTTTGTATCCATTCAGCAAGCCTGTGTCTTTTGGTTGGAGCATTTAATCCATTCACGTTTGAGGTAATTATCGATATGTATGTTCCTATGAGCATTTTCTTAATTGTTTTGGGTTTGTTTTTGTAGGTCCTTTTCTTCTCTAGTGTTTCCTACTTAGAGAAGTTCCTTTAGCATTTGTTATACAGCTGGTTTGGTGGTGCTGAATTCTCTTAGCTTTTGCTTCTCTGTAAAGCTTTTGATTTCTCCATCGAATTTGAATGAGATCCTTACCGGGTAGAATAATCTTGGTTGTAGTTCTTCCCTTTCATCACTTTAAGTGTGTCATGCCACTCCCTTCTGGCTTGTAGAGTTTCTGCTGAGAAATCAGCTGTTAACCTTATGGGAGTTCCCTTGTATGTTATTTGTCATTTTTCCCTTGCTCCTTTCAATAATTTTTCTTTGTCTTTAATTTTTTGCCAATTTGATTAGTATGTGTCTCGGCGTGTTTCTCCTTGGGTTTATCCTGTATGGGACTGTCTGCGCTTCCTGGACTTGGGTGGCTATTTCCTTTCCCATGTTAGGGAAGTTTTTGACTATAATCTCTTCAAATATTTTCTCTGGTCCTTTCTCTCTCTCTTCTCCTTCTGGGTCCCCTATAAATGCAAATGTTGTTATGTTTAATGTTGTCCCAGAGGTCTCTTAGGCTGTCTTCATTTCTTTTCATTCTTTTTTCTTTATTCTGTTCTGCAGCAGTGAATTCCACCATTCTGTCTTCCAGGTCACTTATCTGTTCTTCTGCCTCAGTTATTCTGCTATTGATTCCTTCTAGTATAGTTTTCATTTCAGTTACTGTATTGTTCATCTCTGTTTTTTTGTTCTTTAATTCTTCTAGGTCTTTGTTAAACATTTCTTGCATCTTCTCGATCTTTGCCTCCATTCTTTTTCCCAGGTCCTGGATCATCTTCACTATCATTATTCTGAATTCTTTTTCTGGAAGGTTGCCTATCTCCACTTCACTTAGTTGTTTTTCTGGGGTTTTATCTTGTTCCTTCATCTGGCACATAGCCCTCTGCCTTTTCATCTTGTCTATCTGTGAATGTGGTTTTTGTTCCACAGGCTGCAGGATTGTAGTTCTTCTTGCTTCTGCTGTCTGCCCTCTGGTGGATGCGGCTATCTAAGAGGCTTGTGCAAGTTTCCTAGACTAGATGTCTTAAACAACAAGCCTTTGTTTTTCATAGTTCAGAAGTTTGTGAGGTTCAGTATTAAAGTGCTGGCAAATCTAGTGAGGTCTGGTGAGGGTCCATTTCCTCATTTGCAAATTGCCATCTTCTTCTTGTAGCCTCACAGCAGAGAGCAGAGAGGTTGTTCTTTAGCCTCTTCTTATAAAGGCACTAATTCCATTCCTGAGGGTTCTACCCTCATGAGCTAATCACCTCCCAAAGGCTCCACATTCAAATATCATCACACTGGGGATTAGATTTCAGCACATGATTTTGGACAGGGGAGTACACTCAGACTGTAGCATAGCCAACTAGCTCTAGTTTCCTTAGTTGAAGAAAGATAGTGTTTCTTTTCATGGAATTTAATATAAATGTGGAAGAAATTATAAAATTAGAAAACCATTTTGTAACTCCTAATGAAACAACTGATTCAGATATTAATTATCAATTCATTACTATACTATGTGAAAGGTTAATTTGGATCTTTACATGGAGCAACCAGCTTGTCACCAACTGAGCCCCTGTGATGTGACTAAAAATGAGGTTAAGAGATAGGCAGAGGCCTATCTCCCTATCTTCCATTTGGTAGGCAGAGTTTAACATCATTAAAAAACAGGGCAACCAGACACTCTTTCTTACTCTGATACAGTAAAAGGCACACAACCAGAGTTGTTAAGTTGTCTTGTCAAAAGTTTATCTGAATTTATTCAAGTCTCTAGAGCTAATCCCCACTTACTGGAAATAAAGAGAATAGAGGAACATTAAACAACACCCAAAAGGAAGTAACCAGAGTAAACTAGAATGTGGATCATTTATCTTAGTTCTTCAGGATACTAGATAGGTTTCTGTGGTAAAACAAATGCATGGGGAATAGAAGGAGACAACGTTGCTCTAGAGAGAAAAAACAAAGCTAAACTAAATATAATGTATAAACCTCACTTGTATTACTTGAACAAACTACTACAAAAAAAGATATTGTGGCACAACTGAAGAAATTTAATTCTTTATAGAATGGGTATAAAATGATAATAGATAAGAAGTATTAATTTATAAGCATGATAGTGTAATCTTTATGTAAGAAAATGTCTATGTTTTTTAGAGATGTATACTGAGATAGGTAAGAGTAACATGCTGTCTACAATTTTTTTTTAATTCTTCAGCAAAAAAAGAAAAAAAAGCAAAAAACAAAGAAAAGGCTTAGATGAAGCAGATGCAGCAAATCTTGATATAAGTGGTTGGTATATGGGAGTGTTGTACTACTCCCATTACTTTTGTGCATACCACGTTTTAAAATATCCATAATATGTTTTAAAAGCTCTTAAAAAAATCCAGGTGAGGAATGAATATGCCTTGCACATGAATAGTTGTAATGGAAGGTGGATAGACTTAGAAAATATTTAGAAGATAGATAACAGAGTTGCTGAAGGAATTGATAGTTGTGAATGGTGGAGGGAAAACTGTAGAATTGGATTTGTTTGATACTAAACGTGGAGGAGTATATAAATACTGATTTTTGGAACAATGGTCTAAAGAAAGCAGTATCTGATATCCAAAAGGACAGTTGTTTAAATTCTAACGCCTAGTGCACAGGGCATAGGAGTCTAAGCAGGCTCTCCCCTTCTACCCAGCTCAGCCACTACCATGGCTTTGGTTCTCACTTACTCAACAGCAGGTCTCAGATCTACCTCATCATTCTGAGTTTCAGGCTACCTCCGGACAGCACCAGTTAGATCACTCAGAGAATTCTCAAGCTTGACCTATCAGAAACTGGTGTATTATCTTTTCCATTCTCCATCTTGACCCCAAGTCTACTCCTCCTCTTGTATTTCCTGTTAATGACTTAATCATCTGCCCAGTTATTCAACATATAAACCCAAGTTGATCTTGTCTCTCTCCTTTGCCTTACTTGTCTCATACAGTCACAATGTCCTGTACCTCCAAAATATCTCTGACATCTGTCCTCTCCTTTCTACTCCCACTGCTTTTACCCTAATTGATTTCAGAATTGTCTCATTATGTTGGAAAGGCTTTTAAACGTCTTAGTTATTTCTGTTTCTTCTTTCCCACATGACTATCAGCATTATCTTTCTAAAACCTATGACACAAGGTCAATTAGAGCACTGTCAGGGCCCAGCTTGCCTTTCCAACCTCATCTCTTGCCACACCTGCTTATGTGCACTAGGTTGTTCTCATGTGTTCCAGTTAGCCAGTCCCAGAAGACAGTATGTTCTTTTCTTCCCCTGAACCTTTGCTTAAGGTCTCTCTTTATTCCATTAATTTGTAGTAATCTGTAGTCATCCTTCAAGCCCTTTATGAATCTTTGCTGATCCCACCCTCCACTCCCAGCCAAAGGATCAATTCCTAGCCCTTGCCTCTCTACTCCTACAGAGGTCTCAGTAGAAGCACTACCACCTTCTACTGCTGAGTTAGCAGAGTTCATACCTCTCTCCTCTTCTATACTGTGGACAGATTGAAGACAAAGAGTGTGTCCTACTCAATTTTACTGCCTTATCACTCAATGTCAGACATATATTAAACATCCAGTGACTATTGCTTGAATTGGGTTATAATATATATTTTCTTCTGAAAATAAGTATGATGAGTTATGATTGGTAACCTAAGAATGAAACGTGGATAAACCATCCTCCTTTTACTGTATTTAATTAAATAAACATACGGCTTAGCCATCAGAGACTGAAATCAAACAGTGCATGCTAAACTTCATTGGGCTCACTTGAGAATCCTGTCCTGATCTCTTTTCAAACTTATTAAAAAGATGCTTTCTCAGTTGCTTTTTTACTAGTATAATTCTCTTTTCTGTACATCTGCCTAAACTTGCTAACACAAGTATCTGGTAGGAGAGATTATATAGGCAATGTGCCTTTTCTCTGTTTGATAAGTTAATAGGTCACTAGCAAAACTACTGTAGGTGAGGGGAGGTGGTTTGTGTATCTTCTTGTAAGTCCTGCCCCTTGGTGACTGTTCATTGACCAGTTAGGAATAAGGCAATAATATTAGGTTCTAGACAGAGAAAAGCAGGATACTGATTTTATCCCTATCCACATAGAAGTCAAATTGTATCTCATCACTTCACAGGAAAGCACAGTATTTCTCAGAACTTAGCTCAAGTTACCATTTCTGAGGAAACCATTTTTGATAGATTTTGTAGGTCTTCTTTTATACTTATGCTTAGCTATGGTGTCCAGACTTGGGGGCCTCTTTTCATGTGTCTCTATTATTGTAGGGTAGCAGAACTGGAAAGATAGCATAAGCCTGCATGCCAGTATGAGTTTTATCCCTAAGTCTGATCTGAATCATGTCCAGCTGTTATTGCTTACCAGAGAGATACAAGGAAATAGACTCTTGCTCCATTGCCTTCTCAGTAGCAGTTAAATAGGGAAGGGAAGGAGACTATGGGAGGGTAAGAAATATGGAAAGAAGATACTTGAAAACTGCTTTTGAGCTTTATCATGTTGATGATGGAAGGATGAAAAAAACAATGTACTCAGAAATCCCAAGTACATAGAAATCCCCAGACAAACTTTACCAGTGCATTACGTGTGTCACATCGGATTACATTATGGGTTTTACCCATTCAGCTGGGTTGTTTCTTCTTCTTTGACTGTCATTCATTGTAATGCCAAAAAGAAATAATGAAATGGACAATATGGTATGGGTTTATTTGGTATTGAATCTGATGTGTTTCTTATTTCCTCTTAGACTACCTAAGTCAGTTTCTATGAACTATGGAAGCATCCCCAAAATATGGATCACTGCCCACAAAAAGACAATTAAAAATTAAATTTATCAAAAACAGTTAATCAGATTCACTGACAGTTCCATATTAATTGTTGCTGAAGTCACTGCCTGTAAAGAACAAAGGAGCTTGCAAATTATCTTCAGCCTTTTTGTTAAACAATGGAGTATTTTTCTTTTCTATTTTGAATCTTAGAGGAGTAGAGCTCAAGTGACTTGTGGTAATGATTTCATTTTTTTCAGAAAAGAAAAAAAAAGTTCTTTATCCAGCTGCCTTCAGGAACAAATAGTTAGAAATGGATATAAAGTAATGAAGATGGTCTGAGGAAACATTCTTAAATGTCAAATTGGGGAATATATTTTCTTGAAAAGGTTCTGGAAGAAGCTGAATGGGTACAGTGCAACATTTAATCATCACTGTTATACAAATACTAGACAAGAATGCTAAAAAATGAAACCAGTTGATTGCACATGATGGTAAATTTTTAGATGATTTTTCAGCATTATAAAACAATACCTCTGCAATAAAGAATCATAAGGAAAATTGCTTAGTATAGTCCTGCCCTTGTAAGACTTGAAACTTTTGGTATTGTCCCAAAGAATGAAGCTGTAATCACATTCCTGGGCATTTATAGTATCTTTATGGATGTCAAAAATTGACCCATAAACACAACTAATAAATTACTTCTCTTGAGAAATGGTAGTTTATGGAATTTACATCCTTATTCTAAGGAGATAATCCTAAGTGATCCTGGAGATGTGTTTATATGGCAAACTTAGAAATACCATTAAAGATGGTCAGGAGCTAAGTGAATTATTTGTGACTTTCTCCCATGAGCACATTGAAGAACAGAAAACATGCTAAAAAAAAGAAATTCCACCTGTACATTTTAGTACTGGACTCTAACACCAGGGTGTTTTGTTCCAAGCTTAATCTCCAGAGAGTGGCGGAATATTTCAAAAAGACTTTGCTAACTTGTGGCTTCAGTCTCTAAATTTCCTTTAGCTCTCCTTAAATGCAGTCTTAGGGTGTGTTTGCATGCATTATCTACAGCTATTTACTTTGGCATCTTGCAGAAAGTCCCAATGAAAGAGTTGCCCCTTTATCCTGCTCATGTGTGTTTTAATATTGAGGCCTTTGCAGGAAGTGGATTGTCAGCTTTTACAGAAGATCCTGTTAGAGCAATCAAAACCATTAGCGGACAAGTTATTTTCTCTCAGCATTCACACTTAGAGAACATTAGGCTATTTTCCAGAAGCTGCCAGATCTCTTTTTAGAGTTTCAAGACCTTTTATTTTTAAATTAAATATAAAACCCTGACATATCTTATTGATAGCAATGCTCTTTCTCTATTAAAAACTGATTTGCTGAAATTGCTTTTAAGTTTTTAACAGAAAGATTTTACATAAAATTTTCAGTTACCATGCAGTCTATGAAAGAATTAGAAGTAATTTTACATGTATATTTAGTTATATAATATCAGTAATATATTTCATTCATAGAAGGCTCTAATACTGATTTGTGACTAAATAAAATAAACTAAGGTCTACAAAAACTATGAAATTATTTTTTTAATTTAATTTTTATTTTATATTGGAGTATAGTTGATTTACAATATTGTGTTAGTTTCACATATACAGCAAAGTTATTCAGTTATACATATATCCATTCTTTTTCAGAATCTTTTCCCGTACAGGTTATTACAGGATATGGAGTAGAGTTCCCTGTGCTACGCAGTAGGTCCTTGTTGATTACCTATTTTATATATAGCCGTGTGTATATGTTAATCCCAAACTCCTAATTTATCCCTCCCCCCCACCTTTCCCCTTTGCAGAGCACAGAATCTTAAAAGGAAAAGTTCAGGGTAGGCTTCTTGGAGGAGGTGCCATTCTTTCTAAGGATAGTAGAACCTCCTGGGGTGGCAGGAGGGAGCAGTGTGTCAAAGTTTGAGAAATATAAGAAAATATGGCAAAACTAAGGTACACTAGTGGAACTCCGGGTTTGGGAAAGAAATGAGAGTTGATACTGGAAACCTAGTGGGGACAAACAGAAAGGGGCCTTGCAAAAACTATGAAATTATTTTATATGTATTTTCATCACTCTTTTTTTTGTTAGTAACTAACAATGTAGTATCTAAAATTATGTGCCTACAAAAAATTTGAGTTAAGAACAAAAGGATTTATTATCAAAATAACATACCTATGAAGAGTGGTTGCCAAAATTAAACACTAATATATACATATGTTTTAAAATAGGACAGGATTAGCCTCTGTGAATTTCTGTCATTAATTGTGTTGGGAAATGGGCCAAATTCTTTGTACATGAACAGCTCATATTCAAATACATGGGGACTGCTCCTTAGAATTCTAGGCCATAATTTATCCCACTGCCTACAAGCAGCACAGTTTATAAAAGTAGTCCTGTAGAAGGGCCTTTCCTTGTATTCCAGAGAAGTAAACATTGGTGTAATTAAAAAATTACAGCTATTGACGTTCACAGACAGAAATTGTAAACATAAGTTTGCCTCACTCACATTGGTTCTTAAAAATTCATAATCCTCTAAGCTTTCCTACATGGTAAGACATTTTGTTGGAATGTGGAGAAAAAGAAACATTGGAAAGTTTTAAAAGATTTTTGTTTTTTCAAATAAACTTACTTTTTTTTACATGACTATTCAACTTTTACTATGAAACATTGGGAAGTTCTTAGATTTTTTTAGTTTATTTTTGTAACAGTATGGTAATAGACACTCTTAAAAGCTATGTAAGCTACCCTGTTATTAATAAAATAATAATAATAGGTATAATTTAGTGCTTATCATGTACTAGGCAATGTTCCAAGTATTTTGTTTACATTATTTTGTTAAATATCAGCCAGTTGTTCACTAGGCAAGCTATAGGAAGGCAGCATATAAATCATAAAGCATCTACATGAATGAATTGGCTGTGCATCCAAACTTTCAGGTGGTTCTAATTGTTCCTCGGGCTGTTAAAGGGTGTAACAGTAAATGATGAACACGTTTCTGGGATGTTCCGGGGTAGGACTAAATTCACATATTCTCTCCCATTTTAAGATCATGTTTAAGATGGCAGAATATCCCAGCCTTAGATCCACTGGTCTAGATTTATGCTTTTTAAAGAAGATTCCCAGAATTAAGGCCAGAAAAGTAGAAGTGACTTTTTGAGATAGGAAATAAAGTCAGGCTTTTATTGGATAACTCCAAGTAAACTTAAAGCTTCTTAGGATCTCTGAGATCATTCCAAGGAGTTTTTAGTTAAGTAACAAGCTTATAACAGATAGAATTTTCTTGAGAAAGAGTTATTTTAAAGTTTTGTGCTCGAGGTAAGTTTATCGTTGCAGGAACGACATTGCTGAATTATTTTTCTCTTGGATAACCTATCCTGGACCCCTCCTTATGTGTTCTGATTTGCCTTTTCTTCTAGGAAACACAAAGTAGAGAGCTGCTTTCATCACAGCAACAATTCTTAGGCTTGGTTTTTCTAAAGTAACTTTTGATTTTTGTCCTTGTGTTTAATTACTTATATCTGTGCTTCTTTTATTTCAAATACCTTTAAGATATAGGAAATAATAGTTATAATTTTAAAGCACCTTACATATTTCTATCACATATATTAATTAATTTGATTCTTGTGTTGAATGAGTATGCTCATTCTTATTTTGTTACAGAAGAAAATGAATATTTGAAAATTAATAACTTTGCAAAATAGCATAGGTAATAAGTCAACCCAAATATTTTTATTTTAAATGCACTCTGCTTTTTGCTACATTACTCTCCTCTCTATACTAATTAATTAAAAAATATTTTATCTAAGAGTTACAAGTGTCATATTCATAGTTCAGGAGGTACTTTAATCCCAGTCACCTGAGAGTGGTTTTTGGATGTATAAATCAAGATTTAGAATATGCATAGGACTGAAACGACCCCGTGAAAGCTCACCTTGGGAAATTCAGAAAATAACCTATAAATATGATGCTTAATTAAAATATATTTTTTAGCATTTGAAATAGACACACATGCAATCATAGTCTAGCCACACACTTGCCAGGTAAAATAGAGAAATAAATGATAATGTAGTTTGACATTCTTGAATTAAGTTCCCAAGAATATAAGGTGTTATTTGTCACCATTTAAACTGACTTAGATTCACATTTAATAATTAATGCTGATGTCTCTTTTATTGTAGATTTTAATTATTGAAGCCCTATATGGTAGTTAAGCATATTAATTCCTCCCAAAGCATCCATTATGGCTTTTAGTCAATTGCTCTTTCCCATTTCCCCCTTTAAGGTATTTTTTCTCCTTTTTTTGATATCCTATGTCAAATGTGATCCCAACTGGAGCACACAAATTTCAGTTCTTTGGTAGTTAAACATGTCTTTCACTGCTTTTCATCTCAATGTCTCTGTTAGCTCCAAGCATAAGTGAGAGAATTGTTCTGCCTTTAGGATCATGCCATATTCACACTCAGTCTTAGAACTTGTCTT
Organism: Balaenoptera physalus; assembly: GCF_965194825.1. Lineage (NCBI taxonomy): Eukaryota > Metazoa > Chordata > Mammalia > Artiodactyla > Balaenopteridae > Balaenoptera > Balaenoptera physalus. Next base: position 98,400,923 of record NC_138890.1, on the reverse strand, counting down.
CAGCTGTTTTTTTTCTTCATTTCATAAAAATAAGGAACCTAACAAAATAATTTCTAAGTCTCTCTCAGCTCTAAAGTTCTATAACCCTATGATTTATCCATCAAGAACCTAGAATCTACATGCATTTGAGAAGTAATTGAACTTCAAACTAAAAGTCATGTTGAATTTTTATCAAAAGATATACATGTTTTAAAATTTTTCTGTACAAAGTAGATTGATTTTACTATTAGTATGAATCTTTCTTTGGCTTAGAAAATGTCTCACTTGTACATTAGGAAACAAAACCACCTGACTATAACCCACATATAGGACTGGAAAATGCACTGTGTCCTGAAGGCTGATCTGATAATTTCTCAACATCCCCATCTGCATCTGCCCCTCTCGATCACTTCACATTTTCATATATATCCTATTTTTCATTTATAACCCTCATTTCTTTTTTCCCAAACTTACTAACATTAATGTCTACTTCTCACCTAGAGTTCAAGCTTCTAAAATAATGTAAATGTTTCCTTTTGAAAGATAAATAAAAGAAAGTTGTTCAGCAAACAATAACCACAATTTATCATTAAAAACATATACCATTCATGCCCAAATATATTATATATTAACCTTTCTTTCCAGTGACTCTATTATATAAATGTATTTCATCTCACAGTATTTTTATCCTTAATCTTATATCCTTTATAAAGAACTAATATTGTGTGTTATACATGTCAAAATCCAGGATTAAGATGTATTGGATTCTATAAATTCCAGTTCTTGAATATTTTGTGTATATAGTAATGCACATGAGAATTGCTCTGATTTAACAAGCAGTATGATTCAGTTGTACACGGGAGAAATTGACTGTAACCAAAAAATAACTTTTTTCTACTTTAGCTATGAATAGCTATATATTCATATAGATATGAATATAGGAAATTTACAGTTACCAATATTAAGCTCTTCAATCACAAAACATAGGAAAAGCATAAAAAACTTTCTTGGTTTTGATAATAATTATATGAGGGCTATAATTACACATTATTACATATAGCTCTAAACGAAATATAGAGGAGATTCTCCAAAATGTAGAGTATACGTAGGCTATTTTGAAAAAGCTGCCCATAAAATGTGCTATCATTTTCCTTTTCTTTTTCCCCCTTGATTTCTGGTAAAAAGAGAGTGCTGAATTAACGGACTTCTGTGTTCTTGGCTCACTGTCATCATTTGTCTAAGAAAAGTTCCCATATTGATCAAACTATTTCCTACTCCCATTATCCTCCCCTCTACCTTCCAAAGACCACCATTCTAATGGGTTTATACATACACTTTCCTTTTGTCTTTGTATAATATTTAGTGCTTGTGTGCATAAAAGTATCTTAAATTTGCGCAAGTAACATTGTATTTTATTATTTTATTGATTTATTTTACAGTTTGTCCCTTAGCTTTATTTTTATTTTTTTAGATTTTACTTGACTTTAAGGTGTACAATGTGATGATTTTATATGTATATATATTTTGAAATGATTACCACAAGTTAATTAACACATCCATCACCTCACATAACTACCATTTGTGTGTGTGTGTGGTACGAATACTTGATATCGAATGTCTTTGCAAATTTCAAGTATACAATACAGTATTAATAGTCATCATGCTGTATGTTACATCCCCAGAATGTACTCATCTTGTCACTGACAGTTTGTACCTTTGATCAACATCTTCCTATTTCCCCTACCCCACTGCCCCTAGCAACTATCACTCTACTCTCTGGTTCAACGAGTTCAACTTTTTTATATTCCTCATATAAGTAAGATAATACAGTATTTTTCTTTCTCTGTATGGATTATTTCACTGTGAATAATATCCTCCTGGTTCATTCATGTTTGTAAATTGCAGGATTTCCTTCTTTTTTATGGTTGAATTATACCCCACTGTATTATTGTAAATATACATACATAAATATAGATATAGATAAATAGATGTATCTCACATTTTCTTTCTCCATTCATCCAATGATGGACACTTAGGTTGTTTCCATAGCTTGGGTATTCTGAATAATGCTGCAGTGAAAATGGGAGTACAGATATCTCTTCCATATACTGATTTCATTTCCTTTGAATATATACCCAGAATTAAGATTGCTGGATCATTTGGTAGTTCTATTTTTAATTTTTTGAGGAACCTCCATACTGTTTTCCATAATGACTGTACCAATTTACATTCTAACCAACAGTGTACAAGAATTCCCTTTTCCCACACCCTTGCCACACTTGTTATCTCATATTTTTGATAGCAGCCATTCTGATATGTGTGAAGTAATATCTCCTCACTGTTTTGATTTGCATTTCTCTGATGATTAATAATGTTGAGCACCTATTCATATACATGGAATGTATATTGGTCTTTGTATGTCCTCTGGAAAAGTGTCTGTTCTGGTTTTCTGTCCATTTTTATTTGGGTTATTTGAGTGTTTTGTTTTGTTTTTTGTTTTTGCTATTGAGTTGTGTTACTTATAGTTTGGTTATTAACCCCTTATCAGATATATGGTTTGCAAATATTTTCTCCCATTCCATAGGTTGCCTTTTAATTTTGTTGATGGTTTCCTTTTCTACACAGAAGCTTTTTAGTTTGATGTAGTCCCACTTGTTTATTTTTGCTTTTGTTGCCTTTGCTTTTGATGTCATATTCAAAGAATCCTTGCCAAGACCAATGTCAAGGGCTGTTTCCAAGTCTATAGTCACAACTGTGATTGGCAAGTCTGCTACCTGGGCATGGGCCTGCCTTCTCAAAATGGCTATCCTTGATTTTGAGCCCCACCAGGTTTCTTAATCTCCTACCTAGATCCCAAAGCTCTCACAAGGGTACTTTTCTCCTTGGATAGCTTCCAGATTCTTGATGAGGACGGGGATATGAGTGGGGAACCTCCTATTCCACCATCTAGCTGTTGTCACTCCTGTTTATTCTGTTTCTTCCTTTATTCACTCACCACTATGATTAGAAGGCCTCTATATTGCTGCATGTCCATCTTGTTAGTTGCTTAACCATCCTCTCAGGAACAAGCACCTACACTATATCTAAATGTACACCGTCACAGTAAAGTCTGTAATGAGCATTCTTGTTCCTGTTCTCCTATGGAACTGTCTGCAAATCACTCTGGATACATAAAATATTAAACCATTCTTTCTAAATAAAGAGGAAAGTATTTTTAAAATGTAGAGTCTATCTCAGCAAAGGACACACTAACATTCTAGAATACATGCTTAAAGCAATATAAAACATTGTTAATCTGCTAATAGCATAAATCACAGTATATTAATTCCATCTGCTTCCTATGTGAAGGGGAAAATGTACGTTGATTTCATTGGTGTCAGAACTTATAAAGAGGAATCCCCAAGAGTCTTTTTGCAATAAATATCCAGGAATAAATTTTAAGAAAAAACATGTTAGACCAAATATGTGGAAACCTATAAAAATTTATTGAAGAGCATAAAAGATAATTGGAATAAATTGAGAATCAAAACATGGTTCTGGATGAGAAGAGTCAGTGTTTTGATGACATCAGTTTCCTTCCAATTATTCTATAAATCTACAAAAACAAATACAAAATGTCAACAAAATATTTTGTGGAACTTGTGAAGTTGCTTCCAAAGTTCACCTTGAAGGGGAAATATCTAATAGTAGTCAAGAACTTATGAAGAAAGAAAAATAGTGAAGGATGACTTATGCTACCAAAATTCAAATATGACAGCTACAATTATAATGTAAAGCTTAGGGTAATTACAATGACAACACATTTGTGAGGAAATACACGAGTCTGTGTATCAAAAGTAGAGATTCTAGAAACGCACTAATGTATATATGGGAATTTAGTATAATGTAGATACATCAATAGATGGTATTTAAAATCAATAGGGAAAAAAGAATCCTAGGAAAACTTAATATCCATTTAGACAAAAATTCATAAAATGTTATGTTTATTTCAATCTCTGTCTCTCATTTAGGCAAAGATAATTCCAGATAGTTTAAAGACATATACATATATATATATTTAAATATATAAAGTTAGGTTAAAGATATAGATATAGATTTATTTTTAAAGCCATGAATTTACTAAAAGAACCTGTAGACTAGTAGCTAAGTATCTTGGGAGAGTGAGAGTTTACCTAATCAAAATGAAGAATCCAGAAGTTATAAAAGTCAGAAATAGATGCCTACAAAAAAATTTAAATAATTATAAGGACAAAAGATGGCATATGCAGGAGAGAGAGAGAGGGAGAAAAAGAGAGATTGAAGAAAAGCAGGGATAAATAGCTGTCAGAGATAAAATAAAACTTGGTATCCATCATAAATCTCATAAATTCATCATAGATCTCATAAATCAATAAAAAAATTAAACAACCTAATAGAAAAAATGGGTAAATATATTAACGGGCAATTCCTAGAAGAATAATTTTAAATTGCAAAAAATATATAAGTACATGCTTAACCTCACTAGTAATCAAGTAAATACAAATTTATTTCTTGACCATCAGACTTGCCAAAAAAACAAAAAAAAACCTTAGAATTTGATAATGTGAAGAGTTGTCAGGGTGTGGGAGAATGAGCATCTAGCTCTATTTTGAACTGCAAACTGTCTTTATCAAAATGTATTATGGGCAATCTCTTTGGACTGCAGAATCTCCAGTGACTTTCAGAGGCTAGAAAATAGTCACACATATGTGCATGTACACATGCACATGGATGTTCTTCACAGTATTGTTTGTAATATTGGGAAAAAGTGGAAACAATCTATATGTCATTATTAATACAAAAGTTAAGAAATTATGTGATTTTATGGTATGGAGTACTATAAAGATTTCTTGCGTCAGTGAAATAGCATTGTGTATCTAGTATTGAATTATCTTTAAGATATTTTGAAAAATATAATAAAGCTAGTCACAGAACAACGTATGTAGTAGGATTCCATTTTATGTAAAATGGAGACACAACATGCTGTGTGTATGTACATGCACATGTGTGTTTGAACATACAGAAACATTTCTAGAAATAAATGAACTTTATTCGATAATTGTTACCTAAATTGAAAGGGTGAGATTAAGGTGGTAGTGAGGGATGTGTATGTATGTGTTGGAGGGGAGGATTTTACTTTCTATTTTATGTATCATTTTGAATTTTTTAAAATTTTAAGCATTCACCACATTTAACGTAATTTTCAGGGACAATTTAGAAAGTGATCGTTCAAGGCAGTAGCTTTTTACCATTGCTGGCATTCAAAGACATCTTTGAATAAATAGAAGAATAAACAAGAATATTTTGGATATTATGTAAAGCATATAGTGTTACTCTTTGTCTCAAATATAAGGGTTTATTTTTGAGTTGCTGGAGTCAGATATGAGTCTCACATCTCAATCTGGCATTTTAGTTGTTTGTTTAACCTGCATGTCCTGACTGTAGGAAAAGCTGCCTGGTTGTTTCTCGGATGGATGAAGAAAGGTCAGCTACACTCCCTCTCCATCTGCGTTAGAGCCAGAGCCATAGAAAGGACACGGGGCAGCCAGGGGGCTCAGGGCTTTTGTGTGCAGCAGCAGGAACTCATGCCCACGAATTTATTGTGTTTGGTCTGAAAGTGCAGAGAGAAACATCAAATTGCCTGAATAGAGGGAACATTTTTATTGAACCATCTACTGAGCTAAATTAATTGAGCAATGGAACATGACAGTTCAATAGGTGAGATTATCAAAAGAAAACTGCCCCCCTAGGGCAAAAGCCCCAGATGGGTGCCTGAGCTTTTCTGAGAGTAGTGATTGCTTCATGATAAAAATATAATTGCCCCCTATTGTTACATTGCCCTTTAATGAATCCCATCCAGCACCTAAATATGACAAATAGGGAGGGATGGTGTGCAAGAGGGTTGACAGTTACATCTGATTTTAAACCATATGAGGCTACACAGCTTTGAAGAGAAGCTGTCCTTTGTCTTGTAAAATCAAAGAATTCTTTCTTGGTTATTTCAGTAAGACTTTTGATTAACACTAAACTTGAAAATGTATTTTATTTCAAATGATCCAAATAAGTTAATTTAATCACAGTAAAACAATAAGCCAAACACTGTTTTTGTGAGAAAAATGTACAGTATTAAATAGAAGGAGCTTTGCAATTTATTTAATCATTCCTTTATTAATTGACCAAAACTTTTAGTACTTATTAAAAAGTCAGACAAAATGATAGGAGCTGTCATTTGAGAGAATCACAGTTCTTATTTGGTGCACAAAATATCTTAATTTTTAATATTTAAACAGCTTAACTTTCTAATTAGTTACGATGCTCCCAGCTGGAAGGAATTGAAAGCTGAGCTCAAATTGGCTTAAACAACAATGGCATTTATTGGTTCACACATCTGGAAGTCCACAGGTAGGGCAAGCTTCAGGGTTGATTTAACCTAATGTTTCCAGTGCTGTTTCTTTATGATTCTCTAGACCAACACTATCCAATGGAACTTTCTGCAATAACGGAAATGTTCTATATTAGCACAATATGATGGTAGCCACTGGCCACATGTGGCTATTGAGCATGTAAAAAGTACTACTGTAATTTAGGAAATTAATTTTCAATTTTATTTAATTTTCAGTAATTTAAATTTAGGTAACCTCATAGGCCATTGTATTGAACAGTGCAGCTGTACACTATGTCACCTCACTCACAGGGTGACAACATCATCCATAGACTTATAGTATGTTGGTTGCAGCTAATTAGACATAAAATCATTCAGACCAAAAGAAGGAATAATTATGAGAGTTTACTCAGAAGAACAGATATCTTCTTTTCACATTACATTGACTAAAATTAGATCACAAGCTCATTCCTGAACTGATCACTGGTAGAAAGGTGATATAATCATTAGTCCCCTTGAGTTCATTCTTGTTTAGAGGAAAAGGGTTGGCTTCCTCATCGATAGGCTGGATGGGGATGGATGACACTTGAATAATATTGGTATATGTATAATAGTGGGAGGAAAAAGGGATTGGATACTGAGAGGGCAGCAAACCATTTTCTATTTTTTTTAAATTTTTGGCTGCGTTGGGTCTTCGTTGCTGCGTGCGGGCTTTCTTCAGTTGCAGCAAGCGGGGGCGAGTCTTCGTTGTGGTGTGCAGGCTTCTCATTGCGGTGGCTTCTCTTGTTGCAGAGCACACGCTCTAGAAGTGCGGACTTCAGTAGTGGCAGCACGCAGGCTCAGTAGTTGCAGCTCGCGAGCTTAGTTGCTCTGCGGCATATGGGATCTTTGCAGACCAGGGATCGAGTCCATGTCCCCTGCATTGACAGGCAGATTCTTAACCACTGCGCCACCAGGGAAGTCCCCATTTTTTTTTTTTAATTGAGGTATAGTAGATTTACAATGTTGTGTTAGTTTCATGTGTACAGCAAGGTGATTCATATATATATACATGTATTTATGAATCTGAAAAAGAATATATATGTGTATATATTCTTTTTCCTATTCTTTTCCCTTATAGGATATTACAAGATACTGAGTATAGTTCCCTGTGCTATATAGTAGGTCCTTGCTGGTCATCTGTTTTATATTTAGTAGTGTGTATATGTTAATCCCAAACTCCTAATTTATCCCTACCCCCTGACTTTCCCCTGGGTAACCATAAGTTTGTTTTCTATGTCTGTGGGTCTATTTCTGTTTTGTATATAAGTTCAATTGTATCATTTTTTTTAGATTCCACATATAAATGATATCATATGATATTTGTCTTTCTGTGTCTGGCTAACTTCACTTAGTATGATAAGCTCTAGGTCCATCCATGTTGCTGCAAATGGCATTGTTTCATTCTTTTTTACGGCTGAGTAATATTCCGTTGTGTGTGTGTGTGTGTGTGTGTGTGTGTGTGTGTGTGTAATCTTCTTTATCCATTCATTTGTCGATGGACATTTAGGTTGCTTCCATGTCTTGGGTATTGTTAATAGTGCAGCAGTGAACATTGGGGTACATGAATTTTCTTGAATTAGAGTTTTCTATGGATATATGCCCAGGAGTGGTATTTCAGGATCATATGGTAGCTCTATTTTTAGTTTTTTAAGGAACCTACATACTGCTCTCCATAGTAGCTATACCAATTTACATTCCCACCAACAGTGTAGGAGGGTTCCTTTTTCTCTACCCCCTCTCCAGCATTTATTATTTGTAGACTTTTTAATGATGGCCATTCTGACTGGTGTGAGGTGATACCCATTGTTTTGATTTGCATTTCTTTAATAATTAGCAATATTGAGCATCTTTTCATGTGCATGTTGGCCATCTGTAGGCCTTCTTTGGAGAAATGTCTGTTCAGATCTCCTGTCCATTTTTTGATTGGGTTGTTTGTTTTTTTGATATTGAGCTGTATGAGCTGTTTGTATATTTTAGAGATTAATCCCTTGTCTGTTGCATCGTTTGCAAATATTTTCACCCATTCTGTAGGTTGTCTTTTTGTTTTGTTTATGGTTTTCTTTGCTGTGCAAAAGCTTTTAAGTTTAATTAGGTCCCATTTGTTTATTTTTGTTTTTGTTTTCATTACTCTAGGAGATGGATCCAAAAAGATATTACTGTGATTTATGTCAAAAAATGCTCTGCCTATGCCTTCCTCTAGGAGTTTTACAGTATCCAGTTTTACATTTAGGTCTTTAATTCATTTTGAGTTTATTTTTGTATATCGTGTTAGAAAATGTTCTAATTTCATTCCTTTACATGTAGCTGTCCAGTTTTCCCACCACCACTTACTAAAGAGACTGTCTTTTCTCCATTGTATAGTCTTGGCTCCTTTGTCATAGATTAATTGACCGTAGGTCTGTGGGTTTATTTCGGGGCTTTCTATCCTGTTTCCTTGATCTATATGTCTGCTTTTGCACCAGTACCATACTGTTTTGATGACTGTAGCTTTGTAGTATAGTTTAAAGTCAGGGACCCTGATTCCTCTAGCTCTGTTTTTCTTTCTCAGTATAGTAAGTCCCCTACATACGAACCTTCAAGTTGCGAACTTTCAAAGATGCAAACTTGCGTTACTAATGAAGACCTGATGGAATTGGAGGCCCAGAGAAAGGGCGAAGAGAAATAAGAGGAAAAGAAGTAACTGAAGAACCAAAGAGGTTCATGACACAGGAAATGGCAAGGGGATTTTCTTTATTTGAGGAAGCACTGTTAGTTTTTGAGACACAGGACCCAAGTGTAGAAGGGTAAATGAAGGTTGCCGCAGCCGTTCAGAATGCAATCCAGTGCTACCGTTTCATCTATGATGAGGAAAAAAAGAGCTACTACCCAGAAATCACTGGATTGTTTTTTTAAGAGGGTGGATAGAATTGAATCCAGCAAGGAACCAAAACCTATGCCATCAACATCAGGTGTGAGTGAAATTGCAGCTTGCCTTCCGTCTCCTATTGCTGACGATCCTTCAGCTCTACCATCTCCCACCTCTTCTTCCTCCTCCAGTCAGTAACTCTTCTTGCCTGTTCACTCGATGCCAGCTGCTGTATGCCAGCTGTTGTACTGTACTAGTATACTTTTCAAGGTACTGTACTGTGAGATTAAAAGTGGCTTTTTTTTGTGTTTGTTTTTCATGTACTATTTGTGTGAAAAGTATTATAAAACTATTAGGGTACAGTATATATAGCATAGCCGATTCTGTTAGTTGGGTACCTAGGCTAACTTTGTTGGACTTATGAACAAATTGGACTTATGGACTTACGAATGTGCTCTTGGAATGGAATTCATTCATGTGTAGGGGATTTACTGTATTGCTTTGGCTATTTGGGGTCTTCTGTGTTTCCATACAAATTAAAATTTCTTTTTCTTCTAGTTCTGTGAAAAATGCCATTGGTAATTTGAAAAGGATTTCATTGAAGCTGCAGATTACCTTGTCTAGTATATTTATTTTGACAATATTGATTCTTCCAATCCAAGAATGCGGTATATCTTTCCATTTCTTTGTGTTGTCTTTGATTATTTTCATCAGTGTCTTATAGTTTTCAGCATACAGGTCTTTTGCCTACTTAGGTAGGTTTATTCCTAGGTACTTTATTCTTTCTGATGTGATGGCGAATGGGATTGTTTTCTTAATCTATCTTTCTGATCTTTCACTGTTACTATATAGAAATGCAACAGATTTCTGTGTATTAATTTTGTATCCTTCAACTTTACCAAATTCATTAATGAGTTCTAGTAGTTTTCTGGTAGTGTCTTTTAGATTTTCTATGTATAGTATCATGTCAACTGCAAACAGTAACAGTTTTATTTCTTCTTTTCCAGTTTGAATTCCTTTTATTTCTTTTTCTTCTATGATTGCTGTGGCTAGGACTTCCAAAGCTATGTTGAATAAAAGTAGTGAGAGTGGATGTCCTAGTCTTGTTCCTGACCTTAGAGGAAATTCTTTCAGCTTTTCACCATTAAGTATGTTGTTAGCTGTGGATTTGTCATATGGGGAACTTTAACACACCACTTACATCAATGGACAGATCATCCAGACAGAAAATCAATAGTGAAACCTAGGCTTTAAATGACACATTAGAGCAGATGGACTTAACTGATATTTATAGAGCATTCCATCTGAAAGCAGCAGAATACACATTGTTTTCAAGTGCACATGTAATATTCTCCAGGATAGATCACATGATGGGTCACAAAGCAAGCATTGGTAAATTTAAGAAAACTGAAATTATATCAAGTATCTTTTCTGACCACAATGCTATGAGATTAGAAGTCAATTACAATAAAAAAAAACTGCAAAAAACACAAACACATGGAGGCTAAACAATATGCTACTAAACAACCAATGGTCGTTGAAGAAATCAAAGAGGAAATCAAAAAATACTTAAAGAAAAATGAAAACAAATACACGATGATTCAAAACCTATGTGACACACCTACTCACACTTTAAACTGCATTTTGCACCAACTAGTCAGAGGCAAGTGTCTGTGTTCTATTTTCTATCACAGGCTCATACGTAAACTCCTTATTCTATCACTCTGCCAAAAGTTACTGGGACAAAATTGTCCTTAAAAATTTTCTGACACATACTCAGTAGGGTTGCTAATAGTGACAGCAAGTTGCCCTCTTCTATGGTCCAATTGTGTTCCCTGGTAATCAAAAAGAAAATATCTGGGACTGAATTCACAAAAGTCACTAAAAATTCTTATCACAGTCTCATAAAGCTCCTACTGTTCTGTTTTGATGTAGCTGTACTTAGCTTTTCACAGGTTTTCACCATGCTTTCTATCAACTCAAATATTTCAAATTCATGGGATTCTGTTGGCATAGAACTCCTTGCCATCCTCTAGGTCTCAAATTAGACAACTCTTCCAGGAAGTCTTTGATCCATCCAAGTCTGGGTTAGGTGCCCTGTTTTGTGCTTCTATATCATTCCATTCTTCCCATATCTTAGTCCTTTTCATACTCGATTTTTTCACTCTATTTATTTGTCTTAATCTTCTGTTAGACTGAAAAGTCTACAAGGGCAGAGAGTTGATCTTGTTCACTTGAAAATTCTTCATGTCTATCCCTAATATCAAAAGCATTTAATAACTATTTTGAATTAACAAATGATACATGCTGAATAAATGAACTGGCTAATAAATGAACAGCTAGGTAGCCCTACACCCATCATATTACATCACATAATGTGCATCTTTCTAATCCTAAAAATGTATTAGTCTACACACATGCACTCATATATTTGCTATATTTTAATAGTCATCAAATTCTGAAAATGTATTTTTTTTCTAAATTAAAGATGACTTACTAATTAGTTCGCAGTTTTTGGTTCATCAACAATAACAAGAATCTCTTGGCTTAGAAGTTTGATGGGACTTTGATCTTTCAAGAATCTAAAGAATTTAATTTTCAGCGTCTGTATGCAGAACAGTAGAAGCATTTCTTTCCAGATAGCTTATCTCATGTGAAAGGCTGAAACTCATTTGAGAAGTAGAAGAGCCATTGACACAGAACCTGAATGACCAGATATAAAAATTCTACAGTGACTCTTACTCTGTTTTTATTCAATATAAGCATGCCTTTTCATCATGGTTTGCTTTGTACTTACTGCAAAAACCCAGTCCTTAGCCTCTCTCTGCATCATCAATTAAAAGCTTTAAGGAGTTAAGACACAATACAACAAAATAAGCTATGACATATTTTTGCTTATTATGCAAATCTGCTGGGATATATGGAGTTAGGTATTTCTAGCAGAAGAAAACAACAACTCTTAAAGTTCTTCCTCTATGGAGAGGAAAGTTCACTTCTTACATGCAGAAGTAAGAATAGGTATCCTCCACCTTTATATATATATATATATATATATATAACTCAATCTTAGAGACTATTTTAGCCCTTTATTCTCATAGAAAATATGTTGGAGGCACATTGAAGACAATAGCTAATAAGCATCTAGGAACATAACCAAAAAAGCTTATATTTGGCTATAGAGTTCAGAAAAGGTGCTGATGTAACAAATTTGTTCTTCCCCCTATGGAAGCCCATAGAGAAGTTACACTACAAATTTAAGGCAACTATTTTTGAGTTATGGGGTAACACACATGTCCTGATGCTTAATATGTATGTTAAAAAAAAAATCCAAGAAAAATTTTTTTTATTTTGCCCACATTTATACAACACAGGCTACAAATTCAGCCTTAGAGACAAAATGATTAAAATATAGATTATTTAGAACCAAAAAAGGGTAATTTATGAAAAGGTACTAACATTGATCTCAGTAAGATTACGTAGGGTAGCTTTGCCTTAAATAACAGAAAAGGGGAACACTGAAAAATGAAGCCATCACTTACAAAATTCAGTGCTTCTTTATTTATAAAAGCAGTCATTTACTTATTCATTCAACAAATACTTATTACACAGTTGTAATGTTCCAGACATGGAATGATCTCTGTCCACTAGCAGGTCGTGGTCCGGTAGAGGGAACAGCCATTAGCAAATATTAATTGTATCATGGAATCCATATTACTTGATAGAAGTGTGTACCAAGTGCACGCATTTGGAATGAATTGTAATGACTAATATTAACTTTCAAGCTGGGGAAGAGAGAGCGTTTTTGTATAGAACTCGAGGGTTGTATGAGTTTGGCAGGAGTAGGTGAACGGAAGAAGTCTCTTAAGGAAGAAGATTAGTAAAAGCATGAAGGCACACACTGCATGATATACTTAGGAAATAAAGGAGAAATACAGTAAGTCCCCTACATACGAACCTTAAAATTGTGAACTTTCAAAGATGCGAACATGCTTTCCATCAAAGTCAGTCGTGAGTGAAATTGCAGCTTGCCCTCCATCTCCTATTGCTGACGATCCTTCAGCTCTACCATCTCCCACCTCTTCTCCCTCCTCCAGTCAGTAACTCTTCTTGCCTGTTCACTTGATGCCAGCCCCTGTATGCCAGCTGTTGTACTACTATACTTTTCAAGGTACTGTACTGTAATATTAAAAATGTTTTCATTTTTTGTGTTTGCTTGGTTTTTATGTATTATTTGTGTGAAAAGTATTGTAAACCTATTAGAGTACAGTACTATATAGCCGATTCTGTTAGTTGGGTACTTAGGCTAACTTTGTTGGACTTTCAAACAAATTGGATTTATGAATGTGCTCTCGGAACAGAACTCGTTTGTATGTAGGGGACTTAAAATATGCAGAAAGATATACTTGAAGAAAATTGCTAGAAGATGAATCTGAAAAGATACTTGGGACCAGAATGTGAAGAACTTAATATAATCTATGGACCTTGAACTCATTCTATGGATAATAAGGTATGTTTTTGTGCAGCATGTGACAGGATAAAGTGTACATTTAAAAATTTTTTTCTGGCAAAAAGGAAAACAAAGATATGAAGTGGGAAGATATTGGAAAAAAAGGATGGGTAGTTAGGAAGTTACTTTGATACTGTCAGAGGCAATGAGAAGCATTTGTTTGAAGGTATACCAGAGGGGATTAAACAGGGATACAGACACAGAGGACATTTGGGAGGTAAGCAGTCTTTGTTGATTGCATGCAGTTACAGTAGTAGGAAAAGAGCCAGGGATGGTTAAGACATTTGGTTGAGTGGTAAAGATTTCATACAAAATAGGAAATCTGCAAGAAAAGTATAGTTGAATAGAAAAGAAGTTTAATTTTAGACGTGCTGAATCTGCCATATTTGTGGGACCTCTAGATGGAGTTGCTCAGTGAGCTATGAATATATTGATCTGGAGCTCAGGAAGACAGAGCCAAAGACATAGAAACTGGAGTGATAAAGATGAGGGTTTATTCTCTGACAGTGAATGAGATTTTCTAGAGAGAGAGTATGAAATGAAAAGGGAAGACCTAGAGTGCAAGCTACACTCTGGAGTTCGCCCAACTAACAAAGTAATTAAGTAATAAACAAGGAGTGGCTGTAGAGTCTGAGAGGACAGTCGGAATGAGTAAGGTTTGTTTTCAAAACTGAGTAGAGAGAAATCTGCAGGGCCAGTTGTTACCAAGAAAATAAGTGTGATTAAATAGGGGGAAAAAAAAAAGAACTACAGCCCCTGGTTGTAGGTAAAGGGAGGTGTCTCATGACTTTAGTGATAATTTTCCTATTCGGGTGATGAAGACAGAAGCTAGAATGCAGTGAGTTAGATTGTTGGTCACTATTCTAAGAAGGCTGACAGTATAGGTAAAGGGAGGAGACAGAGGTGGGTGGAGTCGCAGAAAGTCTGTAGATATCACTGTGAATAAAGGAGGTATACCTGTAATAAATACTGAAATGTCAAACCTGAGCTAGAATATCACTTTCAGCATTGTTATATGTTTCTATTTTCACCAGTTATGTCAACCTCTCCTTCACGTCCTCCATCTAATAATTGGAAACAAAAAATATCGAATGAATAAATACCTGTAAGTAGGCTAGTATTTAATATTTTAGCATTACGCTCTCAAATGTGCACCGCCTATGACAACATTTAATTACATATCCGAGACATTGGTTTTGGGAAGTAGGCTATCAACAGTACTTATCCAAGATCATTAGCATCATTGTCACAGTGATAATATGAAATAAATGGGATATGGTTTTATTCTGAAGAGACCTCATTTTGCCTTTCCTTTTCTTCCACTAGCTGGCTACATCATTTAATTACTGAGGATACTACAAAAATACTGTCTGTGAGTTATGCCATAATTGCCTCCCAACTCCTTTGAGAATCAGTTATATTTTTCCCTGAAATTAAAATTGAAACTGAAATGTAAGAGAAATGACTCATATATAAGATCAAAACCCTGTGGTCTGTTTTTCTATTCTGAATACATCTGTCACCTTTAAAATGAAATAGTTTCTTTCCACTTGAACTTGTACTTACATCTTTTAAATATTCTGAGTCTGAATTGGACTTGAGTTCTAAAAGCTTATGTTATCTATGTGGTTACAGATGTTGGCATCTGGTCTCACTGAGGGTACTGGCCTGGTTTAGCTTATTTTTTTCAATCCGTTTCCAATCTGAGTCAGTGTAGGCCTGGGTTTAGAGAAATCTTAAGCCTAATCAAGGCGAAGACTTTAAATCATACCCTACACTGGTAGTATGATCATGGCTCTGAGAGCTGAAGTGGATCTTATCCCATAATGTTACCCAAAGTTCCAGGAATGAATTCACTTTTACTTTCTGTTCTTTCAGAGGATGAGTACTTTAAGTGGCATGTGCAGTTTATATTTTAGCGAAGAAATGGGAACCAAAGTTAAGAATAAATTTGCTGTCTGTTAATCTAGGATAATGCCCATCAGAGCTCACCGTCTTGATGTTCCATTCTTAAAACTTCTATTCATCCTTCTTAAGCAACTCAGTCTCCAGGACAAGCCTACTGGCATCCTTGGCTTTGCAGAAGACTGAATCTTTGGTCTTGTGGTATAATCCAAAGCACACACACTCTAATACCCCTAAACTTCAAAATATTGCTGTTTTCACTGAATAATAGAGTTTAGATGTTTAGTTTTTTTCAGTTTAAATTTTTTTGACTTATTTATGATAAATTGGATATCATATATCTTATTATATCACATAAATAAACCTGATAATGCACTAGTAGAATGTAAAAATATCACTTTAGATTCATACAAATGTATCTTTATACCTGCCTGACTGAGCTATTAGGTATAGCAACTATGGTATGCAGCTTCTGACATGGCTCCCAGTGATCACTTCCTCCTATTGTTCATGCCGTTGTATAATCTCTGTTCCTCAAGTATGGGCTGGATCTAGTGATTTTCTTCTAGTGAACAGAATATGGCAAATGTGATGGTTATCACATCTGTGGTTAGGTTATAAAAGACCCTGACCTCTGGTTTGTTAGTAGATGCTCTCTCTTTTCCCGTCTCTGATGAAACAGCTGCTATATTGGAGAGGTCCTCATGGCAAGGAACTGAGGGTGACCCTTGGACAATAGCCCATAGGGAACTGAGGCCCTCCTTCCAACAGCCAGGAGGAACTGAGCTCTGTCAACAACACGTGAGTAAGCTTGGAAGTAGTTCCTTCCTCAATAGAGCCTTCAGATGAGGCTCCAGATCTTAACTACATCCTTGTAAAAGACTGTGAAGCGTAAGCCCCAATTAAGCTGTTCTCAGATTCCTGACCCACAGAAACTCTAAGATAGTAAATGTGAGTTGTTTTAAGTGGCTGAGTTTCAGGATAATTTGTCAAATAACAATTGATAACTACATCAACATTCGTCCAAACAGCAGTTACGTAAGAATATCCAAATGCCTAATAAAAAACTCAGAAAGTAAGCAAGAAAAGTTTCTTAAGCAGGTAATAATCCTACACTTTATTCTTTAACAATAATCTCAGGTCCTCATTCAATTCTTATTTACTTTTACTTTAGGGGTAATTCAAATATCCAAATATTCAGATTTCCCAACAAATAACATTAAAATTAAATGGAGGTAGAAACTTCAAAATGCAGCCAAGTCATCAGCCATTAGACATGACTCTGGGAAGTTCAATAGGAAGGAAGGAAAAAAAAAAATTTTGAGACTAAATTTTAACATCAGATGATTTAATGTACGGAAAACTAAAGTTTAAAATTATTTGAGAGGATTAATGTATTTAAAACATTAAAATAGTTAAGATCTAAATTGTAATCTTGTCTAATTAGAGAAGTTTAAAATAAAATTAGAAATAAATTCAATATCATATATTTTAAATAGTTTGTAAATTAAATAAACTTTGGAAGGATTTATAATGAAAGTATTTACATTGCATTGAAAATAAACTATTTACTTGGAACATTTGCTTTATACAGCAATTCATTCCTGAATGAATCTAGATAAATGAAGTGTTGGTACATTTTAAAAGAATTCTGTTTGGAATAAGTCATTATGTCCATCCCATGCTTGCAAGAATATTTAAACCATCCCAGAAAGAGGAGAGGATGACCTGTGTGTGCAGACCTCCAGTGAAGAGATTATAGTTTCATTGGTTACACATTCCATACGCTAATAAACATCACTGTCAGAAAATTCTCATATCTAACATAAATCTCTTTAGTTTCACTTCAAGCCCAAATTGTTGTGTTCTCTGTGTGGAACAGATGGAAGGCAGTTGGTTGCTAAGCTCTGTGAAGATGCCTTAAGAGACTTGAAAACAAGTTTCATGTGCTAGAATCCTTCACATTTATTGATTCACAGTTCAGAGTTTTTAAATACTGGCTATGCCACTGCTCACACCTATCCCAACCCCACATCAGAGGTACTCTTTAATTGCCCCTCACAGTACAGAATCTTGAGAAGGCAGAGAAGTCTTAATACTTTGCGAGTCAAGAAAAACAGCTGTTTTTATAAATTCCATTCATGGGGACCTATGGCTCTGAAATTCCAAACAAATATATTCTATCTTGCACATGCCATTTGTTCAAATATTTGGAAATCACTCTCTAATCACCTTTATTTTCTTTTATGGAGTAAATACCTTAACCTTTCTTCTACCAATTTGTTCACATAACATGAATTTGGGATCTCTTCACTTATTCTTATCTTTTCACTTGGACACAATGTAATGTTATTTCTCTGCTTTTTTGAAATTCCAGTTTCTCTTTTATAAGCATATAACCTTCATACTTTTTCATGGTCTGTGATCTTGATTGATAATAATATTTTTTTGTCTATCTAGCACCAGCTTAAAAGATTTTTCCTGCTTATTTTCAGAACTTGGTATTACAAAAGTGCTAAATTTTTTTTAACTTTCAGATACAAAATAATAGTTACTGAAGTGATTTTCAAACTATATCTCTATCTATGATTTGAGACTACTAGTGTACCTACTTCTGTTTCCTTCAGCTCATAATCACTGAACATGTTTTTGTTTTTTTCCCTGCATATGTGACATCGAGTTAGATATAATACCTCAAACATTATTTGAAACAATATAGAGTTCAATGGGGTACTTAATTCCATTAGTATGACAATGTATTCATCACGGCAACCAACCAATGAGGCTTACTGGAGGTCCAGCATTCAGAGATTTTATTGTGGCTTCATTATGTAGGCACGGCTGATTAATCGATTGCCCATGTGATTGAACTCAATCTCCAGGTTGATTGATCCCAGGTGACCAAAAGCCCCCACTCTAAGTCATATTGTTGGCATTTCTGGCATGGCCAACCCCAAACTAAGACTGCTAGGAGTGGCCAGGCCCACCCTAAGCAAAAACGTTCCCATCCGGTATGACATAGATTACCTACCAGAAGCCACAAGCAAAGGCAAGACCTCTCTTTGGGCAAGCCAAATTCTTTACTGCACACTGACAATCTCTTCTTTTTAAGTGGGATGGTAGATCATTAACATTTATTTAATTATTGATATGGTTGAATTTAACTACACCATATTGTTGTTTGTTTTCTACTTGAGCTATCTGATCTGTATTTCTCTTTGTATGACTTCTTTTGTATTAACTGAGTATTAAATTTTAAGATTCCATTTTTTCTCCATCATTTAGTTTATAAACTACATCTCTTTGTTTTTATTTTTAATGTTTGCCTTAATGTTTACAATGTACATATTTAACTATCACAGCCTTGCTTCAAATATTATAAAATTTTATGTATGATATAAAAACCTCATATCAGTATACATCCATTTTACTCCTCTCGGTCTTTACCAAGTTTCACACAACTGACACCTAATTATGGTAGAGATCTTTTTATACATATTTACTATCTTTGCTCTAAGCAAGACAATTATCTTTTAGAGGTATTACACAATGAAAACAAATTTTTAGATTTACTCATTGTTTATAAGTTCTGGGGATATCTATTTTTTTAATAGTTCCAAATTTCTATCAGGTATCATTTTTTCTTTTGTCTTGAAAACATCCTTTAATCTTTCTTGCAATGCAGGATTGCTGAGTATAAATTCTTTCAACTTTTGTTTAAATGGAAAAACGTTATTTTTATTTTTGAAACATGGTTTTACTGGCTCAAGAATTCTATGATGACTTTTTCTTTCAGTGTGTTAAAGAAACACTGTCTTTCAGCTTGCATTGTTTCTGACAACAAATTTTCTATCATTTTGTTGTTCTTTTGTTAGGGAAGTATCTTATTTCTGACCACCTAAAAATTTTTCTTATTGGTGAATTCACTGTAATCAATTGTGGTATGAATCTTCATTGTTTTCTTTAGGTTTATTCTATGTGGGGTCTATTTATAAAATTTTCTGCTATTTCCTCTCCTTTCTTCTTTTGGTATTTCAGTTATACATATATATTAGCCCACATAAACTTATTCCACAGCTAATACTCTATTCAGTTTTCTTCACTCTTTATTTTCTTTGTGTTTCATTTTTGATAGTTTCTATTGCTATACCTTCAAGTTCATAAATCTTTTCTTCTATAATCTCTAATTTGCCCTTAATTTCATCTAGTGTTTTTTTTTTTAAACTCAGACATTATAATTTTCATTTCTAGAAGTTTGATTTGGGTCTTTTTTATACATTTAATATATCTACTTAGTGTTCATTCTTTCCTCTAGCTTCTTAAACATATAGACTAATTCATAATAACTGATCTAATATCCTTGTCTACTAAATTTATCATCTGTGTAGTTTCTAGGTCCTTTTCATTTGTTGATGTTTCTCTTTCTGTTGAGTTGCATTTTCCTGCTTCTTTTCATGGCTGGTAATTTTTGATTGGTTGCCAGATATTATGAATTTTATTCTGTTGGATTTGGGTGTATTTGTATTCCTAAAAATATACTTAAGCTTTATGCTTAGATCCTGCTAAGTAACTTGGAAACATTTTGTCCTTTTTGACCTTGTTATACAGACCAAGAGCAGCATTTTGACAAGAGCTAATTTTGCCCTATTACTGAGGCAAAAACATTCTTCAAAGGCTATATGACACTTCATGAATTATGACATTTTCACCCTTGCTGATGGTAAAAAAAAAAAAAAAAATGATTTACATACTTATGTTCTAGGGGTTGCATCTGATTCTTTCAGTGGTTATTTTTCCAGCCCTGGTTAATTTTCCCACACAAACGAGTTTATCAGTACTCAGCTGATAGACTTGACATCGTCTATAGATCTCTGAAATTCTCTCTGTGCATTTCGTTCATTTTCAGTACTCTGCCATGCAAATTCTAACTATCTTGGCCACCTCAAACTCCAAATTCTGTCACTTCAATTTAGGGAGATGGTCTGGCCTTGACTGATTTCCTTGTTTCTCCATTTTGGTCTGAAAATTATCTCTAGGCAGTAAACTGAGGCATAAGTGGCAAGAGGGGCTCGCCAAACATTTTTACTCCCTCTTAGAGATCACTGTTTTTCATTTCCAGAGGTCCAGTGTCTTTAAACCATTGTTTAAAATATATTTCTGATTTTTTCATTGTTTCAGATGCGAGATTAAACCTACTTCTTTTAATTCCATCTTGGCTAGAAGCATAAGTCTTATTTACTTTTCCTATATATGGAAGCAAATTTCTCAATTTTCTACTTTCAGCATTCAAGAAAGTAATAGTCAACATTAGGCAGAGTTTTCATGGGATGATAAGTATTTCCTCTTAAGTTGAATGGAGTGGATGCATAAATTGATTAGTTGGGATTTCATAGTTATTATTTAATTTTTAAATGTTAATTGAAAATATTGATTTACATATAACCTTATGATAAAATCTAATCTTGAGTAAATTGAAATGATGCAGTACTTTTAAATTAATAGGGATTGGGGTAAAGGAATTTTTTTAAGATTAATTTCACAAAAATAAAATAACAAAGAGGAAACAAAAACTAGAAAATATAGTAAATAGTAAAATCAAAATAAAATGAAATCCCATTTTTGAAGTTTTTATAATTCCTATAGTGAGCTAATTTCCTCCAAAAGCAAATTCCTAAATTGAATTTTTAAATGTGAATAATTTAACATGCAAAGGTCAAAAATTAAGGGATTGCAAAAGATGAAACCAACAAATAAAAAGAATTAATAGAAAAGTAGAATTTGACTAAACAGCTATATTAGACAAAATCAATAAATAAATTATTATGGTCGTAAACATTTATGCCACAAACAATCTAAGAGTTTTATCATACTCAAAGAAAAAAACTAGAAGATTTTATAAATTGTAATAAGCATAAAAGATGTTAATAAATCTCAGACTTTGACAGGATAATGAGAAAAAATTAAAAAGATACAGATGTTTTGAACATAATAATTAATTCTAGTATATTCATCTATTGTTCACCCATGTATTTATCAATCTTTATCTACTTGTCTATTGATGTAGACCATGGAGGTGTTGCCCATAACCCAGATATAGAGCAAGGGGAGGTCAGAGGAGCCTTTTTGTTCCATTTTATTTATTTGTTTGTTTGTTTATTTGTTCAATTAAAGTATAGTTGATTTACAATATTATATTAGTTTCAGGTGTACAACATAGTGATTCAATATTTTATAATTATACTTTATTTAAAGTTATTATAAAATAATGGCTATATTTCCCTGTGCTCTACAATATATCCTTGTTGCTTATTTATTTTATACATAGTAGTTTATACCTCTTAATCCCCTACCCCTATCTCACCCCTCCCCATTCTCTATCTGTGAGTCTGTATCTATTTTGTTATATACATTCATTTGTTTTAATTTTTAGATTCTACATATAAGTGGTAATGTAGAGTATTTGTCTTTCTCTGTCTGACTTATTTCACCAGACATAATACTCTCTAGGTCCATCCATGTTGTTGTAAATGATGGAATCTCATTCTTTTTTATGGCTGAGTAGTATTCCATTACATATATACATACATATATATATACACACACACACACACACACACACACGCATATATATATATAAAATCACATCTTCTTTATCCATTCATCTGTGTTTGGACACTTGGGTTTCTTTCATATCTTGGTTATTGTATTATAAGTAGTGCTGCTATGAACATTGGGTACACATATGTTTTCAAATTAGTGTTTTCATTTTCTTCAGATATATATCTATCAGTGGAATTGCTGGATTATATGGTAGATCCATTTTTAGGTTTTTGAGGAGCCTCCATACTGTTTTCCATACACCAATTTACAACCCCACCAACAGTGTACTAGGGTTACCTTTTCTCCACATCAGAGGAGTCTTTGTGAAGTTGAGCAGACAAAGCTGAGAAAGAAAGTCTCAGACCAGGAGAGTAGCATTTGTTAAGTAAGGCATAGAGTCTCAAGAAAGAATGCCTCATTCAAGGCTGAAAGTACAGAGCTAAATCAGTATAATAGGAAAACTGGATGCTCTCAGCAAAAATGATTCTGAAGAGATAGGTGAGGAGCCAGACCAGAAGGACATTTTATGCCTGCCAGATCTCTTAGATTTTTATCTTGACAGTGAGGAAGCAGCATGTTTGTCATGTGCCTCATGAGGTCTGGTTTCTGCACTAGTTCCAAATCTACCTGATACTCACTAGTTATACAGCCTTATGCAACTACTTAAACTTTCTTGTCCTCAGTCCTTTCATGACTAGAATGGGGGTTAAAATACTCAACTTTCAGGTTTGCTGTGAGAGCTATGAGCTATGTAGTGTGAGGCATATTGTAGCTACTCAATAAATATTAGCTAGTTATAATATCTATTGTATATATAATATATATGGTATATAATATAAATTAGCTATCTATAATATTAACTATTTTTTGAAGCAGTTATAATATTTATTTATATATAATATATGATATTAATATAACTTAGCAATCTATAATATTAACTATTCTTTTTGAAGCAGTTATAATATTTATATATAACATATGATATATATTATAAATTAGCTAGCTGTAATATTAACTATTCTTTTTGAAGCAGAATCATGGTAAAATTTTTCCTTTAAAAATTGTTGTATTTTCAATTGTATGAAACACCAGAAATAAGATCAATGAAGATGCATTTGATAATCAAAGTGAGGAATTTTATGGTTCTGAAGTACAGCAGTCTTGGGGGTGATGGGACATGGTATTTGCGGGGTGGGTGGTAAAATGGAAGGAGAATTGTAGGCTAATTCCAAGTTTTCTCCCTTGATTGATTGCCTTAAAAGGGGTTGCATTAGCAGAAGCAGGTTCAGGGGTAATAATAATAGCAGCACTTATATAGCAATTACTTTGCCAGGAATCTAGTAATTGCTTTAAAAGTGTATGTCTCATTCAGTCTTCACAATCAGCATATGTGGTAAGTGCTAGTTCAATCTTAAATAAAGGAAATGAGCCATAGAGAGATGAATTTATCTATGCAGGGTCATCCAGCTTGTAGATGGCAGGACTGGGATTCAAACCCAGGCAGAAATGTTTCATTAACAATGCTTTAACCATTCTATTGCTTGATTATGAAAATGATTTATTATGAAAATTATATGAATGAGGCAATGTTCTAGGTCTTTGTACCAAACATTTAAAATATTGGTCTCAGTTTCCTCATCTGTAAATTGTGATTATAGTAGTAGATAGTTTATAAATATCTTTCATTTATGATTCCATTAACTTTAATAATATTAGGGAAGAGACAATTCAGTGATATACAGATAGTTAGCAGAATAAAATTGGAAAGATAAGATTCTAAATCCAATGATTATTTTCATATTAGGAATGAGGTGTGATGCAATATTTTTAATTGTTCCTTGTTTTGTTCACAGTAAATATGACAGCACAGGTGCGGGTAAGCTTGTCCTTCTCTCTTCTACTCCTTCCTTCCTTGGACCTTTCTCACGTAACATACTGCCACCCTTGAAACAATTTTCACAGCAGAAAAAATGACAGTAATCTTTCTTGAAGATTTTTTTTTTCCACAAAAAAATGTGCTGTGTAGTTACTTTTTCGAAGAGCACAGTAAAATAAAATTAAAGAAACAAATATCCCATGAATTAATGGAATAAAGACCTTCATGGTTACTCCACTACTAATCTCTTCCTTTTCATTGGTATCTGTCTCTTTTCTTTACTCTCTACGATTCATATTTGGGAAGGACAAATAAAGTAAGAGACAGAGAAAGGGACTGCAGAGAAAAGTGAAACTAGCTGTTAGAGGAAGCCAAGTGACAGTAAAGAAGACAAATGGAAAAAGGAAAGTGGAGCTGACAAAGTGGAAAAGATAAAAATGAATAAGAAAAAATGAAAATGAATGGAGTGACAAGAGAAATACTGAGTTATGAGAAACAGTATGCCCCCAATAAATTACAATCTTAAAAATAAGAAAATGTACACAGTGTTAAGGTTTTTTAAAAATAGGTGCTTATGGGACTATTTTATATACCAGGTTTTGATGTTAAGAAGGATTTTAATAACGTCTCTTGAACACCCCAGACTCTGCACCATCAGTGCAAGAATAATTGATGAGAGTGCTATTGTTGCCCAGCCTTAGTATTCATCTAAATGCATACAAGAGGATTTGTTATTGCAAATGACATGTAAATTAATCCATTGTGACTTAAAGGCAAGAGACTCTGATGACTCAGTGCTATCACATCCACCTAGGGCAGGCAGTTAGGAAACATAAAAACAGCATTAACTACTGAGTGTGTGTTATAAAAGAGGCCAAGCTGATGGTGATTTGACTGGTCTGGATGCTGTTCAAGGTGGAGTTCTTTTCCAAATGTAATTCTATCTGTTCTGTTGCATAAACCTACAGTTAATTTATCTTTTTCCATCAAGATCCACATCACACGTAATATAATTGCCTTTGTAAGTAGCTTATCCATCATGACTAATGATGCAAAGATGAACCGATGGCCAAAGGTCTGATGCACTTATCCTTTACAAAATGAAAGGAAAAAACTCTCATTTTTTTCACAATATATAATGTGTCTAATAGATAAAAATGTTTTGAATTCTCAAAATAGTTCAGTTTTTATGAGTATACACTGAACATCTCTAACTTACAAGTTGATTGGATTTCAGTAGCGTATATTAATTCAGAATGTATTTTCCTACAGGAGAAAGTTAAAACTGGAGATCAGGTGCCTAGGCCAGCCCACATAAGCCTTAATTCCTTTAGTCCTCCCATATCATGGGTACCCTTTTTGTGTCAGGCAATATTCCATGTGCTTAGAATACAGCAGTGAACAACAGGGATGAGTCCTTGACCACAGAGAGCAATAAATAAACAAACAAATAAATATATAACATAACCTTAAGTGCTATGAAAAAAGAAATACCAGACAAGGAAGATTCAGAGTCATAGGAGATATAGTTTGGATAGATTTAAAATAGGTTCTGTGAGATACTAAGCAAATACTGAGATAGAGTTTGGGATTCAAGATGTTTATTAGTTATTAACACTTGTGAAATAGAGGAGAAAGAACTAGAAATGGGCCGAGAAAGGAGTCAAATTGTGACACAGTGAAGACAAGGCCTCAGCTAACCCATTGGTGGAACTCTTGAGTGAGTATTGCCCAGTAGAAGATCCTCGTAGACTGAAAATCATCAGGCCTTTTTATTTCTGCCTTACTCAGCCAGTGAATGTGGACTGCCACAAGAAAGGCATGAGCTCGAGTGGGCCATTTTCTGAAAAGGAGGCAGACCCTGAAGGAGCTGATGGCTAGAGGCTATCTGCTGATTGTACTCCCCACAGCTGAGCAGCATGTTCTTCCTTGAAATGGGATCTGATGGCACATCTTCATATCTACAATAGGATAAGCAGGGAACGTTTTTCTGAAAGGAAATCTGAAAGAAATAAAAAACTGAACTTTGCTAATGTATAAAAATGTGCATTAGAGGTGGAGGGAACAACCATTGCAAAGACCCTGAGATTACAGCATATTTGATGTTTGAGGAACAAGAAGAAGAGTAGCCAGTGTGACTTGAAAAAAGTAAGACAGACAAATAATATAGGAAGTTGAGTTGAAGATGTGGGCAGGGTCAAAGATTACTGAAATTAATTGTGATGGGAAGGTTTTTAAAAAGGGAATGACCTCACATTTTAAAATATCTCTCTGGGTGCTTAATAGAGAATAGAGTAGAGAGAGAGGAAACAGGGAGATAGGGTTGAAAACTATTACTAACCCACCAAGAGGTACTGAAGGCTTAGACTAGGATGGTGGCTGTTGAAGCGGTGAGAACTAGTTTAATTCAGTTACACTTTGGAATTCAAGCCACCAGAATTTGATGATAAAATGGATGTGGAAGTTTGTGTGTGAGAGAGTCATCAACAATGACCCCTAGTTTTTGGCGAGGAAGCCTAGGTGAAAAGTAGTGCCCCATTTGCAGATGGAGAACACAGGTGATGAGAAATTAGAAATTAAAAGAAATTAGAAATTAAAGTTGTTAGGCATGGCAGATTTGAGTGGCGATGTTGAGGCAGCTAGTGAATATTCAAATAAGATTTCAGGGAGAAGTCACAGCAAAATATACAAATAGTATTTAAAGCCATGGGACAAGACTAGATGATAATACCAAAAGAGTAAATGTTAATAACAAAAATAAGGACATGATGACTAACCCCATGGCTCTGCATCTGTCAGGATGGGTTTGGTTATAGTGCAGTAACAAACAGGTCTCTTATTTCTCACTCATTCTACACACTTAGAATGGGTTAGCTGAGATTTATTTCCACCTTGTCTTTACTCTAGGACCCTGATAAAAGAGATGCCACTAATGTGAAACTTTGATGGTTACCATGGCAGAAAGAAAGAGAATGTGATAAAGCATGTAGAGGCTCAAAGTTTTGCTTATAAGTAACACATGTTGCTTGCACTTACATTTCAATGGCCCAAAGCAAATCACCTACCTGTACCTAATTACAAGTGGGTGGGAAGTGGAATCTTATCATGTATTCTGAAGAAAAGTAAGTTAAAATATTTGTGAACAACCCTAATGACTTCACAGCACTTCAAACTTTTGAGGTAAATAAAAGAAGATGACCTGGCAAAGGATATTGAATAGAAGTGGCTAAATATGTAGGAAGAAAATAAGATGTAAGGTAGAAAAGTATTTAAAGAATAAAAACACAATCTATTTTTATCATACTTCACATCTATGAAACAATAACATTTTTTATAAGAATGTGTGAAGCAGACTTCCAGTTTCTGGTTCCTCATGTGAGGAGCTTCAGAGTCACCATCCTAACACAAGTAAAAAGTTGAACAGACAGAAAAAATCAATGACTCTTCTTGGATCCATAAGAGAGGGGAAGACACAGGGCAAACTACTCCCTCCAAGACTGAAGAAACAGGCAAATACAGGGAGTCACAGCTGACCAGAGCAGAAGCTCAGAGTGGAAACCGAAGTGGGAACCAGTGCTGGGTAGGAAAACCAGAACAGTAATTGACAAATTGTGAAAGGCTGAGTGTGGACAAGTCTGAGAGTTAAAAATTCCAAGGGGATCCAGTCATAGGCAGGTCCTTACAATATTGCGAGATTTACTCCAGAGGCTTGACTAGACTATGTGAAAGAAAGGAGAGAAGGTCAGTGGAGAGCTCAAGGGATAGACTCCAGGGAGTCTGGAGAGTGATGATGAGGATGTGAGTACAAGGGAGAGGAGACAGGATGTTAATATACTAGACATGACAATCAAAATATTCACTGAGGCAGCATCTCCTAACAAGCAAAAGTTCTGTCTGTCTGAGGCAGCCCATGGGGGCCATATTTGATACAAAGTGACCCTGTACCCACCTTGGCACATCTCACCCAAAGAAAGCTAATTGCACAGGCCAGACAGCACTTACGACTTGGCATGGCACAGAACTAGTAGCTGGCCAATCCGATTATTGAATTAGAAAATTTGGCTTTAAAAGATGAAAAGAATAGAGAAATTAGAAGGTACTGGAGTCAAGAAGTAGGACAGAATTCAGAGGCAGGATAGATACAAGATAACTAATATTTAGAAGGAGAAGCTACTTTTAAACTGAAGCTAATTTCAAACAGTTACAGAAAAGACATATAATGTAAAAGAGAAAAAAACTTTCAAATAGGTAAGGAGGGAATCTGTGCAAAGGCTGAGAATAGATGAATAGGGCTAATGGCAGTAAAAGTGAATATCATGGGGCTCACATGTACCTAGTCCATGTTATGAAGCTTGCCTGAATGGCATTTTCTGTTTTGTGAATCCTGGGAGATCTCTGTTTCCATGCCCTGTGTGTGCTAGAAGTGCCTATATATCCATAATATACTGTAAGATCCTATCAGAACAGAAGGCTAAGAAAAGGAGTGGTGAAAATCTTCCACTGACTTTGGGATCAGTAGACAAAGGCTGGGGTGGTGGCATATTTCTTGGTCATCATTTTTCTCCTCCGTCCTGCCAGTTGTATCCTTACCTTATTTACATTCTTATTTGCAATTTCACTTAAGACTTAGAAGAAGGCCTAATTGTTATTCTAATTGTTATTTTAGCATGGGATCAAGGACAAGTTGCTCATATTATCACTGCCAAAGTAAAACTCTAGATTCCCTTTTCCCTCACCTAGCTCAGACCCAAGAGGATCTGAATTCCAATGTGAGTTCTGTCTCATAGCTCTATGATTTGTGGCTATCTCCCCATTTGAAAAATAGGGATAATTAATACCTTTTATCTTTCAGTTTGGTTTTGAAGGTTAATAACTGCAACGTGGCACTTAGTACACATTTGATTCATTGCAGCCATTCATGTTAACACCTAGAAAGCATTTAATTCCTTTCATGTCTCCAAGGCTTGGGAGGAGGAAAGGGATGGGGAATGATGAGTGGCAGATTCTCATTCTGCCAGGGAATCAACTGAAGTTGTTGTTGGGGAGGAAAAATTTCATCCTCTCTCTGAAAAAATGTTCCTCAGAAAGGAATTCTTAATATTCTTACATTAAGAATGAAGCATTTAGTGTGTTCAAGTGTAGAACTGCCTGTGTTTCAGACTCTACACAGTCCAAGTAGCTTTTTCTTGACACCTTGTTTGCTCAAGAGTTGAAGTCTTTTAAAAATTACTAAGGAAATAGAATTAACTTTTAGCTTTAACTGAATATCACAGATAATTTTTGCATAGGCAAAAATCAGTTTATTCAGCACTTAAGTAACTGGTTTCCTCTTGAAGAGTTTAGAAGTAATTAATTGAAGAATACAGAGTATTTTTAGCCATCAAACTTTAAATGTGTAGTAGAATAGAAATAAGCAACCTTATGGAAGATCTTATCTTTTCAGGTGGCACAGTATATTAATTATTCAGGAAGGCACTGACTTATTCAAAATATTGTACTTTTAAGGTTTGCTAACAAGCATGTTCTGCTGTGTATGAGTAAATTGATACTTTGTGTATGAGATTTTCCTTCAGAGCCAGGACACTCAAAAATTTCAGTTGTATTTCCTTATACTCATATCTTCTTTGAATAAACCAATCAACAAACAAGCATATTACATAAGCTTGATCACCAAACCTAATCACAAGGCTTGGCCACACATTTGGCCATCTCCATATATCAAATCCACTTTGGTACAAGTAAGTACCAATCCTGAGGCTATTTAAAAGAGTACAATATGTTCTGGAAAATATTTCTAAAGATGAATTCAAAAATATTTTGGACAATGGAAATGCTATTGGAATGAATCCTCAAAAAGTGACAACTTTGAAGGAGATGATGTTCATTTTGTTGAAGAAATTCTAATATTTGTTTAAAAACTCACTCTCTTTTATACTCACAGTTCTTACTGAATTAGCAATAACTTTTTCCACAGGCCTGTTCATTCTGACTTCTCAGGCCACCCATGGTTTTATGAGCCTCTCTTGTTGCTGTTGTTGCTGTTGCTGTTGTTTGAACCCAATGTTTAAGGATAAAAGAGCCTGGTAAAATAAAATTAGGGTAAGACATAGTATAGTATATAGTTATGGTATTCTTCCATTCTCCTGGCATCCATCTTCTGCCTGGATTTGGCTATAGCTCTGTCATGCTTTCATACCCTTTCCAAATAATTTGGAGTAGGCTGGCATAATTTCTGACTGGTAATAGAGCTGTTGCCTGCTCCTTTGGGACAGAGATATTTTATTCTAACTTTTCTGGCTTTCCAAATGTTTGATGGAACAACGGAATCTATGCAATAAAGTTAATGTTTGTATTGCTTGAATTACTTTCATTTCCCAACATAAATAATATTGTAAAATTCTAAGCAAGAATCTAAACATGAATGCCGACATTGTGGTCTGATTATTCTCAGTTTCCCTGCATGGACAAACTTTCACTCTCTCTCTTCCCTTCTCACTTCTTCTACTTCCTCCTCCCCTTCCTTCTCTTCCTTCTTTTTCTTTCTTTCTTTTTTTTTTAATTGAGGTATAACTGATAAATAACATCATATTAGTTTCAGGTGTACAACATAATGATTCAACATTTGTATATATTGCAAAATGATCACCACAATAATTCTAGTTAATATCTGTCACCACACATAGTTACAAATCTTTCTCTCTTCCTTCTTCTTCTTCTTATTGTCTCTTTCTCTTTATAATTATGTCACATAGCCACAGCTAGTTGTAAGAGAAAATGAGTATTTAGTTGCTCCAGCCAACAAAATTAGGATCCTGTTGGCAAGAAAGACAGGAATAGATGTTGAACAAAACACTAGTGTGCTGCACATATTATGTTCACTGTGCTGTAGTTATTTTTACTTGTCTCTCTCCTGAATCAGAAGCCATGACTTAGCGCCTAGATTTATGCTTAGAACATGGTAAGTGTTCCGGAAATGTTGGTAGAATTTTTAAAATGTAAATTCCAACAATTTCATGTGCTTTTTTTTTCCTCTGATGTACTTACAAAGCTAACTTTGTAAAGTAACAAACAATAAAAGAAAATCCAGAGAAAACAAACTAAAACCCTGTGCTTTTTGGGAAAAATCTTTGGTTTATTCTACCTTGCTTGGTGTATATTATTTAGCTTCACAGGACGACTATAAAATTTAGCCAAACTATTCATAAATGTTAGAATAGACTTTTATAAATCACCATTTTTATATAATCCTAAGGAAAGAGCCAATTATAAATGATAAAAAGGAAAAGTAGCTGAAGCATTTCAATGTACAGAGGAATGAATAAGCAAGACTAAGAATACCAAAAGTGAGGACCAGCAATATTTTGAAATAAGAATAGCTGTATAAATTCACCTTCTAAAAGAGCAGATTTGGGGTATATCATACAACATACATAGATGAGTCTATATGTTTCAAATTATGCATTGGAAGACAAACCATTTATCGAGGATCTTGGTGTGTGTGTGAAGATAGAAAAACAAAAGAAAACAACAGTATATTAAAAAATATTTAGAAATCCAAACCTCAGGATTGTTTATAGCCCACCATTCCTTCTACTTATGCCTACAATTAATAAGAAAAGTTTTTATTTTTAATATGGTGTGTGTCTGGGAAAGTCATAAAGTTCAAGGAGATCTACAAGGAGCAATAGCCCTGCCCAGAACTCATGGATGACAGAATTATAAAATGACACTGAATTTCATTAGGTTCCTGCTATTTAGTAAACAACAGAATTATCATACATTTCCTTTCTATTAATAATTGCCAAAGGAGAAAAAAGTTATTTCATTCCATCCAGAGATCTATTTTCTTACCAATTAGGCTTTTTAAAACAACTAATTAAGGCACAAAGCAGTGGTGCTGAATTATTATTTGTGTCTTTTTTTTCTTGTTGTGCAGTAGTTAATAATAACAAAATGTTTTGATTTTACCCAAAGGTAATTATGTTTGAAAAGTATAAGGAAATTTACTTCAATTAGATAAGAGCCCCATTGGAGCTTGGTTAAATGAGAATTTTAAAACATAACATTTTTTCCAACTCCCTAGAATATAAACAACTAAAAAGATGGAAACCAGAGACATTTTCTGGCTTAGCTCCTAAAGGGTAACAGATATCTAGAAATGAAATCTTCAATATT
Organism: Balaenoptera physalus; assembly: GCF_965194825.1. NCBI lineage: Eukaryota > Metazoa > Chordata > Mammalia > Artiodactyla > Balaenopteridae > Balaenoptera > Balaenoptera physalus. The sequence goes on along the minus strand of NC_138890.1, from coordinate 98,368,594 downwards.
CATTTTGATGTGGCCCGAGAACATCTGCTAAGCATGGCATGGCCCACTGTCTTTAGATCTGGCCTCTGCTTTTAACAGGGTAGGAAAGAGACTTAGATAGAAGCAGGGTAGAATAGAGCTATTGGCCTACCCTATTAGCCAAAGCCCAATATCAAAATATATGACACCATATAGAATTGTCAGGGCAAAGATTGACCAAATAGGTGGAGTCCCAGGATAAAGTAGGAGAGTATTTTAACAGGTGGCAGGGAATAGTGAGGACAACAATGGGTCAAAGGATACTTAGACAATCATGTCAGCAACAAGGTTCCACTGGACCATGATTCCCTTCACTAGCAAGTTCACCTCAGATATATCCATGGTCTCAGATATGAAGAAAGTTATTACTGGAATGAAAACTTACGGAAGGAACCATAGATCAAGCATACTTATGTGATCTGAAGCACCAGGTGTAAACTCCTCTCTGGAAGCAGGAAGAAATATAACTGAACTGATTATGCAAAGGTGATGGAACCTGTCAAACATACTCTATACTTCCCCATGCCAAATCAAGCATGCAAATGATGCATTTTATTTGGCCATGATCCCCTCTCGAACTACCATCATCTTTCTTCTTCCCTACCTCCCCAAACATCTTAATTTGTTGAAATCTAATTTTGACTCTAATTTGTTCTCACTAATATCACCAATGCCTTGAAAATTCTTATGTCCAATGGATCATTTCAGGGTTCACCCTGAAGCATATTTCATTGTAGAATAACCCCACTTTATTTAAATCAACTCTTCTCTGAGCACTCGTACACATTTTCTTCTCTGGTTCTCCTTTTCATTCTCATCACCCTTCTTCAGTTTCTTCATTGGCCCATTTCCTGGATTTCAAAGGTTCTTCCCAAGGTTTTGACTTTGGAAGTTCTTTTCTATCCCTGTAGGATCTCACTGGGCAATTTTATTTGTTCTTATTTTATGGAGTAACAGTATTTTATTTGAGATTCTTTCTGTCTTAATTAATTTGAGACCTCAAAAGGATAAGAACTAACCAATAGTTGTCAAGTACCTCATATTCTGAAATGAAGTTCTATACAACCTATTTAAAATGGGCAATTTTGTGGTAAAATTTTTGATTAAAAATTGTTACACTATCAACTTCCGGGAGGATATAAAATGTTGAGATTGAAGAGGGAGAAAGAAATAGAGTTTATTTGAAGTGAGCATTTGTTTGAATGCTACTGAATTTCCTCTATTTGATGGAGGAGGGGAAGAATCAGCTTTCCCCTTACCACAAGCATCCAATGCTTAAAATTTGTCTCCTAAAGTTTGCAAGAACACAAGCATATGTTGAATGACTAAGATATTTAAAGACTAGAACTGGCCACCTAGGGTCAGAGCATAAAGAAGTGGCTACAATGGGAACCACCTGTGATTTCTCAGATGCTAAGGAATAGCTGTATATTTCCCAAGGCCCAGAGAGCAAGGCAGTCTCACTGGGAAAGCCTTTAGTGTATCAAAGACTGAGGTATACATTTGCAGAATCTGAGGAAGATGTAGTAAGTAGCCAGCAGGAAGAGAGCATTGCCTAAGTCAAGGAAGCTATAGTCAGATGCTCTTAGAAGGATAATCTTCAAGGAATCCATGCAAGTACCCATGAGACTCATCTTGGAACATGATCCAAGCTCTGAAAACACAGATGCCATGTCACTATCAGCAAGTAAGACATATGGCTTCTTCTCCTCCTTTCTCTTCCTTAAATCCTGGGTGAGGGCAGAAAGGGGGAAGAGAAGTGCAAAATGAGTAAATTTAAGAAATCCATCCCAACCTGGGGAGAGGAGGGGCTCTGAGGTTGAATGAAAGCCAGAATTTGAGAAGTATTTAGACTAGTCATTGATACGTAGTGCACTGAGCCTATTCTCGGAAAAAAAATGATGAAAGTTTTTTTTTACTATCAAAGGATGATCTAGAGAGGGATCAGTTGAAAATATCATCCAGTGGGTGGGGAAATAGCTCACTCTGATCGTTTTAAGAGACAGTGAAAAAAAAGAATAAAGTTATTTTCTGCTTGTAAACAATGAAATCTGGCATTTGGATGTGAGTGATTACACTAATGACTCTCAGCACTCTGTCTTCAGCCCTCATCTCTCTTAAGACTCATATTTCTAGCTTCCTATGGAATATCTTTACCTGTTAGTCTCTATATTTAGAGGCAACTTAACCTAGCATATTCAAAACCAAATTCTTTTCTATAAATCATGCTTATTTTCCTATATTCTCTCTCAGCAATAAGAACATTATAATCCATCCAGCCTAAAATTTTAACAGCTTCAAATCAATCTGACCCCTTCTTCTCCCATATTCCTGACATTCAATTCAAATACTTCTTTTTTTTTTTTGCCTTATGAACAAATTTCATTTCATATCCTCTTCTTCCTCATCTCCAACCCATTGACTAAATTTTACCAATCAACATTCTTTGCCAAGACTTTTGAAATACTCTCTTATCTGTCTCTCTGCCTTTAATCTGATCATATTTTAATTTATCTTCCAAACTGTCTCTCTAGTTTCATCCTTCTAAAACAAATGTGATTATTGTATCCTTCTTTGCCTATGCATTTTGCATAAGATCCCTCAACTAGAATTCTTTCTTCTGCTGGAGAACTCTTCAAAATCATTTAGTAAGTCCTCATCAGTTTCTGTGTCATGAGCAGGATGAGTCCTTAACTCTTTCTCAATGACATCACCCTGTATGAACAGCTAATATAACATGAGTCATACTGAATTGTAATTATGTGTCATTACTACTCTTCCTTCCTCCAGAGGGTGAACTCTCTAAGTGCAGGGATCATTTTTGTCATTTTTGTTGTCCCAATTCCTGGTTGTTGGATGAATGAAGCCATTAATGGGCTACCATATGTAGTGCTAGACATTCTTACTTCAGTTTTGGTTCAAACTAGGGTTATTCATAGGAATTGGAGGTTCCTATGATTAATTGGAGGTTAATCATTAGGAATGGGTAGGTAAGAGAGATAATGGAGGATAAAAACCAGACCAATCTGAATAAATTCTTGCATTCAGCAAAACTAAAATACATTCATTCATGTCAATTTTGCTTTTTTCTTTCCAGTAGTTTATCCTTTGGGCAATTTAAACTAGAGTTATTAGTTTAACACATTGTTATGAAATCATTATATTTCTCCATTATTCATTTGATTGTTTAAACATCCTTGCAGTTTGTTAATAGAAATCACTTGCATTATAACCTTGTTGCTTTGCTTTAGTATTCATTCAGTTCTTAAGAATACAGAGGAATGAAGTGTTACATGAATGCTCAATAAGATTAAACAGGCAGCTTGGACTGAGGACCTAAGCTCCTCTATGTCTAGAAGTTGAACAAGGACTGCACCCCGAGAGATGATCCACCACAAAATGCAATAATTCTGCTTATTATCCAAGGATAATAACTCTATAGCTTTCATTTGGGTATCTCTGTAAGGAAAATTTATTTATGCATTTACTAGAGTTGTCATCTAGGAATGAAGTATTATATTTGGAGAAAGAGAGAAAGAGAGAAATTTTCTGTATATCCATATCTATTTCTGTATCTCACACATAAGGAGTTTTAATGAATACATGGATCCCTGATTAAACAATTAGCCCCAACACTAGAGGGTATCCAGAAATACAATTCCTGATATGTGATTAAGTTACCATTTCTACGAATTTCAGTCAGAATTTTGAAATTTCATCTAATGTTCTAATAGAAAGTATATCTCCAAATGGCATACAGTGACAACAATCATTGATGCATGAAGCAAAATATATGACACTTTCCTATGCAGCACTGTTTCAAATTGCTGTAGGTATAAGTTTAGGTGACAACTGTAACCTAATTAGTCATATACCCTTAACACCAATAATTTTACCTCTGCAAATAAGCTAGTTAAGAACAGATTCTGTCCCCCTATCTTCCAAAATACCTAGCACAGTGGTAAGAAAAACAAGTCTGAAACAACTGATTGTCTATTAAAATTTTGTAAACATTTTGTGGAAGTATAGTCAAGGATGTGCTTTTCTCTTGGGTGTTACGTTTCTTCTGCCTTCTGTGTTCTGTTAACTGCAATCACAGGCATCTTTGTTGCTTACTTAGAACAGGTGACTGTTGACCCTTATGATTGCAGAGACATTTTCCTGGCTACCACCCCTCTTTTAAAGCGTTACATGGAGGAACATGAAAGCATGGCATTCACAGTTCAAGATTTCAAGGCAATCAGTTCTGTTTGCCTGATTTACTTGAGAATAAAGTAACCATAATAAAAAGCGACCATTTTAGTCAACATTTAAAGTACATATTTTTTAGGTTTAATAACTGATGTGAGCCCTAGCTTTTCAATAATCACCTCCTCATCTCTATCTCTCCATCTCTTTCTCTCTACCACTCTCCATTCCCTATTCTCTCTTAATTCTGTTTTTCCTACAAAATGTACAAACACACATATTCATGTGCACACACACACATATATATACATCCACAAAATTATCATACCTGGGACTTTTGTATAAACAGTGCCTAATAAAATTCACCAGCAGAGATCATTAGAATTAATACTTTTTAAATTATCAGGTGTAGAAAAGAAGGAACTGATGTGAAGAGAAGTCAAACACTGTAAGAGGTGGAATATTTTTTAGAAAGGAACTATCAGGAAGATACATATAACACTATTCCACAAATCTTTTCTCTTTACAGCATTGACTGTTTTAATGTATTTACTGATTTAATTACAATTATTATGGCTAGTACTTAAGTAAAGCTGTGAAGAAGGTGAAAATAATCTTTTGCATTTCCTATTCTGTATTCTGTGATCCTCACCTCCTTTGAGGGTCTAATAACTTTTGACCAATTTCTGCTCATATCTGCTACTGCCTAGATATTCTCCTTTTCTGCCTGAACCAGGCCTGGCCTTCTGCAATGCTATGTATGCTATGAAATTTAGCTCCTGCTAATATGTGTGTTTCATTCTTTGATTTTTCTTCTAGTAATCTTAATGGTTAATCTGAATAGACCAGGAATCTCCAACACAAATGAGTACCATGGGCAAGTATGTAGTATTATAAAGTAATAAAGATATAAGACAACTTAACTTTGAATAGTGAGGGCTGAGGCAAATTGGAGACATTGGCCATGTCTAAAATGGAAAGCCATTATTCAGTTACAGCCTAATGGTATCATGTGAAAATGAAAACCTAGTGTTGTGAGATCTTTAGATTTTTTAATACAAGCCAGAAATGTAGGTTTTCATGTGAAAATTCTAATCCTTTTGAAACACTGTTCAGGTGTAAAACAAAATATACCTATAGGCAGAATTTGGACTATGTGTCACTAGCTTGCCACTTCTTTGGTAGGTGATTTTCAAATAAAGGAATAATGGCTAATAGTTGCTTAATTTTTTTTTCTTTAGAGATACTCAGTTTAGTGAAAGAGACTAACACTTTAAGGTAATTACAGTTTTGTAATGAGTGATAAGAATTGTATAAGCAAAAGATCAAGGGAGCCCAGAAGTGAGGGAAGGGGACATTTATCTGCCTGGAGTGTTCTCAGGAAGCATACCCTAGAGGAGGTGACTCTAGATTAACAGAAGGTGTTTATGAGGGACAGAAGATAAAGGGTATTTCAGAGAGTTGCTAAGTGGGAAGAGAGGTAAGAAAGCACTGTGTGTGTGTGTGTGTTTGAGAAGAGACAAAAATTTGAGGTTCTTTCCCCAAAGAAGTGGAATTGGAAATTCCAGACATGAAATCTGGTTTTTGAGGGATATTAGTTGGGGCAGGAGGGCCTCCTGGATTCTTCTTAATAATTTCAAAACATAAACTCCTCTCTATTTTTCTCTTTTTCCCTTTCCAGGTGATTTTGATGTGACCTTGCTGCTCCTTTAGATCAAAGGATACTCATCATGTAGTTTTACAACAAATTTTATGGTCATAGAAGTTAAATATTTACATTTGGGAGATGGCAAGGTTACTCTTAGTAGATATTTTATTAAAAGACATGTTATTATTGTTCTAACATTTATACTGTTTTTAAAAGTATATTTATCTTCCTTGCAAGTTCAAGTGAGATAGTTGAACATGTGGTTATCTCAGTCACAGGGTGCACACATCTGTGGAAATGTAGTCAGCCAAGCTGGAATCCCTTCAAATTCTTCACTGAAAGCTGTTCACATTGATGAATGGTTCATTCTCCCTATCGAGTTGACTGCAGAGGCTAAGAGTATCTATAAATAGAAAAACCCAGACCAAATCATATCATGTCATGTATCATACCAGGAGTAATATATACAAATAAGAAATATTATGAAAATAACTAGTACAGGTGGAAGCCACATATATTAGTAAAGAAGAGTATAGAGATAAAAGCAGGAGAGATAAATGTAGAGAGTAGATATTTTGAGCCAAACTTTTCATTGATCATAAAATGTTTTATATTTATATATTCAAAGACTTTTGTATATATACAAACCTATTCACTTTCAAAAAAGCTGTTGCTAGAGTGTATAAACACATCACTAAAAAAAAATAAGATTTATTCTTCATCTATGGCCTCAGGTAATATGCATGTAGTCAATTTGTTGATTTTATTTAAAAACAACTATTGTTTAGCAATTTGAGAGTTGTTTGCAGGGACTCTTTATCACATACATTTTATGGAGGATAACCTTGATTAGTGATACTGATCTTACTGTATCATATGCATATTTACAAGAAAAGTCAGTTTTAGTTCATCTGCTTGTTTTTCTGTGCTTCTCCCACCACATTCCTATTTTGTGAATGTACTACAAATATATTAATTTAGCCAGTAGACTTCTGTTTTGTTGGGATTTTTTTTCCCCATGGAATTTCCAGCTGATAGATTGATTATTCCCATTCTTGACAAAATCCTAGAATGCTGATCAATACTTGCTGAACAGAATTGAGTGTGCCTCACCAGATAAGGGAAACACATGCACACTCTTTGATGTTTTTCTGTAGTGAAAAATATTTTAAGGTATTGAGTGATTTATACATGTGGGTATGTGTCTCTGGCGATATGATGGTATAATCAATATTTCCTGTTGAAGACAGAATGCTAACACTGAATGGTTTCAGCTAAGCTATGGAGGAAAGAAAGCAATAGTACCACCATTCCAGAAAAGACGTGAGCCGATCTAGGTGATGGTGGTTTGCACTGCATCAACATTTCTGGATGAAACCTCTGTCAGTCTGCTTCATTTTTAATTTAAATACTTGGATAAGGGTGAAGTGAGCAGACTTGTGTGGCCTAATGGAGAAGAACTGCTCTGAGTTTATTTTATTTATCTGTTATTCCAAGATTGCCTCACTTGTTGAATTCCATAGTTTTCATTTATGCAAGAATGACAGGGACAGGGGCAGCAGAGCTAAATTCAAAGAGCCGTAAAAGATAAAAGATCAGAAGCTCAAAATGAAAAGTAGATGATGCCACATAAAATTCAGAGTATTATGGATTAATTTTTTCAGTAACTTGAAAAAAATATTTCTCTTCATGAAGACCCATAAACATAGCTCCGTGACTAGAGCAGAGGGAGGAAAGGGGCATTTTCTTGTTATTCTCCATTTCAGCCAAGACAGACATCCTGCTTTAGAAAATTAATAAAATAGTCATTACATTAAACCTTTTTCTCTGAGAATCTTTAACATCACCAGCGTGAATTTTCCTTCTGCACCAAATTCAAATGAAACTTAACTGGAGCAGTACGTAAGACTGTCACTTTACGAAACATAAGAGCCAGAGAATAATGTAGTTTGCAAATGTAAGGTGTTCTTTCCTCTTTTAATTCCTAGACCAGACATTTGAATGAATCCCAGATGTATTCAAGTAGATGAAATCCCTTCCTCACCAACACACCTCTGAGCCAATCAAAGATTACCAGTTAAAAAAACCCCAGTTCTCTGCATTTCTATTCTTTTACCTTTTGCATCCTAAAAGTGACACTCCAGTTCAATGCTTATAGTTTCATGGCTGTGCATTTTCATTTTGACAATATGATCTACAGATAAGGGACTGGAGGTGTGAGAACTCTGAATATTGATTATTCTGATTTTAAAGCACAAATTGCATTTTAAATAGATCTCAGACTGCTATGTGGGGCGGGTTGGAGTCACAGGTAGTACTGTTCAGATTGTCAGTAGCCTGTTGTCACAGCTGGAGTTGAAACTTGGACAAATAATTGTAAGTGTGATCTTCTTAGAACGAGACTGAATGCCAGTGTTGAGTTATTGTTTTAATTTCAAAATCAATGTCACTGTAAACATATAGCATGCTCTTTTTGAACAGAATTAAACATGTACCATATGATAAGTGGAAAAAGTGTTTACCTATGAAGTTATCTCTCCAATGAAACGTTTTAAGTTATGGGATCATTCTTGAGCATTTATGTGTTTTCTTAGGATTTGATGGAATAACATATTTGTCCTGTTGAGGACCAAGTACTAAAGCTACATAATTTCAGATAGTAATTAAGGAAAGGAGGAGATAGTGGTTATCATTCTTAGAAAGGTATATGTGAGTTATACTGAGTTACAGTGGTTTGCACTCTACCAACATTTCCAAATGAAACCTCTGTGGTCCAGCATGATTGGAAATACAAGTGTCTTAAAGAAAGTGAGGTGAGAACAAATGGTCTGCAAGAAACGCATGATCTGAGTCTTTTATTTTATTTACTCATTATCCTAGGCACATATTCTACAACATAACTCTATTTATGCATAAAATGTCAGACATAGGAGCTCACATCTTTAGTCTGAAAGATGATTTTTTAATAATACATCTAACACAATCAGCCTCATTTTAAACAATTTAAATTCTTTGAAGATATATAAAACACTTGAGGATGGAAAAAAATGTCATATGAAGAAATTGTTCTTTCTTCTACTCCTTCTCCAAAACTGCTGTTTTTTAAATCTGTAATTCTTAAAGTGTAGTGTGTACCAGGCATACCAGAAGGGGTTGATAAAACACAAATTGCTTGGTCTTAACTCTAGAGTTCCTAAGTCAGTAGAATCGGGACCCAAAAGTTTGCATTTCTCGTGAGTTTCCAGATGTTTCTTCTGCTTTTGATCCAGGGAACATACTTTGAGAACCACCACAGCAGAATAATACCATTTTAATTCAGGTTAGCTTTATGATAGAACCATAGGATTATGTTCACTTTATGCAATTTTTTAAAAGGGGTTATGTGACAGCAGTGGCAGTTACAAGGAATAAATCATCATACAGCTGATTGCTTTGCACATATGTGTACATGTCCATGTTATTCAATAGGAAGAACACTTTCTAGGAGGCAAAATACCTGGGTTCTAATTCTGTTTTATTGTTTGGAAAATTTCTTGGAAAAAGTAGTCAACCACTCTGTCTCAATTGCCCCAGTATTACAATAGAAATAATAATAATTGTCCTGCTTCAAAGCATAGATCTTGAAGTGACAATATCTTGAAATCTTTTCCAGGTCTATAATCTATATCATGCAAATAACCTTTACTTACTTTATAATCCATGAATAGCATTTTTCCACTTGGTGAACACTGGTGGCCAAAAAATTGAGACCAAACTATTAAAATTTGCTATTCCTTAAGGTCTTCAGCTGCTTCTATTTATTGATTCTGAGATTATCTCTTCTGTGCTTCAAGAGATGCCTACTAATTATAATATTCCAGAACTGGAAAAACAAATAAATATTCATCATATTCACATCTTTTATCATTTTATAAATGTAATTCCTCCAACTCTACCTCCACTCTTACCCTCAAGTTTTTAGCTCTTTAAATTCCATATCTTTTTGAAAAAACCCACACCTTTTCCTAGTTGTTGTACCTTCTCTTAATCTGTTTCTATACTGCTATTTCTTTCTTAAGGTATGGCATACAGAACTACATTCGACATTCTTATTTAGATGAATTATACTTCATTCAAGGATAAAAGCATATTTACTGGTTAATTTTTCTCTTAACTGCCTTCCCAATAATTGTCATAGCTCTCTTTGGCCTTGTGTTTTTCAGACAATATTTTTAGGAATGATTCCACAAGAGGAAACCATTATCCTGAAGTATAATGTGTGTGTGTGTGTATGCCTGTGTGATTTCTACTTGCTAAATGTATTATATTATACTAGTTCACACAGATACTTAGTTTCCATTCTTCTGCTAACTTGCACATGGAACAGTTTTAGTTTGTACTCCTCCACTAGACATATCATTTTCTTTAAATATCTAGTGCTACTTGAAAGTCTCAAAGTTTCCCATAGTGACCTTATTTCAAGTCATTGTAGAGATGTTCAGATAGGTCCTGGTAGATTACCAGGTAGGTGATACCTTGTGTATTAGTCAAAATTTTCCAGAGAAACAGAACCGAGAGTGGGTGGGAGGGGGGAGGATACAGAAAGAGAGAGAAAATTAAAGAGAGATTGTAAGTAATTGGCTCGTGATTATGGAAGCTGGCGAGTCCAAAATCTGCAGAACTAATGTCCCATTTTGAGTCTGAAGGCTGGAAGGCTGCTATAACCAGGAAGAGCAGATATTCCAGTTAGAAGGCTGTCTCACAGAAGACTTCTCTCTTACTCATGGGGAAGTCAGCCTTTTGTTCTATTCAGAGCTTCAGCTGATTAGATGAGGCCTGCTCACATTGTGGAGGGCTATCAGTTTTACTAAGTCTACTGATTTAAATGTTAACCTTATTCAAAAGTTTTCTGACAGAAACATCCAGAATACTGTTTGACCAACTATCTGGATAACCCACGGCCCAGCCAAGTTCACATATAAAATTAATCATTACACCTTGGTATCATTACCTCAGCATTGGAAAAAGCCTATCTCACCACAGCCTTTTTTTTTTTTTTTTTTGCCTGCAAGTCACTCTCTCTTCTAAAATATTTGATCTTCGTACTCAATGTTGATCAACCATTTTTAATAACCATAACTACGTAACTTTTTATTATTTATATTCTGAGTAAAGTATATCAGCTGCTTCTTTCTTGTAAAGTTCTGTCAAATAATCCTAATAGTTGATAGGAATAATTTTTCTTTAGAGAATACCATATTGCCTTTTCACTAAATTGCTATGCACATTTAAGTGTAGAACCATCTTGACTTTGTAGATCATCTTGACAAGCATTCCATTCCTCCTATCTGCTTGATTTATATAATTTTTATATAGCCATAGGGAAGAAAATTTTGGCTTCCCTAGCAACACACCTTTCAGATGTCCAAATATGAAGGTGACATTTAGAACATTTTATCCACATTTTGTACTTCTCTGGGTAACCATCGCAATAGCTATTAGCTTGTACCAGTCCTCTGGCTGAGTATGGATTTGGGTGATGTATTGTGACAAGTGATTTGAATAACGAGTTACTTTAGTCATGGTAATTGCTTAATTTAAATTGGTTTTTAATTAGATCTAGAACAGTGGTCCCTAAACAAGCTGATCATCAAAATCACATGGGAACTTGTTAAAAATACAGAGTCACAGGCTCCACCTGTGGATGTCTGTTTCACAGTCTCTAATATTGGGGCCCCCAAATCCATACTTTAAAAATGTTACTCACCTAATTATGACAGTAAATAATGATGTGAAGAATACATGGAATTACAAAGTTTTTAAAATTCCTAGACGTTTTTTAATTTTGAGGATTATTTGGAACTAAACATTCAGCTAACTTTTTTTTTATAATAAAAATTGAAATAAAGAATCCATTGATTATTTTGTCAGATTCTTTTAATTCCAAGGGTCAGCTTTTCCACCACCATCATTGTATAGTACTAGTGATTCTTGACCTGGCATCTTACTCTATTTTTTTAAGAAAAGCTTTTATTAATTTTTTTTGGAATATCTAGCACAGTGTTTCTTAAAGTCATTTTTAGTTGGTCTTAGGTTTTTTAAACCTGATTTGCCTTACTTTGTGGACTTTTTTGTTTTGCCTTACTTTGTGGATTCTCTTGTTTTGCTCCCTTGGCCAATAGTACCATTAAAAATGCCATTCGCCCCGCTCACCCACAATGGCCTCTTTTGCCTTCCAGTTAGCCATACAGGGATTTTGTTTGAGCACCTGGATTTCTTGATCCTTGGCACACATTTTGCCTGGGCTTCTAATAAGGTGTTTTAAACAGTCTCCAGGTTTCTGGTAGATTATTTGCTTTTTTTTTCCCCCCAACTCCTTTACATTTTTTTCTAATATCCACATTTTGATGTAGGTCCCTTTTATAAAATTGAGTTAGCATGTGTTCGATGTTTCTTGGCTTCCCCACTTTCAGCAGAATGTGAAACTTAATCATATACTGATCACTAATATATTAGTGGTTTGTATAATTTCTGATTCACTTCCTGTCTTTTATGCAGAACTCATTCAGTGTATTTCCTTTCCTTATGGATTCTAAAATTACTTGATCTAAGAAGCAGTTATTTATTCCCCCCAAAATATTTCTTTCATATCTCTCATTAATGAGAATATCCATGAATCTAGATGTGAATAATTAAAATTCTATTTGATTACCATCTGTCCTAATTTTGAGTATGCACACTTAGGGTTAATACTTTTAGCACTATTTATATTTGAACATCAGATGAAGAGAACTGTAGGAATCAGAATTCTCAGTTGATGGCACATTGTCTTCATTTATCTCTCTCTTAATTGACTTAGTTGATCATTTCTCTTCCTTCCATAACCCTTTATCTTCCTTCTCTAGACAGGTTATGATGTTAAGAAGTTTAACATATTTTTTTGTTTATTGATGTTTTTGCAGAACACGTATTATTTTGGGTGTACTTTGTTGTTTATTGTACTTGTTACATATTTAAAGAGTATTTTGATAGATATTTCACTCTGCTCCTTGCTTTTTTTTTTTTTAACATCTTTATTGGAGTATAATTGCTTTACAATGTTGTGTTAGTTTCTGCTGTGTAACAAAGTGTATCAGCTATACGTATACATACATCCCCATATCCCCTCCCTCTTGCATCCCCCTCCCACCCTCCCTATCCCACCCCTCTAGGTGGTCACAAAGCAATGCCACTACTGGGCATATACCTTGAGAAAACCACAATTCAAAAAAAAGAGTCATGATGGACTTCCCTGGTGGTGCAGTGGTTGAGAATCTGCCTGCCAATGCAGGGGACACAGGTTCGAGCCCTGGTCTGGGAAGATCCCACATGCCGCGGAGCAACTAGGCCCATGAGCCACAACTACTGAGGCTGCACGTCTGGGGCCTGTGCTCCGCAACAAGAGAGGCCGCGATAGTGAGAGGCCCGCACACCGCGATGAAGAGTGACCACCGCTTGCCGCAACTAGAGAAAGCCCTCGCACAGAAACGAAGACCCAACAAAGCCAAAAATAAATAAATAAATAAATAAAATTAAAAAAGAAAAAAAAGCAAGGCACATGACTTTTTTTTTTTTTAATGGGAATTATTTATTTATTTATTTATTTATGGCTGTGTTGGGTCTTCGTTTCTGTGCCAGGGCTTTCTCTAATTGCGGCAAGCGGGGCCCACTCTTCATCGCGGTGCGCGGGCCTCTCACTATCGCGGGCCTCTCTTGTTGCGGAGCACAGGCTCCAGACGCGCAGGCTCAGTAGTTGTGGCTCACGGGCCTAGTTGTTCCGCGGCATGTGGGATCTTCCCAGACCAGGGCTCGAACCCGTGTCCCCTGCATTGGCAGGCAGATTCTCAACCACTGCGCCACCAGGGAAGCCCTGTTCCTTGCTTTTTAATCAGTGCTATGTTTTTGGCTAGTGCTGTTCATATGTCTAACGTGTTCCTTCTAACTGCAGTATAGTATCCCATGGCAGAGATCTGTCACTTTTTTCTCGTCCCCTTTCCTAGTGATTGGTGACTCAAATTGCCTCCAGCTCTCCAACATCATTTCGCCCTGGTTTATGGCATCATCCACCACTGATTTCTTGATTGCAATTGGTTTAGCATAGCACAGTTCTCCTCCAAGTTGTTTCACAAGGAAAGTTTTCATTTACATCAGTGTTTCTCAACCTCAGCACTATTAAAATTTTCAACTGGATGAATCTTTGTTGTGGGATCTCCTGTGCATTGTAAAATATTTAGCAGCATCTCTGGCTCTACCCATAAGATACCAGTAGCACCCCCAGTTAGGACATAAAAAACATCTCCAGGTGTTATCAAAAGTCTCCTGGGGGAGGAGGGGGTACAAAGTCACCCCTTGTTAAGAACAACTGATGTAGACTTTCTAAGTATTTAATGCTACTTTTTTTAAATCTTACATATTCTTAGTTGTCCATTGCAGCCTGTGACACAGTGGCACTATGACCTGGCTTCTTTTGCTGCTCATCCACTCTTGTTGTTCCACAATGTCAATTATATATGGTTACTCATTTCTTGGCAAGCATTCCACTCCTCCTATCTGCTTGATTTATATAATTTTTATATAGCCATAAGGAAGAAAATTTTGGCTTCTCTAGCAACACACTTTTCAGTGACTTGTTATTGCACATTCTTTATATATAATAATTGTTCTTTTCTCTTTTAATATACATAAGCCAGGCCTGAGGTTAAACAGAAATTTTAATACTTATCTTTAATTACTTCACTTCCAATCTGTAAATAGTATAAGGAAACAAGTCTATGATTTTATAGTCATATCTTGATTTTAATTATGACCAGTTATCCAATTATTTCACAGATTTGGCTTTAAGCTACTTCAGTCTATATTAAAAATAACACCTAGCCAAAAGGTTCTCAACTAAGTGGCAGATTTATTACCAAAAGAATCCAACTATTCACAGATGCTTTCTCTTCAACTATCATCATATATGAACAAGGAATGTATATATTTAGGGTCTGAATTAATGTTTTCTCTGAGTGACTCCTAAAAAATATGGAATGTTATGGTAAAACCTCCAATTCAAATGGTCTGAAATCATGTAAGTGAAATATTTTTGGAAGCTTAAATGAGCAAAAAGGTCACTGGATTGAGAGTCAAAATATTTTAATTTAATAACTGGTTGGCCCTTATGCATTGTATGTCTTTTGGCTTAAATTCTCTAGTTTCCTTAACTGAGAAATGGTGGAATTTTTAAAAGATAAAATTAAATTAAAATTAATGCAACTCTAAGATATTATCATAAAGAGGAATTATTTTATTATTTGCCAGAATTTTGACAAAATTTTGATCCTCATGTCGAACACACTCCTTCTAGTGGCAGGCTGTGATCTAAAGAATTTCACTTGAACCTCATGAAGCTACTGGCAATATCTGGTGGTGTTGGTTTTAGACTCATCTTTGATCCCAGGTTTGATGCCTGACCCTCTACTCCTGCCACCGTACTAACTTCCCACTTCTAGTTTGTCACTTGGTTTTCCTCCCTGTATTACCCATCCATTCTTGGGCAACACAAAAGACTTACCTATTTCTGATTTTTGGCCTGACCCCCCCGCAACCTGCCCCATACCCCTCTCTGGTTATCACGTTTTTCTTTTTAAGTATCCCATTAATGGACCTAGTCAAAACCTCTAGATTCATCATCTTGTAAAGGGAACCAAGAATATATATTGCCTGTAATGATTCAGCTTATAGATGAATAATATTCATTAAAAGAGAAGAAGCAAGTCCATATAGTATCAGATTCTCAGCTCATGCAATGCCTCTAATTGATATCCTCCACTGGCTTCCCATTTCACTAATAATGAAATTCAGTGTCCTTACTGAACAATGCACTACATAATTTAACCAGTCTATGCCATCTGATCTCATCTCCTACCGCTTGACCCGAGCATATTTCACTCTAGCCACACTGATCTTGTTACTTGCTCTTGAGTGGGTCAAAATAGACCTTGTCAAGTTGCTTTTCTTTCTGCTTGGGATACACTTCTTCCATAGTAAATGTTTATTAAATATGTGTTAAATGAATTAATATAGTTTCCTCTACTTCCATGCCCTTCTTATACCTCTATAACAATTTTTGAGGGCTAAGAAAAAAGGCCAGTGCTCTATTATGTGACTTACAATGCCACTCCACCTAAATGCTGTGTCTATCCCCAGTTACTTAGTGGTTATTCATCAAACCTCTCTCCAAGAATAAAGGCATAACTGGGCATCAAATGAATATTTGCATAAACCTAAGAGGAGATTAGTATGTAATAACATTTTATAGTACTTTGAAATAGAGTATAAGAACTAAAAATACTCATTTATTTTGTACTTAATCTATTTTCCAGTTATGGAAATCAAATAAAGAATCTGTTGAGTTAATAATGTTAAGAATCTGTGAACAGTTTATTTTACTGTTAGTTTTGTGAAAGTTAATAAACCAATGTGTTTATTTCTAAAATATAAATCAATATTTATGGAGAATGGATAAAATAATAAATGGAAACATTTATAACATTCAAAGTTGAAACCTATGATACAAATAGGGCTTTTTTCTTTAATAATTACAGGAAATTGGTGGACCCCTGAGAAGCAGGCTAAATTAATTTTGATTTATTCTCTTGATTCATGCTGAACTTTGTTAATGTTATCTAACACATGAGGAAGCTGTGAGATTAATCGTTGCCATAATCAGAAAGCATAATACCAATAGTGCATTGCAGGCTCCCCTAGTGCCATGTAATGTTTCCAGCTAGCCACAGTCTTTCTCTCTGGGAACCAAATGTGCAGAGCCACATCTCCTATGGGATGAAGGTGAGAGAGTACACTTAAATATTCCAAATGAGTGTGTATCCATTTTGAACATTTTCATCAATGAGAAAGATGCACACTTCATGATCATTTTTCCTTATGTTTCCATTTCTGCACAGAGTAGTCTGGGAGGAGATTGTTAACCATAGATTTAAATTCTTCATTGCATAAACTACCTAAATAAAGAGCACCAATACCTACATGTTAATAGGCAGTAGTCTTTGAGTCATAAATGCATCTAAACCTCAGTTCTGCCATCATAAGTGACTTTGGGCAAATTATTTCAATGCTCAGAATCTGGTTCATCATCAGTGAAATGGTGGTAGATATTTAACCGACAGTGCTACCTAGGAAGATTACAATTAGGAAACAAATTTAAAGTGCCTACAAGAGTTGTTGACACACAGAGAGCACTCAGAAAAGTTTAGGCCTTGAAAGATCACATCAACCATTATCCAACTGATGATAGATTCAAAGCCAAATGGGCAGTACTACATTGAAGGATTTTTATGTGTGTTATAGTAGTTAGAAATCATGCCTTGATTGACTTTGTATGAATAGGATCTTGTTCTGTGTCTCCCTCATAATTGGTTCTCATTAAAAGCTGATTGCTGAATGATATTCAACTGTCCAAAGTAAATATGGAGGAAAAGGGATAGGGGAGAACAGGGAAGGCTGTTCATATACATGTATTTACCTTTCCATTTATTTACTTGTTGTTGCTGTGCACTAGGAAGCATTTCTATCAGAGAATTCATTGATTCTTTTCATCCTAATACTTGAGGATTTTCTCACCAGCTCCTAATTTCCCAAAAGCTGTGAGTTTAGCAATCTGAACCTTTCCTCCTTGTCTACTACCAGCCAAATTCTGAGATAATTCTCCAACCCCCTGGGTTATGTCCTGGGTGATTACCACAGCACCCCTTTCCTCCAGATTTCCTGCTTCACAAAGCCAGGCAGAGCTCTTTAGAAATTGAAACCTTTGGAGAGATCGTTTCATAATAATTTATTTGTAACAGAATTTTGCTGTTTGCTTCTCTGAAACTGGTTCACTAAGGAAGCAGCGTTCACTATTTTTTCTTTTTCTTTTATTCTTCTCTTTTTTTTTTTTTTTTTGCAAACTCTCTGTGTAAGGCACCGGGTGAGAGTCTCAGAACATATTGAACCACTTTAAATGGAAAAGTCTATCCTAGACCTGGGTGTTTATCTCCTCCATGACCAATATTCTTTTTCACAGAGGAAGGAAGAGAACCAGGAAAGGAGATCAGCCCTTGCCACACATTACCCATATCAGATACTCTTAAAACAGAGCTTTCAGAACCCATTTGGGGGACACATTGCACCGCACAATTAAATCAAGGGTCACATCCTGTGTTGCTACCAGGGCAGCTGTGATTCTGCCTTCTGTCTGTAGTGCGTTCACTCCCATTGGTGTGTGAAGAAAGAAGCCTAGACCCTTAACAGCAACAGAGGCAGACACCAAGTAGGATATAATTATATTTTAATAGGGTGAGGTCTAACAGCAAAATGTTTTTTGGCAGGGAGGGGCAGGTGAGGGGGAAGGAAATGATTTACCATTCTCTGTCACTCTGGGGTTGAAATGGGTTTCAGTGACTCACTTGTTATTGCTGTGCACTAGGAAGCCTTTATTTAGCTTCCTATGTGGGGATTTTAGTCTTTTTTCATTTAACACTAACAAGGAGAGAATATTAATTTATGAAAGAATAATATCCTTCATATTATCTCTCAAGGACGTTTTTCTTCCTTTTCAAGAGACCCTGGGCTTTTGCATCAGTTTGCTTTACTATGTGCATGTAAGCAGAGAGCTCTAGGAGAGCCTTTGCTTATAGTATCATAAATGATTATCCCTCATTTTTTCCAGTAACATTGATCAGAATATCCACTTCTAAATAGGTTGTCATGTAGTGTATGTCTCTTCTTCAGGCTGGATTTCAAAGTGAGTTTGCTTTATATTTTGTCTCTGAAAATGCCCATTGACTTGAATGCCAATTGGATTAAAAGGGGAAAAAACTCATTTTATGATTTGTACAGCTGTTTCTGAGCCCTGATTCTTATAAAAGGTACCCCGGTGGCATTTCCTTACCACAAGATTGACAGACTGGGGAAAGCTAAACATTTTCTTTTCTAAAGAACTGGTGGAAAACAGACCTATTTTCGGGATTGGCTTGTCCTTGGTGAAAAGTTTGAAACCACTGAGTTGCATCACGGCCATAAAGCAAGAAAGCTGTTCCAAAGTCTTAATTTCTAGCCAGTGTTTAAGCAGCTGCAACAGAAAAAAAAGAATTTCTTCTGACCTTCCAAATCACTCCCAGTAAACTGATTTTGCTGAGAAATTTTACAATACTCATTTACTTTTCATGTCCAAGCAGAGGTTCAATGTCTTTAAAACCCTTTCTCTGAATGTCATATGGTAAATGCAGGATGATTTAGGTGTGTACGTAAGCCTTGGTGGTAGGCTTTTGTTTGAGGGAATGTGAAAAAAATTCAGAAAGTAGGAGAATAGGAACTTTAAGTAGGATTTTTGGGGGAAAATGCATATGCACATGTTTCTCAAGGAGCTGACATCATTGAGATTTGGCAGTTGGAGTATCATTTAACCTGGCTCTTTCTTTTTCATAATTTTTCCTGCATTCCTTAGTGGGTTTCATTACCATTTGGAGGCCAGCTCTGCAAGGGATGAAGAGGCATCATCTGCTCCCCAGGGAGGGATGGAGACTAATACAACAGAATTTCTAGTGTATGAGCAAGAGTGCAGAAACACAAGCCTCCTGTGGATTGTGGGAAATTAGAAAGCTTTTCTTTTGAAATTATTTAAACTCCAAATCTAAGGGGAGAAACTCCATAAGACTACATGTTACAATCCAAAAGTAATCTCCCTTTCCAAGAGAAGAAGTCTATGCTATGGTTCTAATTGATAACATGCTTGTACTTTTTCCCACAAACAAATCTTCTTACTCCTAAACCTACTGATTATAGATTATTCTATTCCTGATGGTTTGAAAACCCCACAATTTCTCCCCATATTTACAAAACTGAATAATTTGTTGGTAAAAATTGGGTAAAAAATGCTTAATTTCTTAAAATGTTTTAAACATAGTTTGGTTTTATTTCTGCTTTCTCTACTGATGAACTGCTTAGTGACCTAGAATATTCATCTTAGTTTCTTCATGATTTAATTTTCCTGTCTATGCCTTAGAAATTATAAACAGCTGTATATAAATCTCAACAAAAAAAAAAATGTATTTTTTTCTCTCTTTTCACTCCTAATGAGTGGTGAATCCAGACCGATAAGAGATGAAAAACAGTGAGAAAAACTTGAAATTGAACTTATTGAACATTTAGAAAATTGTTGATCTAAGAGAGATTAGAAATTGAGGTAGGGATATAGAACATTAAAAGAAAGAGAATTTACTGCTGAGAATAGGGAAAGGGGCGGGAAGTAGCTATAAAATAGTGAGAACTGCTTTCCATAAACCACATAAAAACCCCACCTCATTACCCTATAGACATGGAGTACACACACAGTAAAACCTTTGTAATCTGGCATTTGAGAGGAAATGAGGTGCCAGTTAATGTCACGTTATGCTTAATAAAGACTTAGCTCATGTTGTCTCAGGTGGTATCCTTCTTGGACTTCCCTTATCCTCTCCTTAAAGATTTAGACATAAAAGGCATGAAAGAGCAGTGGTTTCTACATATAAATCATAGTTTGTTTTTTTTTTTTAAAAAGACTGGTACAGCGGAGCTCTACCTTCCCACTCCTCACCAGGATGATCACCTGGCACAGTGGTCCTACCACTTGCTATGTTCCACTTTCATTCAGCATCCTCATCTTTTACTCCTTTGGAAATAGCTACTTTTATCTCTTGCTAATAGCAAGGGAAATGAATCAATAAGCATATATATAAACAAGATTCCTTAGACTTGAAACAGAACCCTGACAATGTAAAGAAAGATGAGTAATAAACACTAGAGCTACTCATTCATATGTTTAAGTTCAGCATAGGACTGTTCTCCAACCTCCATGTCCTTGACCATCTAAGTTTTGGTTCAAACCCCATGCAGTATGAAAGTGGATGATAAACATCTAGATCTAACGTACCTCCCCTAGTTCTTTTTACTTTCTGGTCTTCTCTCAGTTACATAGACATTACAAAATGTCTGTGGTGCACTGTCCCCCACAGGTATGCAACTTTCATTCATCAAGCAATTTTTCAGGATCCAGCTTTGTGCTAGAAGCTGGGGATACAAATGAAACATCACTGCTGCCCTTGAGGCGATTGATATGCTGGCTTGAGGAACTGACTCTCAATTTCCTTCACCCAAACATTTGGGCTGGCACTGGTCCTTCAAAATTATCTACCCTGTCACATGACTTTAGATATTTGGTTCTTGAGAACAGTTCTGTACTTAATGTTGAGAGAGTTTTATGTTTGGAATTTGTGCTAAGGGAAAGTGATGATGCTCTGAATTAGAGGTTCTTAAACTTAAATATATGACAGGTTATTTGGCTTTCTAAGACTTTTAAAAAACATGCATTCCTAGCCTTGTTTTGGTCCTACTGAATTAGATTCTCCATATGTGAGGCCAGGGGATTCTGACATGAGAAACTGTACCCAAAGTGATGTTTTCATCAGCGAACTTGGAATCAGGTAAAGACTAGGAGACTCCTACTGGATCTATATTTGTATTTTAATCTATTGAAGAATTGTGTATAAAATATATTAAAAGCCTTGAATGAGGAAATATTGTCCAAGTGTGGAGATATCACATCAATTTTTCTCTTCCTATTTCCTTGACTAATCACAAATTCCCATCATACACCAATATAGTGAAGGGATTTCCTCTGCCAATATATTGCCATAGATATTTCTGGGAGACGCATAAAGATGCATAAAGACAGACTGCATTTTTTAGTGTATAAATATATATAATCTGATTACACAGTTTTGTAGAATCAGGTTGATCATATGTAAATGTATGCAGTATATGTTTAGTCAGAGGGTCCCAGGAATATATCCACAGAACTCTGGAACATTTTAGTTCATAAACAGATTTTTTTTCCACTAGTCCCAGTGAAACACTAAAGGCCCCAAAAGGATACATATGGACTAAATACAAATTTGTACTCCCTGCTGGAATTATTGTTTTTATAATCTATGTGGCCTCAGAAAGTTAATCTTTGCTCCGTGGAAGCTTTGGGATTTTTTTTTAAAGTTATTACAGGTAGAGTGCCTGAGCCACCTCTGTTCTGCTGCTTCCCAGTCTCTGCCTTTCCCATTCTACCGACCAGAGGGTACCAAGGTAGCAGATGGGCACAGACAGCCTCAGCCGCTGCCTAATCTCTGTGTGGCAAGCTCTGTGAGTCTTAGCCAAAGATGCTCTGACTAACTCTGCCACATTTGATTCTGTGGGTTTAATCATCATATTTTTTCCCTTTTTCACTTTTTCCCTAGTTCCTCAGACCTTTTCGTGCTGAGGTTGGCCTCTCACATCAACCTGCGTGAATCATAAACCTCTCAAATTAAAAATGGAAAAGACCAAGTGATTAGTCATCTATTCACTAATAGGAATCCTTTTGTGAGCTTGTGTGTCTGTGTCCTTTACTAAGTTCTGTTTAAAAACATATAAAATAGGCGCCCAGACTTCTGGAGCATAGTGTGCTTATAGCCACCCCTGAGTGAGGGACCCTACTGAGCAAGGCTTCCCAATGAAGTGCAATGACCACTGGATTCAGAGTTGACTTCAGCTCACGTATTCCAGTGACCTTGTAAAAGTCTCTTTGGAGTTTATTTTTTTCAGTGTTAAAATAATAAAGTAGAATCACTAAATCTTTATAATTCTTCTTATTTTGTAATTCTATGGTTCCTTCTAAGAAATCTACCTTCTCTATTTTGACTTAGCTCCCCCATGTTTTATTTAGTTATTGTATTTTCCTATATCTTTATTTATCTGAACAAGGATTTTTTTTTTCCTTTCTCAAGGCTGAGTGGTTTCTATTCAAATCTCTGCAGACTGATTGCAAAAGTATCCTGAAAAAAACATAATCATTGACTGACATTTATAAGTCTCTGTCAGCACATGGAAGTTAGTTAAAGAAGTTGGATGCATTATCTCATTATCTCATAGGCTTAGCTAATCTCAAAGTTATGGACCATCTCTGGATGTGAGGACTTAATATGGAGGCAAGCTGCAGAGTGAAAAATTAAAACCGCAATAAGATTGCTATTCTGCCTCATCCTCCAAATATTCCTAAGTTTTGAGCTGAACCTCTAACAGGAAGCAGGAGTCATTAGGAAGATATGTTTTGTTTTGTTTTGTTTTGTTTTTGTTTTTGTTTTTTGGCTGCATTGGGTCTTAGTTGCAGCACACTGGCTTTTTGTTGTGGTGCGTGGGCTTCTCTCTAGTTGTGGCATGTGAGTTTTCTCTCTCTAGTTGTGGCATGCAGGTTTTCTCTCTCTCTAGTTGTGGCACGTGGGCTCCAGGGAGCGTGGGCCCTGTAGTCGTGGCATGTAGGCTTCGTTGCCCCGCAGCATGTGGGATCTTAGTTCTCCAACCAGGGATTGAACCCACATCCCCTGCATTGGAAGGTGGATTCTTTACTACCAGGGAAGTCCCAGGAAGGGACTTTTATATTATATTTGCTTGACAAACATGTGTGAACATGAAACATAGGAAATACCGGGAAATGTTATAATCACCTGTTGTCCAAATTAAAATAAAGAAACCTGGGTTCAGAAATGCTCGTTTTAATTTAATTGTATAGGTGTGACCAAGTTTTTCTCACTTAGGAACAAGGTAAGAGGGTGATATGGTGGCATTTTCTAGGTAAAATCAATAGAACAAGCAAAAATATGTATGTAGGTTTTTTAAAATAATTCACTGGGCTCTACAAGAATTATTGGTTCATCAATTCCCAAATGAAAAAAGAAAATCCTCAAATGTTTTCGGAATTAAAGAGATGATCAGTATCTTTGTTGAATTTTCTCACATTTTCATTATTCTTAGCTTAATCCAGAAAGAGTGAGGTCATGACAAACTCTCTGGGTAGTGAATTCTACCTCTCCAGGTTTGTAGTAAAATAAAATCTTAAAGTAGAAGAGGGGGAAATGAGAACTCATTTTGGTCTGGTTTCCCTTTCTTCAAATATTTGAGATCAAATATATATCTATGAATATAGAAATCTATGAATATATATATACACATATATATGTGAATAATTACATATAACCTCTCCTTTGTAAATATAACATAAACCTAAATTACTATTTTTAACGATTGAATGTTTAATAATAGTTTTTCTTTTCAAAATGATAAGCCAAGTATATAATCCTATTCTTGTTTATTGTAGTAAATGTCAGAGAACTTGTCACTGAAAAAATTAATTTCTTCTTTATTTTTAATATTCGATTAAGTGATTCTTCTCATGGTGAGGAAAAAAAACCCTAGAAAAATAATGATAATTATATCATGAACTGGACAAAGGCTAGTAGAAAAGCCCCATCAGTACCTTTCTGTTTCCCTAGCAGGACAGATTGGGCTGTAGGTGCTGAGGCAGTGAGAGAAAGCCATCTTCATATAGCAGCCAAAAAAAAAAAGTGTTAGTTCATTTTTTCTGTTACTTTCAACTCATATATAATGTCATTAGTTATTTTAGAAAATCATATTTCATACCCTTGAGATTATCATTCAGTGCTCTTAGGATAGGGGCAGCAGCATGGAAATGGCATGATTCTTTCCTGAGTAAGTGGCTCCTCTACAGAAATGAGCACCATGCTTATGTAGCTCAATCCTAGGAGTCTCAATTTCTTCCCCTACAAAACAGTGTTAAAAACTTCACTTCCTCTGGTGGATTACAGTAGGGAGTGTTGTGTAAAGCCTCTTGTTCAGAGCTGGCACATAGTGATGTTAATGATACTGATGGTGGACACCTGCTAGACGCCAGCCACTGGGCCAAGTGCTTTATGTGCATTTTCACACTTAATCCTTTTCACATACCCTGATGTAGGTCTTGCTCTCATTTCTCTTCACTTCACAGAGAGGTTAAGTCACAGAACTCGTAAATAACAGAACTGGACTCAGAACCCAGATTTGCTCAATCCCAAGTCTGGACTCTTAACCACCATACAGCACCCGCTTCCTAGATGTCCATAGTAGTTCTTGAAAAATGAGTTATTATTTACTCTTCCCATTTTACCTCAAAAAATAACAGACTGAGTGCAGAGATTCTCGAGAGTAAAGGGGGGAAATTATACACATATCCAACCAACATACTCCTCAGTCATCATTAATTTACCAAATAAGCTCTCCAATGGAAAGATTATGGGCTGTCCAACCTTAATGAAAGTGGACAAAGTGAAAACAGACCTCTTTCATGTTTGCGTTAATGCATTTTCTCTCATGTGGTTGGATTTGGAATAGATTCAGAGCCTGGCTTAAGCACAATGTAAACTGGTCATAAAAGCCCACATGAGTGTGGGCTATTTATTGCTGACATGGTGTTGACCAAATTGTCATATACATTGGCTACCTTATTCAGAGCGTTGGGGAAAACCACTCCATATTCCAAAGTGGTACAACATTTCAGGATGACTATAGTGGGGCTCTTTTTAAATCCTGAAGGCTACCTGATTTGCCAGAATGACCTCAGAAAATTCTAGCAAACTTGAAACAAGGTATAACGATCACTAAAAGATATGGGGTCTATAACTGGCCCCTGTAAATAGAGCATACCTTTCAGATTTAAGGATTTGTGGGTTTAGTTTAGAATATTGATCATGAGGTCTATGTTGTGTTTATTTGCCTCTGGCCCACTTAAACCATTTCTGCCTTTGACTGCTGTTTCTCTCTGGTGATTATTCCTGCTGTTGCTGTCTGTAGAAAGCCCATGATCCAGTACCTCCTGCCTCTTACATGGTCAGTTGATAATGAAAAGATGTGTTAAAGACACATAAGCTTCCAAGGTTTCTTCCTGGCGTAAGAAAGCTTGAGAGAATTTGAAAAGCTGCAAGAAAATAGACAGTTTATATATTAACAGAAAAAAAAAAGATTTCTCACAGAAGAGTCAATTAAAAAGGAGTCCAAAAATAGATAAATGTATAAAAAAATTAAAAGCTCATCATAGTATTATTATTCTTCAAGAACACCTAAATCAAAGTTAATATGATACTTTTTGCTGCTACCTTGATATTTGAATTTAGTGTTCCTATTCCTAGCATGAAATGATGAGAATGGAATGAAGTAATATAAGGGTATAACTGACCCTGGCAAGGGATAAGATGCAAGGACTTCTACTGAAGAGTGAGGAGATGGTGTAGTTTCACTGAACTCTATAGTTTCAGAAGCAAGACAATTAAAGCAGATGTGCATAGACGTGTGGCCTTTTCCTACTCTATGCATTTCCTTCTCCCCTAGTTAATGACTTGCGAATGACCATATCTGGGGGATATCGAGGAGTCATTTAAAAAGGAACAGAAATATTAACCAGAAAAAAAGATAATGGCAAGGGCTATTCACCAAATGTGAACTAAATATTTATGTTCATGTTCTCTATATTATTTTGTGTGAAAAAAAAATGTTTCTCTGTTCCTTTTGGATATCTAGGTAGACTACATTTTTCAGGCTCCTTTGCAGTTAAATTCATCCATGGAAATGAGTTTTAGCCATTGGAAATGATGTAGAACACACAGTTTTTTCCTATAAAAGCTTCCTGTGTGAGGTTCTCTATGCTTTATATCCATCTGCCTCACAAACATCTCAGATGATCTAGAGAAGGGCAGAACCGCAAGATCTTACATATCTGAGTCGCTGCTACAAAGATCACCGACAAAACCAGGAACACCACCTTAGACTTCTTTGTGAATTATATTTTGTTAAATTAGTGATATTTTGGAGTTTCTTTAATAACATTTAACCTACCTTGACTAGTATAATCAATTACAGTAAGTCCCTACGTACAAACCTTCATGTTGTGAACTTTCAAAGATGCTTTTGCATGTCCAGTCATGTAAGTTAGTTCACATGTCTGGCGTACATTGTCACATGCATGCATCCTCTACAAGTGGTTGTGCTTTTGTGTACTTTACTGTACAGTACTGTTGCTGTGCAACACGAGAAGCTTACTAATGAAGACCTGATGGAATTGGAGGCCCAGAGAAAGGACGAATAGAGACAAGAGGAAGAAGAAGTAACTGAAGAACCAAAGAGATTCACAACCCAGGAAATGGCAAGGGGATTTTCTTTATTTGAGGAAGCACTGTTAGTTTTTGAGGCACAGGACCCAAATGTAGAATGGTACATGAAGGTTGCAGCAGCCGTTATAATGCAATCCAGTGCTATCATTTCATCTATGATGAGAAAAAAAGAGCTACTCCCCAGACATTGCTGGATCAGTTTTTCAAGAGGGTAGATGGAATTGAATCCAGCAAGGAACCAGAACCTGTGCCATCAACGTCAGGCGTGAGTACAGTTGCAGCTTGCCCTCTGTCTCCTATTGCTGACGATCCTTCAGCTCTACCATCTCCCACCTCATCTCCTTCCTCAAGTCAGTAACTCTTCTTGCCTGTTCACTCGATGCCAGCTGCTGTATGCCAGCTTCTGTACTGTACTACTATACTTTTCAAGGTACTGTACTGTGAGATTAAAAGTGTTTATTTTTTGTGTTTGTTTTTCATGTATTATTTGTGTGAAAAGTATTATAAACCTATTAGAGTACAGTACTATATAGCCGATTGTGTTAGTTGGGTACTTAGGCTAACTTTGTTGGACTTATGAAAAAACTGGACTTACGAACGAATTGGACATACGAATGTGCTCTCAGAACAGAAGTCGTTCGTATGTAGGGGACTTACTTGTATAGATAAACCAAGCCCCTTTGAAATACAATAAGTGATAACTAGCTTATAGCTCTTGAAAATGTGCGCTAGAAATGAAAATTATATGCCTTCTCAAATTGTATTTAAGTGTATCCAACAACCTGAACCCCTGCTATACAAGATTAGCTAATCCTTATACAAAAAGTATAGGGGCATCTAAGAATGGGATGTAGTGGCAGTCCAATGCAAAAGTCATATGAAGCAGCAGGTGATGCTGGGAAATCTGCTCATGAAAGTAATTACATTTTGTGCATCTGTAGTATGCTAGGCTCTACATGGTATTCTCTGTAGATGTGGACTGATTTTAGTATTCTAGCAACTCCATGAGCTGTTGTTCTCTCCCTATTACAGATGTGAAAACTAATATCTCAGAAATTATTTAATTTGACCACGATTAAGCAATTAGTAAATGTAGTATCCTGGATACTAAGCTGGTTTAGCATGGCAGTTGGGAATATTGTTACTTGGGAGCTATAAAGATATCAGAATTCACTCCTAATATACGAGATCTCAGGACTGTTTGTTCATGAAAGACATTCAGGGAAGCTTATGGGAACTCAGCTGTTGGAGCCAGATTACTTAGTCTTCTGAGATGAAGAGAAGG
Source organism: Balaenoptera physalus (assembly GCF_965194825.1). Classification (NCBI taxonomy): domain Eukaryota; kingdom Metazoa; phylum Chordata; class Mammalia; order Artiodactyla; family Balaenopteridae; genus Balaenoptera; species Balaenoptera physalus. The sequence goes on along the minus strand of NC_138890.1, from coordinate 98,340,396 downwards.
AAGGCCTGGCTTTCATTGAGGGAGAACATGAGCAGGACTAGGAGGAGAGGTCACCTAGGGCAGGGAACCAGAAGGAAGAGCTCCAAAGAGAAATTTAAGTTATTCTGTAATGGCAGGAGTTTGGAGGTTCTCTAACTCTTAATTTCCCATTGTAGAAAAATCTCAATCTCAAGGTTTTTTTCGGGCTAATGTGGACGAGATGATTTTTTTTTCTAGACTTTGGAAACTTGTCTAACTTGGATATATGTAGATACTTTGCAAATTGCAATGATTTGACATTAATCTAGAGTTACAATGTCAACTGGAGGCACACTGTTTAACTGGGCAGCTTGTGAATTGATAAATGATGCTTTGGCACAGTATAGTAACTTGCCATCATTAAAAAATGGTCAGAAATTGCATAATTTACTCCCAAATAATAATGATGTGAAAACACTACAAAGCCTGATGTGCTCAAGAGGATTTACATAGTAATTGGTGCATTTTTCTCTTGGATTGCCTTGAAATTCTGCCAGTGTTCCCAAAAGAAAAAGAACGAAATATGCAATGTGACTTTAATAGTTTTGATTGGATGTTCTCTGATCAGCCCTCTTTGTAGAAAGAATACAGCTCTCTTTACCATATGCACAGTTCCATTTGGGACTTCATTAGGGCAGTTAATGAGAAAATGCCCTAATTTGGGATATTAACATGTCTGCTGTTTGCTTTTCTGTATCACCTCTGAACAATGGCTTAAAAATATGTATTAAGGACAGGTGCCAGAGAATATTGTTGGGGTGCTTGTATGTGTGTGTCTGTCACAGCAGAGCAGTGAACATTACAAATTAAAGGCAAAGTCATGGCCAAAGTATCCTAGGCCTTAGTTCAGGAGAACTGGGAATAAATTGGAAGGATAAAAATAAATACATAAAGCCCGCACTGGCTTCTTCTCACAAACTTTACTGAACACAAAGAAGATACATAAGAAAAGGACACTCCTGAGTAAACCCAAACTCAGCATCTCTCTTTTGTTTCTCTCAGGGACATGTTCAGGGTGGTTTAGAAGCTCAAGTGAGGTGATAAATCTGCCAGAGCTGAAAAATTTCTAGATTTTTCTTCCTCCTCTTTCTTAGAGGGGCCATAGAATTGCCTAGAAATAACTTGCACTGGTATGCTGGGCTTCACCTGTAAAGGTCAAATAGGAGCCTTGAGCCAGGTCATCCTTTCGCTTCTAGACACTAATTTCCATAATTTCTGTGTATTCCCTCCTCAATTCCTGAAACCCTTCCACTGTACTCTCTGAAATTTAAAGTCCATCATTAGCAAAATGCCCTAGCTCCTCATATCCTTCTTTGACTGTTCCCTTACTCTCTGGCTCCAAGTGAAAACTGAGTCTACCTTGAAGGTGATACTTTCCCTGCAGTTCTCTCAATTCACAGCTTTTTCTCTTCCTCAAGCTCCCCATCCCAGGCTTGACTCTTACTTCTTCCTGCAAAACCCCACTAACCCTCCTTGTTGCTCTCACTTATCAACCCTTCATTCATTTCCCCTTGATTCTGAAAGACTCATTGTCACTCTCTCCAAGACTACTCTGCTATAATTCTTGGAGGTTTTAATGTCTGTTTTGATGTTTCTTCTAACACCTGGTCTCTTAGGAATCTCTCCCTTGCTCACTCTGTTTCAGCTACACTGGTGTTCTTTCTATTCTTTAAACATGTCAAGCATTCTCCTGCCTCAGAGCCCCTGCCCTTGATGTTGTTTCTGCCTGGAATACTTTCCTGCTGGTATCTACATTCCTCACTAATATCATATCTTTATTAAAATGACAACTTCTATTGTGACCTTCTATCACCACTGATTAAAATTAATCACCCCTCTCACCATGCTTCCTATTAGCTTTTCTGCTTTAGCTTTCTCAATGTAATATACTATACATTTTACTTATTTAATTGTTTATGGACTGATTCTCTCCCAGAATGTAAGCTCCTTGAAGACAGGGATTTATTTTTGTATGTTTTGTTCATTGCTGAATGCTCAGAATCTTTAACAGTGCCTGACACATAACAGTCACTAAAATATATGCTGAATAAATAAATAGTCCTGTTATTCATAAAATGACATCACCTAGGCATAATATATAGGTTTTGAGGCATAACATTTTTCTTGCATGATCACTTGGTGGAAATTCCTACTGTGGCATAGAACTTATATATGCCCACCTGGTGTCTTTCCATGAGCAGGCCTGGTCATGGCTTACCACAAAAAGATCTGTGGAGAAAATAATTAAATAGGGATCTATATTAGTTTTCCAGGACTGCCATAACAAAATACCACAAACTGAATTGCTTAAACAACAGAAATTTATTGCCTCACAGTTCTGGAGGCTAGACATACAAGATTAAGACGACATTAGTGTTGGTTCTCTCTGGGGGCTGTGAGCAAGAACTTGTTCCGTGCCTCTCTCTTAGTTTCTACTGGTTTGCTGAGAATCTTTGACGTTCCTTGGTGTGTAGAGGCATCACACTGATCTCTGCTTTTGTCTTCACGTGACATTCATTTTCCCTGTGTGTCTCTGTCTCCAATTTTTTCCTTTTTTTATAAGGACACCAGTTATATTGGTTTAGGGCCCATCCTAGTGACATCATTTTTAACTCTATTACCTCTATAAAGACCTTATCTCCAAATAAGGTCACATTCTGAGATACTAGGAGTTAGGGCTTCAACAGGTGAATATTGAGAGGACAGAATTCAACCCTTAGCAGAGTTTATATCTCTAATACGGAGTAGTATGCTACCAGAGGGGATGAGTGTTTACTGATATTGAAGGTTTCAGAGACAGTAGTTAACTTAATGATTAAAAAAAAAAAAATCCCTGAGTTTAGACTCCCTAACTACCTTACCTATAATTCCCACCATGTTACCATTCCCTCTTGAAGAAAGCTGTAATGAAGATGGTTAGGATACATAATAATTAGTAAGAAACTCAGGTCAAGACAGTATAATTTTATTGATTTCACTTCAAAATTAATTCATCAGAGTGAAAGCAATTTACATACAGAAAATTAATTAGAATACTTTAATCCAATTTAACACAGTTCCCAGAGAAGTCTTGAGAGAGAAAGCAACAGATGTCAGCCTGACCAGGCTGACAAAAGTGAGAGCACCCAAGGGAGACCTCTGGGATGACGGGTAATGAATGGCATGCTCGTTTTTTCCAAAGGCACAGACTTTAATTCCTTCAAGCAAATCCAAATATTGAATTTTTTTTTTCAAGGCTGAAAACATATAACAACTTCTGCTACCTCTGAAGTGGTACAGGAATGACTTCTTACGGCTGGGAGTATGTTTTAGCAAAAGCCTAAATATGACAATGAAAATAAGATGAAGTTCACATTACTCACGTAAAATGATATTCACATACGGTGAACAGATTTCTATGGTCAGGAAAAATGAATTCTGATTTTTTTATGGTTAGATGATAATGATCATGCATTTATTGTGCTAGCATTAATTATGTGTCTTCTATGTATTAGATACAAGTTATTCTCGGATGAGTAAGACACAGTTCCTGCCCTCAAACTGCTCACAATCTAATGAGAGAGTTAGGAAAATTAATCCTTTTAATACAGTGAAATAAGTGACCTAAATAGAGTATTAGGGAAGTATGATAGAAGAGCACTTTTCTTACCCTAAATGTAGGAAATACATGTATTTAGATGTAGGAAATACATCTAAAATGGCTAATTTAAGCTGAGTCACTGAGGAATGCTTACCTGGCCAAAGAAGGGTGGGCTGAGAGTTTGAGGTGGCAGGAGAAGAAAGGCAAAGTCACAGGGGCACAATGTAGGATAGTGCACACAGAAGGCTGTAATTCAATATGGCTAGAATTTATTTTTATATTTGGCTTAATTCTAAAAACTACAGGAAGCCACTAAAGATTTTAAGGCAAGAGAAAGATGTGATCATATTTGTATTTCAGAAAAAGTGTACCCTGGCATTTATATGGAAAATGAGTTGGAAGGAAGTGAAAAAATAATTAGGAAGATAAAAGCAGAGTGATCCATTTGCAACTATTTTGATAGTGAGGATATTGTCCAAAACAGTAGAGGTAGAAAGGAAGAGATTTATGAGACTTGCATGAGACAGAATCAACAGAACATGAGGAGGGGAAATTAAATGAGAAATACGAAGAAGGTGGCTCCCAATGTTGTACTTTAGATCTTCATTGAGGATTTGCTGAGTTTGGTGTGTTTGTGCTACGTCCATATAAAGATTTCTAACTACCCTTGGGTAGGTCTGAAACATTGGGCAGAGACCACGGCTGGAGGTACAGACTTGGGAGTCATCTTCTTAAAGATCGTTGTAGATTTTGCCCAAGAGAACAAAACCATCTACATTTAGAATAAAAAAGTAGGAGAAAGAACACAGTTTTTTTTTTTTTTCTTTTAAAGACTGAAAATAAAAAGATGAAGAAAAAAGTAGGAAGAACAGTATTATGAAACAGCCTGTTAACAGAGGGGAAGAATGTTTAACGATATTGAATGCCTCAGAGAAGGAAAGTAACAATGATGAAAACGTTCCCAGAGATTGACCCATAAGAGGTCATTGCAAACCCTGGTAAATGAAGTCTTTCTCAACAAATATCTTAAAGTAATTGAATGTAGTTATTCTGTGTGCTGATAATTAATGTCTCTGTTAGTAAAATAATAAAAATAATCACTCTCTTCTCTCAAAGCTTATGTTCTAATGTGGATGAAGTAGAGACCCAAGGAAATTTAAAAGGAAAGAAAGTTATGCATATATCTGTAAGAGAACAGAATTTGTTGGGAATAGGTTTGTATTCTTATTTTTGATTTCTGTAGTCCTTTCAAGATTATTTTATGGATTGTAAAGCAGTAGGGGAAGAGGAAGGATGAAGGGAGATGGAATATGATGAGAATTCATGAAGCTATAAGTAATGGAATGTATGTGTGTCATAAGATATAAACAGAACTTTCCAGCAGAGATTTCAAGCTATTTCTCCTCTTCTGTCATCAATTTTCTATTCTTATTTTCTATGTTCCTTTATCTTCTCACCCTTGGCTTTTACTGTCCTCTGACAGCTTCATCGATAAAAGAACACAACTGGATTAGTCGGAACACAATACAATATTGTAGTTTAGGTAAAGCCAAGGTTCCACTGTATGTGCAGCGTGGATACAAATGGTGGGAGTCCAGCTAGACCCTACAGACTGAATTTTGGTGAAGTACTTCTTTACAAACTAGTGACAAAGCCTTGCAAAGTAAATTTTTCCAGGTATTGAAATTTACATGTAACTATTTATAAACTTCAATGAGCTTTACAATGTTCGGGACATTGTTAAAGCTGGTTAAAAACAAAGATCTATAAAACACACTACTGTCCTAGAGACACTTACAGACATGTACTGAGATGTTGCTTTTACACTAATAGAGGTTTCCTGTGAAAATATTTCTGGTGTTAAACTTCTGTTAAAATGACAGCTCATATCTAGCCAACTTAGATGTCTCTTTTATGGAATTGCTGTCCCAAAGAGCTGTGAAGTCCCATTTGCCGTTGCACCCTCACACTGGGATATCTTTCATCCACATTCTCCTTTCACCCACTTGATGCAGACTCAGATTCGTAAACTCCACCTACCTCTGGCTACTTGTTGGTTGGATTGATTTATGCTTGAGTCTGTGAGTAGAAGAAGCATGTTTTGACCAGTCCTCTTTCTTTACAAACACATCCTGAGGCTCTCACCTCCATTTCCATATTAAACTTCCAAATCCTTCTTGATAATAAAAGAAGACAGCTAAGAACATACCAGCTTTTTTATAATGGTAGAAAATCTTATTTCAGATCTCTAACACCCACAAATTCACTATTGTAATCTAAGTAAACGTTGTCTTTTCCTACTTCTAGAGGTGGAAGAAGAAAATCGTAGAAGCCATGTTAAGTTTAAAAAAGGGGGGAATCAAAGATAGGGTATCCTTGTTTTGTCTAGATTACTCCTGTTATCCCAGCATAATTACTTAATAGCATCCCCTTTCAGTATACAGTGTGTCCCACTCTGGGCAATAAATTATATAGGCAGGCTAATTAAAGTCCTATTCTAAGATCTAAACAATTGCCAAGAGATTGAGGCTCTCATGAATATGGTGAGAAAAATAGTAAGATCTATTTCTTTTTTTTTTTTTTAAACGAACCTCAGTCACTTTTTTTTTTAATTAATTAATTATTTATTTATTTTTATTTATGGCTGTGTTGGGTCTTCGTTTCTGTGCGAGGGCTTTCTCTAGTTGCGGCAAGTGGGGGCCACTCTTCATCGCGGTGCACGGGCCTCTCACTATCGCGGCCTCACTTGTTGCAGAGCACAGGCTCCAGACGCGCAGGCTCAGTAATTGTGGCTCACGGGCCTAGTTGCTCCGCGGCATGTGGTATCTTCCCAGACCAGGGCTCGAACCCGTGTCCCCTGCATTGCCAGGCAGATTCTCAACCGCTGCGCCACCAGGGAAGCCCAGTAGGATCTATTTCTAACTAACATCTAATAAATGGTAGGAACAACTTTTTTCAGTTGTTTTTTTTTTTTATTGTTAATCTACTTTTTTAAAATGTGTTGTTATGAACAATTTCAAATATAAATATAAGTAAATAGAATACTATACTAAACCTATGTATTCCTATGAGACTTCCATAATTATTAACTCTCTGTTAAATAACATTTATTCTGTAATTCTACCCATTCTTCTACATGATTTTTTCAATAAACTTTATTTTTCAGAACAGATTTAGACTTATAGAAAAATTGCAAAGACGGTACAGAGAGTGCCCATAGACCTCACACCTAGTTTTTCCTATTTTTAACATTTTACATTAGTATGACAGTCTTATTGCAATTAATGAACCAATATTGATACCTTCTTAATAACTAAAGTCCATACTTTTCTCAAATTTCATTAATTTTTACCTAATGTTCATTTTCTTTCCAGGACCCTACCCAGGAAACCACATTACATTTAGTTATCCTATTTCTTCAGACTACTCTTATCTGTGACAGTTACACAGTTTTCTTGTGTTTGATGACCTTGACAGTTTTGAGGAGTACTGGTCAGTTGTTCTGTAGAATATCTCTCTATTGGGATTTTCATGATGTGTTTCCCACGATTAGAATAAGATTATGGGTTTTGGAGAGGAAAACCATAGGGTAAAGTATCATTTTCATTGCATCATATTAAGGAAACATGCTATCAACATGGCTTATCATGATAATGTTGACCTCCATCACCTGGCTGAGACAGTGTTTGTCACGTTTCTTCACTATAAACCTACTCTTTTTTCCCCTTTACATGCTGTCCTCTTTGGAATAAAGACATTATACACAGCTCAGACTTAAGCAGTGGAGAGGTATGCTCTACCTCCTTGAAGGCAGAGTGTCTAAATAAATTATTTGGAATTCTTCTGTTTAAGAGATGTGTCTCATCTTCCCCATTTATTTGTTTATTCAATCATTTATTTTTATCAATATGGACCCATGGGTATTATTTTATATTTTAGGTTACAGTTCAATACAACTGTATTTTGCTCAAATTGTTACAGCTTTGACTATGGGAGCACTTCAGTTGACTCCTGTGTCCTTTGACATATGCCCATCAATATTTTTTTCTAGCACTTCTTTCTGGCACTACAAGATGCTCTAAACTTATCTTCTGTATTTCCTACCCAGGTCCTAGAATGAGATTTTTCTCAAAATAGCTCTGGTCCCTTTCACTGAGAAATGGTAGTAAAAGTCAAGTTATGGCATTAGATGTGCTCATTGCTATTGGGGTGTCATTGCTTCTAGGCCCTCTCAGATGGCAGAGCAAGGAAATATATGCATGTATACTAACCTGTGTAGATACACATATCTATAAATATTTCTGTAGGTAACCCTATGTATGTATATTAAGCAATATGAGTTCATATGGATATCTCCAACTCTAATCCATAACTCTATGGACTATTCTAGCCTCCTCCCCTTAATTTTCTGTAAATTCTTACTCTAAAAATGAGAAATCTAATTAGCACCATCTACCATCATTTACTTAATTGTTTAATTAAGTATATGTAGAACAGTATTAGAATTGTTAACCTATACCTGCACGGGAGTCAACTTTATCAACTAGGGTCCTGTGCATGTGTGTACATGCAGTATGTGTGCAATATCTTGTGCCTTTGTTCTTACAGACTCCATTCATTTACAAAGTTACATAGATCAGCACCTTTTCCCCAATTCCCTTAAATGAGTTTTTTTTCAGACATTTATAAAACAGGTAGATTATTTCATGATTCTACATTCTATCCTGGAATCCACTGACCTCCTAATTTTTTTTTTTTTTTTTTTTGATTTTCAAACAGTAAGGTTTCCTCCTTGTGCTGTGAAGTTCTCTGAGTTTTCACACATGCATAAAGTTACATATCCTGTATGCATACCATACAGGAGTTTCAGCACCCTAAAAAATCTCCTGTGCTTCAACTGTTGAACCCTCTTCCATCTATATCTGAACCGCTTGCAACCTCTGATCATTTTACTCTCTATAGTTTTGCATTTTCCAGAATGTCATATAATTGGAATTATACAGTATGTATCCTTTTCAGAATGGCTTCTTTCACTTAGATATATGCATTTATGGTTCATGTATATCTTTTCATATCTTGCTAACTCACTTCTTTTTATCACTGAATAATATTCTAATGCATGAATGTATAAAAGTTTGTTTATCTTTTTACCTATTAAAGACCATCTTGGTTGCTTCCAAGCTTTGGCGATTATGAGTAAAGCTGCTATAAACTCGCATGCAGTTTTTGGCATGGACATAAGTTTTCAAGTTAGTTGAGATAATACCTAGGAGTACAATGTTGTGTGATATGGTAAGACTATGTTTACCTTTGTAAGAACCTGTCAAACTCTTCCAAAATGGCTGTACTGCATATACTCTGAACAGCAGCGGGGGTCCTGTTGTTTCTCATTCTCACCAGCAATTGGTTTTATCAGGTTTTTTTTTTTTTTTTAGTTTTAAATCTTCTAAGAGATATATAGTAGTATGGCACTGTTTTAATTTGCAATTCCTTAATGCTGTAAAGTGCTGAGCATCTTTCATATGCTTACTTGTCACCTCTAACTTCTTTGGTGAGATGTTGCTTTATATATTTTGTCTGGTTTTTGTTTTTATTCTTTAGTAATTTTTTTTTAATTAATTAATTTATTTTTTTTTTATTTTTGGCTGTGTTGGGTCTTCGTTTCTATGCGAGGGCTTTCTCTAGTTGCGGCAAGCGGGGGCCACTCTTCATCGCGATGCGCCGGCCTCTCACTATCGCGGCCTCTCTTGTTGCGGAGCACAGGCTCCAGACGCGCAGGCTCAGTAGTTGTGGCTCACGGGCCTAGTTGCTCCGCAGCATGTGGGATCTTCCCAGACCAGGGCTTGAACCCGCGTCCCCTGCATTGGCAGGCAGATTCTCAACCACTGCGCCACCAGGGAAGCCCTTGTCTGTTTTTTTTTAATTGGGCAGTTTGTTTTCTTGTTGTTGAGTTCCAAGAGTATTTTATATATTTTGAAAATATATCCTTTATCAAATATATTTTTCCAAATATTTTATTCCAAATATTTTCTATGTGTATCTTGTTTTCAAATGCTTTTAACAGTCTTTCACAAAGCAGATTTTTAAAAAATTTTAATTGTCTAACGTCAGTATTTTGATTTCACGGATTATTCTTTTGTTGTTGTATCTAAAAACTCAACATCAAGCCCAGGGTCACCTAGATTCTTCCTCTATTGTTTTCTAGAAGTTTAATAGTTTTGTGTTTACATTTAAGTTTATGATCCATTTTGAGTTAATTTTTGTGAAAGGTGTAAGGTTTCTGTCTAGATTCTTTTTGTTTTAAATTTGGGCAACCAATCTTTCCATCCTCCTTTATTGAACAGAACATCCTTTCTCCATTGAATTGCTTTTGCTCCTTTATAAAGAATCACTTTATTGTGTGGGTTTTCTATTTTTGGGTTTTCTATTCTGTCCACTTATCTATGTGTGTGGTCTGTCACCAATACCACACTATCGTGATTACTATAGATTTATAGTAGGTTTTGAAATCAGGTGGTATAAATTCTCCGTTTTTTTCATCTTCAATATTGTATTGGCTATTCTAGGTCTTTTACCTTGACGTGTAAACTTTAGAATCAGTTTGTCAATATCTCCAAAATATCATGCTAGGATTTTGATTATGATTGTGTTGAATCTATAGATGAAATTGGGAAGAATGTATATCTTTATAATACTGAGCATTTCAATCCATGAACATGGAATAGCATGCCAGAATTCTGTGGTTTTTAGCATATACATCCTGTACATATTTTGTTAGATTTAATTTAATTTTTTGTTGCTATTGTAAGTGGCATTGTTATGCTTATTGCTGGTATATAAAAAAAATAATTAACCTTTGTATGTCAACCTTGTATCCTATGACCTTGCTATACTTGATTTTTAGTTCCAGGAATTTTTTGTTGATTCTTTGGGATTTTCCACTTAGCTAATCATGCTCCTTTGAACAAAGACAGTTATATTTCTTCCTTTCCTTTTCTTGTCTTATTTCATTAGCTAGGACTTCCAGTACAATATTGAATAGAAGTAATGAGAGAGGACATCTTTGCATTGTTCCTATCTTGGGTGGAAAGCATCCAGTTTTTCACCATTAAGTGTGATACTATCTATAGGCCCCACATCATGTTTAACTGATACTTTAAAAAATATTTGAGATCATCTAAGATTGTTGTTATAATTTTTACTTCTGATATCTTTCCTCTCATCTTGCTACCCATAAACTACTTAGTACCCTCCAAAGAGCTATGAGTTTGTTATAAAGCTAGAATAGGATAGGAAAGAATGTAAGGATTTTTCTGCAGAACTGCAGAACACTAAGTATAAGTAACATCTGATCAGAAGCAATAAGCTGAAGCTGATAAACCACTCTCTGGGGCCATATTAAGGAAAAAAGGGAATATTTAAGTTTGTTCCTTGGCTGGGAGTGTCCCCCTGGCAACACCTATTCACCTGATCCCCTTGGAGCCATAGCCCATTCTTCAGAGCACCTTATGGTAATTCTATTCCAGGAAGACATTGTCAGTAATTAGTACTTGAGTCACTGGAGATTGAGGGAGTTTGTCTGTTACACAGGAAATAGGAAAATGAGGGAAAAGGATTTCAACTTTCATTGCCTGGAAGATCTGTTTCTCATATTCCAAGTTGGAATTATGAAAGAGTTTCACCATTGTTAACATATTTATATCCAGTAGTTATTTTTCTCTAAAACTCTTTGTCAGATACCATACTGTATTTCAGGTGTTACGTGTTCATTCAGAAACATTCACTGAGCATGTTTTCTGTGAGAGGCATTGGAAACCTGTCCAGTACCTAAATTATCCCTCTGCATGGGCGTGCTCTGAATTCTAAACAGCTGGTTTCCATGTCTAGTTTTGGATCCCAACTATCTAAATCAGTTTAGGGTCATTAAGAGTTCTCCCTTTGCAGGGATAAGGCAAAAATCATTATACAAAAGGTCATTTCCAGCCCTGATGAAAGTAATATCCCTGGGCTTATCTTTCCACTTTCCTTTCAGCCCAATCTATTCTGATCTAATATCTCCAGTTTTCATTTTGGTTTATGTTACCTGGTGTGAGAGGGAAAGAAGAAAATATAATAAATTATAAGTCATTATGCATCCTCCTGGATTGATTTACATAAGAAAAGTCTTCTCCTGGAAAAAGAGAAGTGATAAGGAAGACACAAGAGAAGGAAAATGGAAGAAAAAAAAAGGAGAGCAAAGAGTTTGGACAAGAAGGAGGAGAGAGAGAGAGGGAGAGGGAGAGGGAGCAGGAGAAGGAGAGGGAGAGGAAGAAAGAGAAACAATTTGTAGGAGGATAGTCATGATGAATGAGACTTTGAATAGAGAGAAGAACAAAGGGGAATTTTGCTGTGTATTACGCAACATAACCTCACCATTGTGTCAAATTGGCAATGTTTAACAAACATTACATTGATTTTAAAGGTTTTTTTAACATTGGATTTTTTAAAACTGTTATTGTGACCACACTTAGGTAGGTTATTGAATTACACTACTTTCCTTCTTTCTGCCTAATACCTTGCATATCAACATTCTAATTAGGCTGATTGTGAGGCTTACTTTCAGCTTTGCCCCTAGAAGCTATGGCTCAACTCTCTCTTGATTCCAGTCCAAGCTGCCTGCTGAAATAAGCCCATGATCATGCACCCCCAATCCACATCCCATATTCTGCACTCCTTCTTGCCCAAGGAAGAGTCTCTGACAGTCAGTTGTATCAGAAAACCCATGCCAAGGGTTTAAATAGAGAAAATAGAGAGTATTTAGGGAAATTAGTTAAAAAGGGTTCAAAGGGCTGAAAAGCAAAAGAAGTGACAGAAATTAACAAAAGCAGGAGCTGCTAGCATTACTAAGACTGCAAAGGGAGAAGATGCTACTAAAACTCAAAAGCTAGGGCCATGCAGTGAGACATCAAAGCCTATCTGGAGTAGCTGGGGCCATTGAGGAGACACAGCTATTGTTAAAGACTGCAGGAAGCAGAAAAAGTAGAGAGAAATACTCTGGCTTCTTCCTTTTTGCCACCTTCCAGTCTCCCACCAGTGCTTCCCATTGACCAAGCTTAGCCAGAAACCAATGGGAAAAGAATCTAAGAAAAGTAATTTGCAGGATCAGTCACCTACAGTTCACAGCAGAGCAGGAGAAAGTCAAGGAAAGGATCTGAAAACAAACAGAAAAATTTCATACACAGTTTTTCCCTGAGGATGCAGTTCGTGTGTCTACCACTTGACTCAATTCTCAGGTCTGTTGCTATTAGACACTATCTGTCCATGATATACGCACATTTATATGAATTCTGTTCCAGCTAATGAGGATGTGCCAGGGGTTTCTAGTACAGGACTCTTCAATGCTATGCTTTGATCACTTATAGGTATAGACAGTCTGTGTATCAAAGCTAAAACTACAGATGGTTCTCTGAACTTGAGTTCATCACAAAGAACACCATTACTGCTGGTCTCCCCACAAGGGCAACTTCCAGATAAATGTACCTAGAAACTTCCTGGTCTCATACTGAACATGGAAGCCAGGTAACTGGGTCATACCCTCCTCTTGCCAGACAGTCTGCTTGTTGAAGATACCTTATCTCCAAGAAGTACTAAGCAACACCTTTCACAGCTTCATGTCTGGATATGGCCAGCAGTGTGATGGGTGAATTCTTGTTGGGGCAGAATCAATGACCTGTTACCCTGTGGAAATCTGGCCCTAATTTCAGGACATAAAAGAGGAAATGACTCAATTGTGTAGGCCCAGGTCCAGGAAGGCTTCAGGGAAGTTCTGCATGCACAGCTGGCTCTATTGCCTGAGCCTTCCAGATCTTCTGAATTTGGTAAGCATCAGAAACACTCTAGTAATAAATTTTCTGTTCTCCTTGATGCTCTGCCATTAGACCTCCCACTGATAATATGAAAACAAAGTATAACTTGCTGCCTGCCCAAGCTAACAACCTGCTGATGTCCATGGAGAGAATAATATATGAGGTGGGGAAGCTCTCCTTCCAATTGGACTAGGTGGCCAATTTCCCCATGTGTGTTGAATCCATGGTGGTGGCACACATTCAACTGAGAAACCTGCTGAATCCTACCCTATGCTGAGTTTTAAACCATAAAATAAAACCATCCTCTAATTCATAAGATGAAAACAGTGCAGAACTGCTTTCTGTATCCTCTTTCAAAATCCTAACTGCTCTAGGACACAACCCCCTTTAATACTATCTTTCTCACACAGATATGATTTTCACCTCCCAGAATAACCAAACCAACTAATTTTCTATTTGAAACAAGTTTTGGAGTTTTCAAGGTCCTCAAAAATTGTAATATTTGTCCACTATCTGCCACTTTTCTACCCTACCCCACTGCTAACATATAAATTAGATCATGTTATTTACGAACTTGAGGAGAGTTGAGTTTACATAATTTCTACTTATAAGATTAGTGAATCCATTTAACTCTTCACTACAGAATTGACATATAATCCACTGCTGACTGTCCACTCAAGGCACCTTCATGGGTAACAGCTTTGCTTTCCATCTGGTTCTTGTCCACATTTCTCCTTGAATAATAGCTCTCCAGCAGCTGACCATCTGAGAAAAGTACTGACTGCCTCAAGGGATCATCAGGACATCCTATGGTGGACCAAAAACTGGCACAATCCATGAACAGGGACCTACGTAAGAATTTCTAGCAGGACACCCTTTCCATAAGGCTTCCCATGACAGATGTACCAGTGCCTCTGCTGGGAGTTGGCTTCCATTTGGGTTACGAAGAGATCACCAATTCTTTCACCCCACAATATTCTACCACTTTGTACACCAGGACCTATTTATCCCATCACTCTGCCCCCAGGCTGTCTGAATGATCTCAGTTTCTTTAATATACCACTCCCTCCCCAACTAAGGAAAAGGGTCTTGTTAATGCACCTCAGCACTTAAGAGACTCAACTTACATTATATTCCCACCCTAATTTTGAATGCACTTCCTCTGTTCAGATGGCTCTCATTTCTACCCTCTTACTCTGTTATTTGTTCTCCTTTCTCTGCTCAGACATTCACTGTGATGTGTATTTGAATGGTCTAATTGGATATCTTTTCTGGCTTTAACTTGTGGATTTTATTCTCAGCATCTCACTCTGAAACTCGTGGGCCAGCTTTGACCCAACCCTGTGCCCAGCTCAGACTCCCAGAAACAATGTGGCCAGGGACCAGGGCTTTAGTCCCTGCTTGTATAGGAGTTAAGGAGTTAGGTTAAGGCTTAAGTAAGAAGGGACTATATTTGGCTTAGTGTACAAAATGTTTTTCACTATGAATAATACTGGCTATTTCTTTGAGTCAAGCTCTTGACTGGAGATGAAGGCACAAATTATTTTCTCATCTTCAGTCTCTTAGTGTTCAGATCTCAAATATAAACACACACACATATACATGGTGTTTCCCTAGTATTTCCTTCTACCTATCACCCTGGGAAGTTAATTAAATAGATATTGGACTTGATTTTTCTTCAGGAGTACTAAGAAAGCCCTCAAATGGAGTCTTAATTGTCTGTGGGGTCACATAGTAGATTTAAAGAATTAATTCTCCTCCTTAAATATGAAAACTTTATTTTTCCTCACTTAAAGGGTGAATATTTCTATAAATTCCACTCTTGAACATAAATTTAAAATCCAAAAGGAAACATTTTCTTGTGAATTAAACACTTTCTTAGTATAATTAGAATTGAACCACCATAAATATACTTCATCATCCATGATGTAATAATAAACTGAAACCCCAGGAAACTGTGTGAAATATGCCATTTCATTTTAGACCTGCTATCCCTCTGTCTTTTTCTTAAGCATCAGTAGCTTTATATTCTTCACCCCTCTCCCCTTCAGTCCAAACTGTCTAATCCAGTGTTTCTAAAATTCTAGTGTGGGTATAAATCACCTGGGTATCCTGTTAAAATACAGATTCTGAATCATAAGGCCTGGGATTGGGCTTGAGATCCTGTATTTGTAATAGCACTTAGGTGATACTGATGCTGCTGGTTGCAGACCACACTTTGAATGGCAAGTACTTAATCAACTTATCCATATTGCATAATAAGGCATGAGAAGTATCTCTCTCCTCTCAGATGTTGGCATTTTTTCAGGTAATAAAGCAGAAGCCAAGTAAGAGATCTCTCCTTATGGAACTTCAGACAGCAGCTCTAGCCTCAAGTGAGTCTAGAGGCAATTGCAGTGGCAACTCTGGGGCAGCCCGCTAAACTTCCTCTTCAATGTTGTAGTTAGGGTGGCAGATACTCTGGTGGGCCGGTTTTCTGGGGTCATTCTGATATCATGCTGATAAAGGTGCTTTTGTAAGGTAAACAGTAGAATTAAAATGATAGAACTAAAATATTCTAATCATTATACCCAGTGCAGGGTTTTGACTATTTGGGAACAGTTTGCTTCCATTTCAGTGTTAGCAGATAATCACTAAGTGGCTTTGACTTTTCCATGATGTTGGAAACTTACATTCTTTGCATATTGATGCAAAGTAGAAAAACAATAGCTGTAGAGCCTTGTGAGATGTAAAGGGTATGTAAATATACATTTTCATATTCAATTGTTTTTTCAAATCAAAATTGTAAACTTTGATAAAAGAAACACATTTCTCTACAATGGCCTAGGGTGAGCAGGGCTTCTCTGTCCAAGGATCGGTGCTTGAGGCCATTTCAAAACCTCTTCAAGTCCACTCGTTTAGACCAGTTCAACTTAAATCTTAAAAGAACTTAAAATAAAAACCATCTTTTTTTTAATGTCCCATTTTATCACAGTTTTATAGCAACAATAGCATGGTGCACACAGGCTTGAATATCTCTCTTATCAGCATCTCCAGTAGGGCAGAATTAATTTCTCATGCAAAACACTAAGAAATAAAAGACATGACTTAGAAGCAAGATTAAAAATGGAAATGGACTTGGGTCTAGATACCATCTAGAAAATGTAGTAAAACATCCATGTTTTCCACACTGCACCACTCCGTGTTGTGAAGTTACCTGGGTCTTTTAGTGTACTGGCTACTTCTTTGTAAGTGGTTGAGTAAATTTATCATCTCAATGCCATATGAGCTCACTGCTGGCACCGTTTCAAGAAATCTCATTATTTTTTGATGTCTATGATGGATTAAAGATGAGAATATTGCTGACCTAAGGGTTCGTTAGCCTTGCCTGTCATATCTGTCAGCTACAAAGCATCTCTGCCAAAGGGTTAGGAGGGCGTTTGGGATAGTGAGCCATTAAAACGCAGTTCCATTACTTACACTCAGTTAGACTGAGGAAATGGAGGGTAACAAGTGTGAGAGTTGTCCCATGGGATCCATTTTCTTTGTTACACACCCGAAAAGGAAAAATCAAGATGACAGCAGAAACAGCAAGAAGCTCTCCTGACATGGGATGGCCACATCTTGTAATTTCTCACTGTGGGTGAAAAGTGCTTGTTTGATAACCTCACAGGCAACTCTGGGAGTTCTGCGGCCAGGCAACATCCTGCATGATCAGCCCTAATTCTTACAGTGAACTGACCTTGGATGGCTCTCTGGCCTCTTGGAGGCAGAACCAGGCTGTCTGAAGTCTTCTGAGTCCGAAGGACAAAGACTGTCATGGCATATGTTGAGAATAACCAGTAATGCATTGTGATTGGAAATATTCAAAATATTCTCAAGAATATTTTAAATGCCTAATAGCCTAGTGTAAAATTATTGTAATTTTCAAGTAGCCATTATGTTCACAAGTTTTCAGGAATGTTATATAGTACAAGGTAAAGTGACTGACATCTACAGTGTTACTGAAAAATTGATGATCTTATTCATGGTAATGCTGTCTGAGTTTATTCCTTTTCATGATTATTAGGAGGTACTACTTATGGGCCAGAATACGCAGGAATGTAGGTACCTTTGGACATTTCTTCCCTGAAGTCCAATATAATCATTTATGGCGCCAAGTACTCTACAAGCTGATAGATAGTGGCAAAATAATAATAATACAAGCCCATTTCCTGCTTTTATGAAGCTTAAAATCTGGTATGATGATAGATGTTAAATAATCTTACAAACAAACATATATCATTTGTTTTGTTCAGCTCATTTTAAAGTGTTTGTTAATCTGCTATGTGCAAGATACTGTGTTGGGAGCTGTGGATGATATAGACATGAAAAAACACAAGCCTCTAGGCCTGCATGATGCTTACAGTCTTGTGACAGAGAAAGACATATAAAGAGATCATTCTAATACTTTGTAATACATTATATGAAGCTAGGATTCAGCAGATTCCCTTCCCTCCAACCATTCACTTCCCTTCCTTCTTTTCTTCCCTCAGTTTAATTATTCAACTAATTATTATGTTAATAATATATATTAGGGACTATGCGCTAAGTGCAGTCCAGATAGGATCAATTTCTCTCTTATTATGTGCCAGGCACTGTGCAAATTATTTCACACGCATTAACTCAAGCAACTCTAAAAATGGTACTATTATTGTTCTCATTTTATAGATAAAGAAATTGGGACTCAGGAAGTATATATTTTGTCCACATAGTCAAGTGGAAATGTTGGCTTTTGAGCAAAGGTCTGTGTGATTTCATAGTGTATGTTCTTATCCACTATAAAATTATATAGAAGATCTGTGTTGTGAGATGTTTTTCAAGGAAAACACAACTTTTAGCTGAATCTAAATGAGAAATTATTTCTAAAAAATAAAAATATTTACCCAAACCCTTGTTACTCAATTTTAACTCATTAACAATGCCCCCAAATCAATGAAATAACACTAAAAAAAATTTTTAAATAATGTTTTAGTGTGTTTTATTAAATAATACTATAAAATAGCATGCATATGTGTATGTACATCTATATGTGTATATATACACACAGGCACACAAAAAAGACTTGAGTAAAAATATATTTATCTTTAAAATCTTAACTCTGGGCTTAAAGGAAGAATTATTGGGACCTACTAATTGGCTGCACCAAAACAATGGTTGTAAAAGCGCAACCCGGAGAAAGTGTGACTTGGGAAGAGTAGTGACGTGTACTGGAAGGAACATCCATAACAACCTCTGTCCAACTTGGCATGCACATCCAGGAGGGTGGAGGGGGCCAAGTTGAAATTTGTTGAAGATCTGAAGTATCTGCCTCCTTCTTAACCTTCTTTGAGACAGCAAAGAAGGAAGGAAGGATTATGTTTCCTATTATCTTAGTTAACATGGAGGTCACATGATAACACATATTAGCTCTCTCTAAGCCAAATTTTCAGCTTGCATTAGTCATGCAGTTGTGAAATATGATGACTTATAGCTCTTTCAGTAATGTTTTAGGGAAGCAAATTTGGAAATGATCTGCATAAACCATGGGCCCTCAGGTACTGCTTCTGAGGGAGAAAGTCAGTGAAAAGATAGATTAGGCTCTGCCTTGGGAAACATACACAGTCTAGTAGGGCTGAGCTGTCACTTGATACCTGTGAGGACCACAGAGGCTGGCTGAGTGTGGCATTGGCCACGGTAATGAGGTGAGGCACTCCTGTGTATTCAAATGCTCAGAGCCACCAAAGCTAGGCCTGTTTCTCTACATGCACTGTGGACTGTGGCTTAAGAAACACCTAACTCACACATCCATCCCACAGCACAGGCCATTCACATCCCCTCACTCCCTCAGGCTCTTGCGGGAAAACAGAACTACTCACCTGAGGGAAGAATTGCATGTCTGAACCCCCCAAGATAAGTAAGCTAATGATCTCTGCCTTAAAGCCTTTTTGGTTCCTAAACAACAATTGTAAACAAGCTTAAACATGTACTCCTTACCCTTACAGTGTCATCATGAAACAATTTGATACCTCTAGATCCAATTTCATGCATCTGGTGTTTTAAAAATTTAACTCCACTGTACCAGCTTCCAGATTAATCTCCCTAAAGCTTTGTTTTGCTCATGCACACTTTACTCAAATCCATTCAATAATGTACCCCATCCACACCCCTTGCCCCCTACATATGTGACTCCTGGCTATAGGATAAAGTATAGAAGATCAAAGAAAAAGTATTTAAGTTCCCAGAATTGTTTCCTATAATATTCTCATGAGTTTGAAGACTCCTGAGTACAAGGACCATGTCTATTATTTCTTTGAATTCCCCAGTACAGTATCTAGCATGGTACCTTAAACATAATATGCCATCATTAGCACTTGAAAATATTTGCCTTTTTAACATTTATTATTTGTATTTTCAAAGCCGCATTATTTTAAAAACATTAGTTATTTGGAGGTAAAATATTAGGAAATTAGGATCATTCATCCCATCATTTAAAAAAATTAATGTACCTTTAACACTTATGCTTTTTCTATGCAATATCATGTTCTGTTGCATTTTCAAAATTCACTTTTAGCTATCCATACTTTTCTAAGAATAGGAGAATTCCTGCTGTGTTTGGTACTAGTAGATTTACTGAAACTTGGAATTTTATACAATAGAAACGTTGTCCTTTTTCTCTCCTTAGACAGCTCAGCTGCTGTTTTTTAGTACAATCTAGTCACAGCACTCTGTAAGTGGCCCAGAACTATCCCCTCAGGGATGTTTTCTCCTTCCTTTCTCCACCCCAGCACTTTCTAACCTCAGATTAGAAAAATCAGTGTCTCCTCTGTACTTTTTCCATAAATTCCCTGTATTTTCCTCCAACTGGCACAACCTGTCTTGCCATTTTCTTAGTTCCCCACTGAAAAATGAAAACTCTTATAAAAACCTGACTCAGGGTTTCTTAATTTGTTTACTTTTATAAAGCAAAATGTAATTTAAATTAGTCTTATTTAACATATATTCTATTAATGTATATGATAGAGTATTATAGATATAAGAACACAATGAACAACTGAAAATCTGTGGAAAATATGCTGAAAATTTTCATACCCAGATAAATAACTATATTTCTGAAAATATTTAAATGAGACAAAAATACAGAGTTTAGAGACATTCCCTGGCACTATCTGACAGAAAATAAAGGGGAAAAAATAAAGAAAAAAAGAGGGTGTCATTCTGCTTCCAGATGCCTACTTCAAAGTAAGTGACGTTTTACAGTGACACAGAGAAGAAATTGAGAATCCCTGAGCCTAGGGTTACTCTGAATCTTACTTTTTCTTTTTTATAACAGAAATAAAAAGTGGTAAACAATGGAGGATGAAACTGTTTTATTCTCATAAATTAATGTAATCAGAACAATCATATCATTTTACATGATATTATTTTAAAACATTATCTGAATATTCAATATTTATACTTACAGAATTATTATGAAAGTTAGTTATTTAAAACACATGAAAAATGTTTGCGGTAATAATTGCATCTTATTTATGAATATTATCTATACTGGACACAGTGTGCATTTAATAAGCTTCCCAGAAATCTTGAATGGCAAGATATGGTCTTGAGTCCTTAATTCAAAGACAAAGATAAATTACTACTTTCTAAAGCTAGGACATTAAAACAGGAAGTTGTTATTTTTTAATAATTTAACAGATGAATAAATGAACGCATGAATGAAGATTTCTGGTTTTCTCTCTCTTTCCGACATTTCACATAAGTTCTACACATAAGTTACATGCACAGTACAGCATGTAAACCCTTAAAACTTTTATTCACTCTTTGTATTTTATGGCCAAAAGCTGTTATTTTATTTATGTCCTCTCAAAAGCACTATAAAACCATGTGAATTAAGTCACACAATTGTCTGCAATTCTTCTCCAAACTCATTGATTAAGAGCCAAGTGGTAATTTATCTGAATGTATCAGGAAATGATTATTCTGTTTCTTGTTTTGTGGCTGTAATGACTCTGTAGTTACTCATAAGACTCCAGAGTGTAAGCATTTAAATTATCATTTTCTCATTCTAATATTTATTCTTGACTAGTAATATAAAGCAAGTTATTTTTCTTTTATTTTTAAATGTTATCATATTTTAATTATATATAGTAATAGATTAAGACATTAAAATACCAAATGAAATATATAAGCTACACAAATGGTAGTAGCCAGATTAATCCTGCTAAGAGGGAAATGTTGCATGAAACCTGAAAGGAAAGAAAAATTTTTTTAAATAGAACTTATAGATTTTACTTCAAGCTGTCTAAATGAGTAATGAGGGTAATAAAATGACCCTTAATATATTCAGTGAATTTTCATCAATCATTTCTTAAAGTCTCTGTAACTACAAATCAGTAGCTTATTTCTGATGGCAAATTATTGTTTGAAGGATCAGGTCCACAATGATAGCACTTTAAAGCCAACATAATAGCAAGTTACTCTCTATAGATGTGGATGAGTCTTGTGTGCAGACCACATTGATGGAGTTGGGGAAATGAGGTTGAAGGAGGTGACTGATCCAGCAAAGGAAGTTTCTATATCTGGATAAGTTATATCCTAGGTTGTGTGAAAACCTTAGAGTGGCATCTTACTAAAACTAAGTCAATCTTCAAGGATGTCATAAAAGATGGAGAAAAAGATATTCAAAAACAGGAAAAAAAAAGACCACTAAGATACAATTTTCTAAGTGATGTAAAAAGTGGATACTTGGCAGTGACCCTATCCCCAAATTATTATAATAGACTCTGACAAATGACATAAAGATTTAGTTCAGAACCCACTCACAGATCACTAGGAGCAAATGTAAGTATACTAAAAGCAAGTCATTTCAAATCACTTTACTTCCTCCTTTGTTGAATTTGTCTCAGTTGAGAGAAAAGAAGAGCCTGATTAGCAGGTCTCATTTGAATTTTTGGAGTCAGGAAATCTGGGGAAAGAAGACAGACTGACCTCTAAGAGACTGTTGAGCAAAATGGAGTCAGACACTTTTCTCAGTAAAGATCAGATACTAGTGCTGTCTCAGAACTAGGATGGAGGATTTCATGAATTCACATTTGAGATCACAAGTCACTCTTCAAAGAACTCTGTAGTTTAGCAACATGGCATTGAAGAAGTGAAATATTTTTCTGTGGCATATAGATGAGATAGTAAATTACAGATTTCAGTTCAATTAAGATCAGAATTCTGGAAACTAGTCCATGAAGTCCTTGTTCCTGATGAGGTTTAAAAGCTAGTTTTCTTTTTTCCCCCACTAAATATTTACACATTTTAATAAATTTAAATCAAAGGTTCATTAAGGTTTAAAATGATTTAGTTCAATTTGAAGTTTCAGGAGTCACCTTACTTTTATAAATAGTATCATCTCTAATATTTCAAGATGATTTTTGCTGCTTTCCTACCAGCTTTTACTACAGCTAAAAATGAGCAATAATCGCTTTATGATGTTTATATCCCAGTTTCTCCTCAGTCTTAACTCTGGAATAGTTACAGAGCTTCTGAGAACTCTAGAGTATTATAAAGGATTTCAAACCCTACAAAAATGGGAAGGATTAATTAATAGAGATCATGAAAAGCATGTAAGAGTTTGGTTGCTGGATGGAAATTATGCTTCAAAATAAAGCAATTAATTTACACAAACCAGCCCTAATTTTATCTATATAGGAAATATAGTGTCATCGTTTTGATTTTTATTTGCTTGATTAATTTTTACCTAAAAAATTATATGAGCATCAGTAATTTCTTCAGGAGCATTTTTATTTGAAAAAAGCATAAATATAAAAAGACTGGATAAATGCACAATAATCAAACCCAAGCTGTACACATTTAAATAATATTAAATTCCCTCACTTTTAAATTAAATAATAAACACAATGAATAAATGCCTACACATAAATCAAGCTTTTTTTAAAGTAAGAGTATTCCATTGACTCAAATTTATCACATTACAAAAACAATGGAAATATTAGACACTAACCAAATTTAATTTGAAGCTCATATCTCTAGACTTTGTCAAAGAACGTAAATCCAGTCATTAATTACCATGTGAGCATAATATCGCTACTTGTTGCTTTGGCCATGATCAAAATGCCAGATAGGGAGTAAGGTTGGGCTCACTCTTAATCAATAAGAACTATTTGGAAATGTCAAGAGACTAAGCCTGTGGGTTTCCTTAGCCTATCTTTTACTGTGGTGGGGAGAGAGAGAACCTCTGTTTTTCCTCTGATTTTCGGCTGAACACTGGAGAGAATATTAAGCAGCTTGAAGCAGTTATTAAAAGGAAAGCTAGAACTTTTCTCTGTAGAAAAAAATTTATAGCAGCTATACTAAAGAATCATAGCCCATTAAATGTCCCTTTAAAGACCAAGTAGCTGGAGGACCTTCAAGATGGCGGAGGAGTAAGATGAGGAGATCACCTTCCTCCCCACAAATACATCAAAATTAAATCTACATGTGGAACAACTCCTACAGAACACCTACTGAACACTGCCAGAAAACCTCAGACGTCCCAAAAAAACATATGCCAGAGGATGACTTACATGCAGAGGCAGGGCCAAATCCAAAGCTGAACACCAGGAGCTGTGCGAACAAAGAAGAGAAAGGGAAGTTTTTCTGTGCAGCCTCAGGAGCAGCAGATTAAATCTGCACAATCAACTTGATGTACCCTGCACCTCTAGAATACCTGAATAGACAACAAATCATCCCAAAATTGAGACGGTGGACTTTGGAAGCAAATATAGACTTGGGGTTTGCTGTATGTACCTGACTAGTTTCTGATTTTTATGTTTATCTTACTTTAGTTTTTAGCACTTCTTGTCATTGGTGGATTTGTTTATTGGTTTGGTTGCTCTCTACTCTTTTTTTTTAAATTTTTTTATTTCAATAAATTTTAAAAAATTTTTTATTTCAATAACTTTATTTTCTTTCCTTCTTTCCTTCTTTCTTTCTTTCTTTCTTTCTTTCTTTCTTTCTTTCTTTCTTTCTTTCTTTCTTTCTTTCTTTCTTTCTCTCTTTCTCGCTTCCTTGCTTCCTTGCTTTCTCTCTTTTCTTCTGAGCTCTGTGGCTGACAGGGTCTTAGTGCTCTGGCTGGGTGTCAGGCCTGATCCTCTGAGGTGGGAGAGCCGAGTTCAGGACATTAGACCACCAGAGACCTCCTGGCCCAAGGTAATATCAACTGGCAAGAGCTCTCGCAGAGATCTCTTCTCAACAGTAAGACCCAGCTCCACTCAATGACCAGCAAGCTCCAGTGCTAGACACCCCATGACAAACAACTAGCAAGACAGGAACACAACCCCACCCATTAGCAGAGAGACTGCGTAAAATCATACTAGAGTTCATAAACACCCCAAAACACATCACTAGACATGGTCCTGCCCACCAGAAACACAAGATCCAGCCACATCCACCAGAGCAAGGCACCAGTCCCCTCCACCAGGAAGCCTACACAAGCCACTGAACCAACCTTACCCACTGGGGGCAGACACCAAAAACAATGGGAACTATGAACCAGCAGCCTGCGAAAAGGAAACCCCAACACAGTAAGTTAAGCAAAATGAGGACAGAGAAATATGCAGCACATGAAGGAGCAAGGTAAAAACCCACCAGACCAAACAAACGAAGAGGAAATAGGCAGTCTACCTGAAAAAGAATTCAGAGTAATGATAGTAAAGATGATCCAAAATCTTGGAAATAGAATGGAGCGAATACAAGAAACGTTTAAGAAGGACCAAGAAGAAATAAAAGGAAAACAAACAATGATGAACAACACAATAAATGAAATTAAAAATTCTCGAGAAGGAATCAATAGCAAAATAACTGAGGCAGAAGAATGGATAAGTGACCTGGAAGATAAAATAGTGGAAATAACTACTGCAGAGCAGAATAAAGAAAAAAGAATGAAAAGAACTGAGGACAGTCTCAGAGACCTCTGGGACAACATTAAATGCACCAACATTCGAATTATAGGGGTCTCAGAAAAAGAAGAGAAAAAGAAAGGGACTGAGAAAATATTTGAAGAGATTACAGTTGAAAACTTCCCTAATATGGGAAAGGAAAAAATCAATCAAGTCCAGGAAGCGCAGAGAGTCCCATACAGGATAAATCCAAGGAGAAACACACCAAGACACATATTAATCAAACTATCAAATATTAAATACAAGGAAAAAATACTAAAAGCAGCAAGGAAAAAAACCCAAATAACATACAGGGGAATCCCCATAAGGTTAAAAGCTGATCTTTCAGCAGAAACTCTGAAAGGCACAAGGGAGTGGCAAGACATATTTAAAGTGATGAAAGGGGAAAACCTACAAACAAGATTACTCTACCCAGCAAGGATCTCATTCAGATTCAACGGAGAAATTAAAACCTTTAGAGACACACAAAAACTAAGAGAATTCAGCACCAC
This sequence comes from Balaenoptera physalus, assembly GCF_965194825.1. Lineage (NCBI taxonomy): Eukaryota > Metazoa > Chordata > Mammalia > Artiodactyla > Balaenopteridae > Balaenoptera > Balaenoptera physalus. The sequence continues at coordinate 98,314,514 of NC_138890.1, read as the reverse complement.
CAAACCAGCTTTACAACAAATGCTAAAGGAACTTCTCTAGGCAGGAAACACAAGAGAAGAAAAAGACCTACAATAACAAACCCAAAACAATTAAGAAAATGGTAATAGTAACATACATACCTATAACTACCTTAAATGTAAATGGATTAAATGTTCCAACAAAAAGACATAGACTGGCTGAATGGATACAAAAACAAGACCTGTATATATGCTGTCTAAAAGAGACCCACTTCAGACCTAGAGACACATACAGACTAAAAGTGAGGGGGTGGAAAACGATATTCCATGCAAATGGAAATCAAAAGAAAGATGGAGTAGCAGTTCTCATATCAGAAAAAATAAACTTTAAAATAAAGACTATTATAAGAGACAAAGAAGGACACTACATAATGATCAAGGGATCAATCCAAGAAGAAGACATAACAGTTGTAAATATTTATGCGCCCAACATAGGAACACCTCAATACATAAGGCAAATGCTAACAGTCATAAAAGGGGAAATCGACAGTAATACAATCATAGTAGGGGACTTTAGCACCCCACTTTCACCAGTGGACAGATCATCCAAAATGAAAATAAATAAGGAAACAAGCTTTAAATGGCACATTAAACAAGATGGACTTAATTGACATTTATCGGACATTCCATCCAAAAACAACAATACAATTCCTTCTCAAGTGCTCATGTAACATTCTCCAGTATAGATCATATATCTTGGGTCACAAATCAAGCCTTGGTAAATTTTTTAAAAACTAAAATTGTATCAAGTATATTTTCCAGCCACAACACTATGAGACTAGATAAAAATTACAGGGAAAAAATCTGTAAAAAATACAAACACATGGAGGCTAAACAATACACTACTAAATAAGCAAGAGATCACTGAAGAAATCAAAGAGGAAATCAAAAAATACCTAGAAGCAAAGGACAATGAAAGCACGATGACCCAAAACCTATGGGATGCAGCAAAAGCAGTTCTAAAAGGGAAGTTTATAGCAACACAATCCACCCTCAAAAAACAAGGAAAATCTCAAATAAACAACCAAACCTTACACCTAAAGCAATTAGAGAAAGAAGAACAGAAAATCCCAAAAATTAGCAGAAGGAAAGAAATCATACAGATCAGATCATAAATAAATTTTTAAAAAATGAAGGAAATGATAGCAAAGATCAATAAAACTAAGAGCTGGTTCTTTGAGGAAATAAACAAAATTGATAAACCATTAGCCACACTCATCAAGAAAAAAAGGGAGAAGACTAAAATCAACAGAATAAGAAATGAAAAAGGAGAAGTACCAACAGACACTGCAGAAATACAAAGGATCATGAGAGATTACTACAAGCAACTATATGTCAATAAAATGGACAACCTGGAAGAAATGGACAAATCGAGGAAAGCACAACCTTCCAAGACTGAACCAGGAAGAAATAGAAAATATAAACAGACCTATCACAAGCACTGAAATTAAAACTGTGTTAAAAATCTTCCAACAAACAAAAGCCGAGGACCAGATGACTTCACAGGCGAATTCTATCAAACATTTAGAGCAGAGCTAACAACTATCCTTCTCAAATTCTTCCAAAATATTGCAGAGGGAGGAACACTCCCAAACTCCTTCTACCAGGCCACCATCACCCTGATACCAAAACCAGACAACGATATCACAAAAAAAGAAAACTATAAGCCAATATCACTGATGAACATAGATGTAAAAATCCTCAACAAAATACCAGCAAAAGGAATCCAATAGCATATTAAATGGGTCATACACCATGATAAACTGGGGTTTATCCACGAATGCAAGGATTCTTCACTATACGCAAATCAATGTGATACACCATATTAACAAATTGAAGGAGAAAAACCATATGATCATCTCAATAGATGCAGAGAAAGCTTTCGACGAAGTTCAACACCCATTTATGATAAAAGCCCTGCAGAAAGTAGGCATAGAGGGAACTTTCCTCAACATAATAAAGGCCATATATGACAAACCCACAGCCAACACTGTCCTCAATGGTGAAAAACTGAAACCATTTCCACTAAGATCAGGAACAAGACAAGGTTTCCCACTCTCACCACTGTTATTCAACATAGTTTTGGAAGGTTTAGCCACAGCAATCAGAGACAAAAAAGAAAAGGAATCCAAATTAGAAAAGAAGAAGTAAAACTGTCACTGATTGCAGTTGACATGATATACATAGAGAATCCTAAGATGCCACCAGAAAACTCCTAGAGCTAATCAATGAATTTGGTAAAGTAGCAGGATACAAAATTAAGGCACAGAAATCTCTTGCATTCCTATACACTAATGATGAAAAATCTGAAAGAGAAATTAAGGAATCACTCCCATTTATCACTGCAATAAAAAGAATAAAATACCTAGGAATAAACTTACTTAAGGAGACAATAGACCTGTATGCAGAAAACTGTAAGATACTGATGAAAGAAATTAAAGATGATACAAAAAAATGGAGAGATATACCATGTTCTTGGGTTGGAGGAATCAACATTGTGAAAATGACTATACTACCCAAAGCAATCTACAGGTTCAATGCAATCCCTATCAAGCTACCACTGGCATTTATCATGGAACTAGAACAAAAAATGTCACAATTTGTATGGAAACACAAAAGACCCCAAATAGCCAAATAATCTTGAGAAAGAAAAACGGAGCTAGAGGAATCAGACTTCCTGACTTTAGACTATACTACAAAGCTACAGTAATCAAGACAGTATGGTACTGGCACAAAAACAGAAATATAGATCAATGGAACAGGAAAGAAAGCCCAGAGATCAACCCACGCACATATGGTCACCTTATTTTTGATAAAGGAGGCAAGAGTTTACAGTGGAGAAAGACAGCCTCTTCAATAAGTGGTGCTGGGAAAACTGGACAGCTACATGTAAAAGAATGAAATTAGAACACTCCCTAACACCATACACAAGAATAAACTCAAAATGGATTAAAGACCTAAATGTAAGGCCAGACACTGTAAAACTCTTGGAGGAAAACATAGGCAGAATACTCTATGACATACATCACAGCAAGATCCTTTTGTACCCACCTCCTAGAGAAATGGAAATAAAAACAAAAATAAACAAATGAGACCTAATGAAACTTAAAAGCTTTTGCACAGCAAAGGAAACCATAAACAAGACAAAAAGACAACCCTGAGAATGGAAGAAAATATTTTCAAATGAAGCAACTGACAAAGGATTAATCCCCAAAATTTACAAGCAGCTCATGCAGCTCAATATCAAAAAAACAAGCAATCCAATCCAAAACTGGGCAGAAGACCTAAATAGACATTTCTCCAAAGAAGATATACAGATTGCCAACAAACACATGAAAGAATCCTCAACATCATTAATCATTAGAGAAATGCAAATCAAAAGTACAATGAGATATCATCTCTCACCAGTCAGAATGGCCATCATCAAAAAATCTACAAACAATAAATGCTGGAGAGGGTGTGGAGAAAAGGCAACCCTCTTGCACTGTTGGTTGGAATGTAAATCAATACAGCCACTATGGAGAACGGTACGGATGTTCCTTAAAAAACTAAAAATAGAACTACCATACAACCCAGCAATCCCACTACTTGGCATATATCCTGAGAAAACCATAATTCAAAAAGAGTCATGTACCAAAATTTTCATTGCAGCTCTATTTACAATAGCCAGGACATGGAAACAACCTCAGTGTCCATCGACAGATGAATGGATAAAGAAGATGTAGCACATATATACAATGGAATATTACTCAGCCATAAAAAGAAACGAAATTGAGTTATTTGTAATGAGGTGGATGGACCTAGAATCTGTCATACAGAGTGAAGTAAGTCAGAAAGAGAAAAACAAATACTGTATGCTAACACTTATATATGGAATCTAAAAAAAAAAAAAAAAAAAAGGTTCTGAAGAACCTAGGGGCAGGACAGGAATAAAGACGTAGACGTAGAGAATGGACTTGAGGACACAGGGAGGGGGAAGGGTAACCTGGGACGAAGTGAGAGAGTGGCATGGACATATATACACTACCAAATATAAAATAGATAGCTAGTGGGAAGCAGTCGCACAGCACAGGGAGATTAGCTCGGTGCTTTGTGACCACCTAGAGAGGTGGGATAGGGAGGGTGGGAGGGAGAGAGACGCAAAAAAGGAAGAGATATGGGGATATATGTATATGTATAGCTGATTCACTTTGTTATACAACAGAAACTAACACACCATTGTAAAGCAATTATACTCCAATAAAGATGTTAAAAACAAACAAACACGGATCTAATTGTGTTATTTTCTTACTTAAAATTTTTGGATAACTTTAAGCCATTTAAGGCATATATTTTAAATTCATTACTGTGTCATGCAACACCTTTGCTTTCTGTCTACAACCTTTCTTCCTCACCCACTCCCTAGTTTAATTCATTTACCAATATATTTAAGTAATATATGCTAAAGTGGCTGCCATATTCCACACCCTGTGCTCAGTACCAACTATTACTTAAGAGTATCTTTCTGTCATGGAGTAGGCCTAAAGTGAACTCTTAAAAACAGACATATTAAAATATTAATATTTATATATTTATAAATATATGTATATAAAATTATTATTAGTCATATATATGCAACTAATTCAAAGAGTTGTCTACTATTTCTTTATTCGTAATAATAAAGTATCATATTTTAACTATGCTGATGTTATTGTTTCAAAGAAATCACAACTTTTTTAGCCCCCTTTATTACCTTCCGGGTGCAGGAATATTTGGTCATGGTGAGACTTGATCGAAACAACATCCTCATTTGAAATGTATTTGACAATTCGATCCCTCCCTATACTTCAATAATATCTACTTAGCAACTGAGCATTAAATATTTCATTTGTTGAAATATATGTTTTATTTTATTTTATTTTATTTTTTTTACACAATTTGTTTTCTGTTTCTTTATTGCTTTTTTTTTTAAACATCTTTATTGAAGTATAATTGCTTTACAATGGTGTGTTAGTTTCTGCTTTATAACAAAGTGAATCAGTTATACATATACATATGTTCCCATATCTCTTCCCTCTTGCATCTCCCTCCCTCCCACCCTCCCCATCCCACCCCTCTACGTGGTCACAAAGCACCGAGCTGATCTCCCTGTGCTATGCGGCTGCTTCCCACTAGTTATCTATTTTACATTTGGTAGTGTATATATGTCCATGACACTCTCTTACCCTGTCACATCTCACCCCTCCCCCTCCCCATATCCTCAAGTCCATTCTCTACTAGGTCTGTGTCTTTATTCCCGTCTTGCCACTAGGGTCTTCATGGCCTTTTTTTTTTTTTTTTTTCCTTAGATTCCATATACATGTGTTAGCATACTGTATTTGTTTTTCTCTTTCTGACTTACTTCACTCTGTATGACAGACTCTAACTCCATCCACCTCATTACAAATACCTCCATTTCACTTCTTTTTATGGCTGAGTAATATTCCATTGTATATATGTGCCACATCTTCTTTATCCATTCATCCGATGATGGACACTTAGGTTGCTTCCATGTCCTGGCTATTGTAAATAGAGCTGCAATGAACATTTTGGTACATGACTCTTTTTGAACTATGGATTTCTCAGGGTATATGCCCAGTAGTGGGATTGCTGGGTCGTATGGTAGTTCTATTTGTAGTTTTTTAAGGAACCTCCATACTGTTCTCCATAGTGGCTGTATCAATTTACATTCCCACCAGCAGTGCAAGAGTGTTCCCTTTCCTCCACACCCTCTCCAGCATTTATTGTTTCTAGATTTTTTGATGATGGCCATTCTGACTGGTGTGAGATGATATCTCATTGTAGTTTTGATTTTCATTTCTCTAATGATTAATGATGTTGAGCATTCTTTCATGTGTCTGTTGGCAATCTGTATATCTTCTTTGGAGAAATGTCTATTTAGGTCTTCTGCCCATTTTTGGATTGGCTTGTTCGTTTTTTTGTTATTGAGCTGCAGGAGCTGCTTGTAAATCTTGGAGATTAATCCTTTGTCAGTTGCTTCATTTGCAAATATTTTCTCCCATTCTGATGGTTGTCTTTTGGTCTTGTTTATGGTTTCCTTTGCTGTGCAAAAGCTTTTAAGTTTCATTAGGTCCCATTTGTTTATTTGTGTTCTTATTTCCATTTCTCTAGGAGCTGGGTCAAAAAGAATCTTGCTGTGATGTATGCATAGAGTGTTCTGCCTATGTTTTCCTCTAAGAGTTTGATAGTGTCTGGCCTTACATTTAGGTCTTTAATCCATTTTGAGTTTATTTTTGTGCATGGTGTCAGGGAGTGTTCTAATTTCATACTTTTACATGTATCTGTCCAATATTCCCAGCACCACTTATTGAAGAGGCTGTCTTTTCTCCACTGTATATGCTTGCCTCCTTTATCAAAGATAAGATGACCATATGTGCGTGGGTTTATCTCTGGGCTTTCTTTCCTGTTCCATTGATCTATATTTATGTTTTTCTGCCAGTACCAAACTGTCTTGATTACTGTAGCTTTGTAATATAGTCTGAAGTCAGGGAGCCTGATTCCCCCGGCTCCATTTATCGTTCTCAAGATTGCTTTGGCTATTCGGGGTCTTTTGTGTTTCCATACAAATTGTGAAATTTTTTGTTCTAGTTCTGTGAAAAATGCCAGTGGTAGTTTGATAGGGATTGCATTGAATCTGTAGATTGCTTTGGGTAGTAGAGTCATTTTCACAATGTTCATTCTTCCAAGCCAAGAACATGGTATATCTCTCCATCTATTTGTATCATCTTTAATTTCTTTCATCAGTGTCTTATAATTTTCTGCATACAGGTCTTTTGTCTTCTTAGGTAGGTTTATTCCTAGATATTTTATTCTTTTTGTTGCAATGGTAAACGGGAGTGTTTTCTTAATTTCACTTTCAGATTTTTTGTCATTAGTGTATAGAAATGCAAGAGTTTTCTGTGCATTGATTTTGTATCCTGCTACTTTACCAAATTCATTGATTAGCTCTAGTAGTTTTCTGGTAGCATCTTTAGGATTCTCTATGTATAGTATCATGTCACCTGCAAACAGTGACAGCTTTACTTCTTATTTTCCAATTTCGATTCCTTTTATTTCTTTTTCTTCTCTGATTGCTGTGGCTAACACTTCCAAAACTATGTTGAATAATAGTGGTGAGAGTGGGCAACCTTGTCTTTTTCCTGATCTTAGTGGAAATGGTTTCAGTTTTTCACCATTGAGGACAGTGTTGGCTGTGGGTTTGTCATATATGGCCTTTATTATGTTGAGGAAAGTTCCCTCTATGCCTACTTTCTGCAGGGCTTTTATCATAAATGGGTGTTGAATTTCGTCGAAAGCTTTCTCTGCATCTATTGAGATGATCATATGGTTTTTCTCCTTCAATTTGTTAATATGATGTATCACGTTGATTGATTTGCGTATATTGAAGAATCCATGCATTCCTAGGATAAACCCCACTTTATCATGTTGTATGATCCTTTTAATGTGCTGTTGGATTCTGTTTGCTAGTATTTTGTTGAGGATTTTTGCATCTATGTTCATCAGTGATACTGGCCTGTAGTTTTCTTTCTTTGTGACATCTTTATCTGGTTTTGGTATCAGGGTGATGGTGGCCTCGTAGAATGAGTTTGGGAGTGTTCCTCCCTCTGCAATATTTTGGAAGACTTTGAGAAGGATAGGTGTTAGCTCTTTTCTAAATGTTTGATAGAATTCACCTGTGAAGCCATCTGGTCCTGGGCTTTTGTTTGTTGGAAGGTTTTTAATCACAGTTTCAATTTCAGTGCTTGTGATTAGTCTGTTCATATTTTCTATTTCTTCCTGGTTCAGTCTCGGCAGGTTGTGCATTTCTAAGAATCTGTCCATTTCTTCCAGGTTGTCCATTTTATTGGCATAGAGTTGCTTGTAGTAATCTCTCATGATCTTTTGTATTTCTGCAGTGTCTGTGGTTACTTCTCCTTTTTCATTTCTAATTCTATTGATTTGAGTCTTCTCCCTTTTTCTCTTGATGAGTCTGGCTAATGGTTTGTCAATTTTGTTTATCTTCTCAAAGAACCAGCTTTTAGTTTCATTGATTTTTGCTATTGTTTCCTTCATTTCTTTTTCATTTATTTCTGAGCTGATCTTTATGATTTCTTTCCTTCTGCTAGCTTTGGGGTTTTTTTGTTCTTCTTTCTCTAATTGCTTCAGGTGCAAGGATAGGTTGCTTATTCGAGATGTTTCCTGTTTCTTAAGGTAGGCTTGTATTGCTATAAACTTCCCTCTTAGCACTGCTTTTGCTGCGTCCCATAGGTTTTGGGTCATCCTGTCTCCATTGTCATTTGTTTCTAGGTATTTTTTGGTTTCCCCTTTGATTTCTTCAGTGATCACTTCGTTATTAAGTAGTGTATTGTGTAGCCTCCATGTGTTTGTATTTTTTACAGATCTTTTCCTGTAATTGATATCTAGTCTCATAGCGTTGTGGTCGGAAAAGATACTTGATACGATTTCAATTTTCTTAAATTTACCAAGGCTTGATTTGTGACCCAAGATATGATCTATCCTGGAGAATGTTCCATGAGCACTTGAGAAAAATGTGTATTCTGTTGTTTTTGGGTGGAATGTCCTATAAATATCAATTAAGTCCATCTTGTTTAATGTATCATTTAAAGCTTGTGTTTCCTTATTTATTTTCATTTTGGATGATCTGTCCATTGGTGAAAGTGGGGTGTTCAAGTCCCCTACTATGATTGTGTTGCTGTCGATTTCCCCTTTTCTGGCTGTTAGTATTTGCCTTATGTATTGAGGTGCTCCTATGTTGGGTGCATAAATATTTACAATTGTTATACCTTCCTCTTGGATCGATCCCTTGATCATTATATAGTGTCCTTCTTTGTCTCTTATAATAGTCTTTATTTTAAAGTCTATTTTGTCTGATATGAGAATTGCTACTCCAGCTTTCTTTTGATTTCCATTTGCATGGAATATCTTTCTCCATCCCCTCACTTTCAGTCTGTATGTGTCTCTAGGTCTGAAGTGGGTCTCTTGTAGACAACATATATGTGGGTCTTGTTTTTGTATCCATTCAGCCAGTCTGTGTCTTTTGGTGGGAGCATTTAATCCATTTACATTCAAGGTAATTATCGATATGTATGTTCCTATTCCCATTTTTTTAAATGTTTTGAGCTTGTTATTGTAGGTGTTTTCCGTCTCTTGTGTTTCTTGCCTAGAGAAGTTCCTTTAGCATTTGTTGTAAAGCTGGTTTGGTGGTGCTGAACTCTCTCAGCTTTTCCTTGTCTGTAAAGGTTTTAATTTCTCCTTCAAATCTGAATGAGATCCTTGCTGGGTAGAGTAATCTTGGTTGTAGGTTTTTCTCCTTCATCACTTCAAGTATATCCTGCCACTCCCTTCTGGCTTGCAGAGTTTCTGCTGAAAGATCAGATGTTAACCTTATGGCGATTCCCTTGTCTGTTATTTGTTGGTTTTCCCTTGCTGCTTTTAATATGTTTTCTTTATATTTAATTTTTGATAGTTTGATTAATATGTGTCTTGGCGTGTTTCTCCTTGGATTTATCCTGTATGGGACTCTCTGTGCTTCCAGGACTTGATTTACTATTTCCTTTCCCATATTAGGGTAGTTTTCAACTATAATCTCTTCAAATATTTTCTCAGTCCCTTTCTTTCTCTCTTCTTCTTCTGGGACCCCTATAATTCGAATGTTGGTGCGTTTAATGTTGTCCCAGAGGTCTCTGAGACTGTCCTCAGTTCTTTTCATTCTTTTTTCTTTATCCTGCTCTGCAGTAGTTATTTCCACCATTTTATCTTCCAGGTCACTTATCCTTTCTTCTGCCTCAGTTATTCTGCTATTGATCCCATCTAGAGCATTTTTAATTTCATTTATTGTGTTTTTCATCATTGCTTGGTTCCTCTTTAGTTCTTCTACGTTCTTGTTAAATGTTTCTTGCATTTTGTCTATTCTATTTCCATGATTTTGGATCATCCTTACTATCATTATTCTGAATTCTTTTTCAGGTAGACTACCTATTTCCTCTTCATTTGTTAGGTCTGGTGTGTTTTGACCCTGCTCCTTCATCTGCTGTGTGTTTTTCTGTCGTCTCATTTTGCTTATTTTACCGTGTTTGGGGTCTCCTTTTCACAGGCTGCAGGTTCGTAGTTCCCGTTGTTTTTGGTATCTGTCCCCAGTGGCTAAGGTTGGTTCAGTGGGTTGTGTAGGCTTCCTGGTGGAGGGGACTAGTGCCTGTGTTCTGGTGGATGAGGCTGGATCTTGTCTTTCTGGTGGGCAGGTCCACGTCTGGTGGTGTATTCTGGGGTGTCTGTGGCCTTATTATGATTTTAGGCAGCCTCTCTGCTAATGGATGGGGCTGTGTTCCTGTCTTGTTAGTTGTTTGGCATAGGGTGTCCAGCACTGTAGCTTGCTGGTCGTTGAGTGAAGCTGGGTCTCGATGTTGAGATGGAGATCTCTGAGAGATTTTTGCCGTTTGGTATTACGTGGAGCTGGGAGGTCTCTTGTGGACCAGTGTCCTGAAGTTGGCTCTCCCACCTCAGAGGCATTGCCCTGATGCCTGGCTGGAGCACCAAGAGCCTTTCATCCACACGGCTCAGAGTAAAAGGGAGAAAAAATAGAAAGAAAGAAAGAAAGAAAGAGGCTATAATATAGTGAAGTAAAATAAAGCTATTATAAAGCAAAGCTATACAGACAAAATCTCACCCAGAAGCATATACATATACACTCACAAAAAAAGGAAAAGGGGAAAAATTAATATATCCTGCTCCCAAAGTCCACCTCCTGAATTTGGGATGATTCGTTGTCTATTCAACTATTCAACAGATGCAGGCACATCAAGTTGTTTGTGGAGTTTTAATCCGCTGCTTCTGAGGCTGCTGGGAGAGATCTCCCTTTCTCTTCTTTGTTCGCACAGCTCCCGGGGTTCAGCTTTGGATTTGGACCCGCCTCTGCGTGTAGGTCGCCTGAGGGCGTCTGTTCCCCGCCCATACAGAACGGGGTTAAAGGAGCAGTTGCTTCGGGGGCTCTGGCTCACTCAGGCCACGGGGAGGGAGGACTACAAATGCGGGGCGAGCCTGCGGTGGCAGAGGCCGGCGTGACGTTGCACCAGCCTGAGGCGCGCTGTGCGTTCTCCTGGGAAAGTCTTCCCAGATCACAGGACCCTGGCAGTGGCGGGCTGCACTGGCTCCTGGGAGGGGTGGTGTGGAGAGTGACCTGTGCTCGCACACAGGCTTTTTGGTGGCAGCAGCAGCAGCCTTAGCGTCTCATGCCCGTCTCTGGGGCCCGCGCTGATAGCCGCGGCTCGCGCCCGTCTCTGAAGTTCGTTTAGGCGGCGCTCTGAATCCCCTCTCCTCGCGCACCAGGAAACAAAGAGGGAAGAAAAAGTCTCTTGCCTCTTTGGCAGCTGCAGACTTTTTCCCGGACTCCCTCCCGGCTAGCTGTGGTGCACTAACCCCTTCAGGCTGTGTTCACGCCGCCAACCCCAGTCCTCTCCCTGCGATCTGACCGAAGCCCGAGCCTCAGCTCCCAGCCCCCGCCCGCCCCAGCGGGTGAGCAGAGAAGCCTCTCGGGCTGGTGAGTGCTGCTCGGCGCCAAGCCTCTGTGCAGGAATCTCTCCGCTTTGCCCTCTGCACCCCTGTGGCTGCGCTCTCCTCCGTGGCTCCGAAGCTTCCCCCCTCTGCTACCCGCAGTCTCCGCCCGCAAAGGGGCTTCCTAGTGCGTGGAAACCTTTCCTCCTTCACGGCTCCCTCCCACTGGTGCAGGTCCTGTCCCTATTCTTTTGTCTCTGTTATTTCTTTTTTCTTTTGCCCTACCCAAGTACGTGGGGAGTTTCTTGCCTTTTGGGAGGTCGGACGTTTTCTGCCAGCGTTCAGTGGTTGTTCTGTAGGAGCAGTTCCACGTGTAGATGTATTTCTACTGTATCTGTGGGAAGGAAGGTGATCTCCACGTCTTACTCTTCCACCATCTTCTCTCTCCCCCCTATGTATTTTATTTTTGTGAAATAATGTAGATCTTAAATTTGATTATTGAAAACAATAAAAAGTAATGCTTTTCTAAAAATTTCCCATGAGAGAGAAAAATAGTAATCTTATCTTTTGCGGTGGCTTCAAGACCATAAAGAGGAATTTGATCAAGGGCTTCCCAGAACAAGTAAGCAATTGTTAAACGGAGAGACCTGCATTCTTCCTTATGGAGCTCACTGCTCAGTAGAAATGATAGAAATAACAAGCAAACAAATACATATACAATTGCACAGATTAATTATAATAAAAATGGAGAGAGCCTTAATTAGATATTGTGGTCAGAGAAGGCCTTTCTGAGGAAGGGTTTGATCTGAGACCTGATGTGGAGAAGGAGCAGCCATGTGAAGAACTAATAAGCAAGTGTTCAGGGCAGAGGAAGTAATACTCAAAGCCACTTAGCTGGGAAAGAGTTTACTATGTTCAGGACTCTGAGAAAGTTTCTGTAGCTGGAGCAAAGTGGGTCAGGGAAGAGAGGAAGAAAATTAATTTGGAAACAAAGACAGACTGGATAAGGGAAAAGCTCGAAAACTTTGGTAATGAGTTTGCATTTTATTCTTGGTGCTGTCAGAAATCTTCAAAAGGGTTCCCAAAAGGGAATTATTTAAGTCAGGTATTTAAACAACATTATTGTGACTTCTGTGTGAGAACTGTAAAGAGAAAGAGTGAAAGCAGAGAGACCATTGTGAGATTATGGGATTATTTACAGGTGGAGGTGTCAAATGGGAAGCTGGATATTCACATCTGGAGTTAAAGGTTATACTAGTCTGCTTCGGATGCCATAAAAAATGCCATAAAATGGATGTCTTCAACAACAGAAATTTATTTTATCACAGTGTGCCTGTAATGTAGATTTTCTTACAAGGGCATTTCTCTTGGCCTATAGGTGGCTGCCATCTGGCTGGGTGCTCATATGACCTCATTGTATGTACACAGAGAGGGAACAAGCTCTCTGGTGTCTTTTCTTACAAGAGTACTAATCCCATAGGACTAGGGACCTACCCTCATGACCTCATCTGGCCCTAATTATCTCCCAAGAACTCCGTCTTCAAATACCATCACATTGGATATTAGAGCTTCAGCATAGGAATTTGGGGGAGGGGGAGATGCAATCCAGTCCATAACACAGCATGAGGTCTGGCTAAACATGTGAAATTAAGAATGAAAGTACTAGAAGGAAATCACAATATAGGATATATGAGGTTTTCAAAGGTGAAAACATTAGGGTTTTCATTTTTATATCTTTATGATTTTACACCAACACTTTCTTCCTTAGAACTCGAATACACTTTCTGCCTTGGCTTCCATTAAAGATACTGAGATCATTTTTGAGTGCTATCTATGTGCCAGGCACTTTACATCCATTAACTGTAATCACAAATTTGTCGGGTAGGTCTTGTTATCTGCATATCACAGGTGAGGACACTGAAACTTTGAATAACTTGACCATGGTCCCATAAGCAGGCTTTGACTTCTGATCTATGTGACTCTAAATTCCTCACTTTCATCTATCCCACTTGGCTCCCTAAATCAATCCCACAAGGCCCCAAGTCAGGTGGTACCTTCTCCTTATAAATTTTATTCACAAGTTTTCCTCAAACTTCCTGAGTGAATTTTCCCCTCATTTGTGTTTATATAACATCCTTTACACACCTCCATTATAATTAGGTATTTCAGCTAATCTTGAACATGACCAAGCCATCTCATGTGGTTTTCATGTCACTCCCACCAGGGTGGAAGCAAGAATGCAGCAAATGGTTATTTAAGTAAATATCACAATCAAAATTAATTTTTAAAACTTGTACATGAATTTTGAGAAAATACTCTGTGCAACACTCTCATTTGATTTAAATCCATTAACTCTTTATAGACTCTTGTTTTTCATTTTTAATTATTATAATTGATAGTTTAACAAAATAAACACTACTTTTTCTTTGAGACTTTACCGTAGAATAGGGATTTCTCTAAGGGTCCAAAATTTATCAAAATGTATTGGATATGATAGAAACAAGCCGAGGGACATGATTTAACATATTTTTCTTCAACTTCATCTGCTATAAAATAGTGAAAACAATATTTATCCCCATACAATTTTGTAAATTTGTTTGGATTGCATGTTAAACATTCCTATCCAAGGGGGCAATTACTAGTAATAACCACAAAAATAATTAAGTGTAAATGGATTCTTCATTTGTGTAGTGCTTGCATTTCTGTTATATATACATATATCAGTTCAAGCATTAAAACTTGAAGAAAACATCCTACTGTTTTCAAACTTCTCAATTTATGTATAAAGCTGATTATTAGGTTGGAAAAAAAAGAATGCTCAGAGCTGCCCACAAAACTGGGCGCCAAACAAGTATTTCTTGGATTTTCACACTTGAGACAATGTGATTGAGACAATGTGATATGGAGAAAAGAACAAATGGAGTAATAAGCAGACCTCTATTTTAGTCCTGCCTGTATAATATCTGTATTATTGGTCTCAACTTCTCTAGGGTTTAGTTTCTTCACCAATGTTAGAATGCCTCTTAGAGTTCTGAGATTCTTAGATTCTATGAGTATTCTTTTGAGAGTGAGGCTCAAACATCTCCATTGTTTCTTTAGTACAGATGATTCAGCTTCAACCTAATCCCAGTGTACAGACCTTACAATTTATAATTGATCAATTCATATTGGGCCCTATTGTTATGGTAGAGTTACTTAAAATGAGACATTCTGTGTTCAGATTTCCATTTTTCTGTGTTAACTTTGTATGGGTCACATAGCCTCTCTGTCTAGTGCAATAGTTCCTCATCTTTAAAACAGGGATTGTTGTGAAAATTAAATGAGTTTGTCCAATAAACAGTGCCTGGCACATGTTTAACACAAAGTAAACCCTCAACAAATGAGAACCATCTTGCCACTCTTATCATCATCAATGGCCAAATAGTGTTTCTAAACATCCTGTATCCTTTCCTCCATTCAATTTTAAATATCTCATGACCAACATAGTATGTTCCATTCAAGAGAAAAACGGGGTGCCATTTTCTGTGGCTTTTAAGCCTTGAGGACTGACTTTTCAAGTTTTTATTTTAGAATAAGAATACTCTTCCATTGCCTTTTCTCCCCATTTATGTATCAAAAACAATGAAAAAGTGCCTCATACAAATTATCAGTCTTGTTTTACATGATTTTAATATTCTGGTTTGGGGAGGTGTAATTTTCAGTAAAATTTCTGATACCTATATATAAAATGTATACATGTTTATCTGTATATATCTGTGTGTGTATCTTTGTATACCTGTATCTTTCCAATGGTTCTCAGTTTTCATTTTTCACCTATTATCCCTAAATACCTTAAAAAATTAATCTCTTCTGTTTTGGGGTTACACATTTATAAAACTGTATCATTTCTTGATTGATTGATTTGTATGGTAAGAGGTGGTTCTATATAGATGACAATAAGAATTCTCACCCATTTCTGTAGAAGGCAAATAATTCACTTATCTTTCAGGTCCTCATCCTAGTGGAGAATTGCCTACCTGGGGCCAGAAACCTTAGTATAAACTCCAAGGTCATAGTTATATCTTCATACTGCACCAACTGCCCCTCCTCTATACTCTGCAGATACTGTATGTCAGGATCTCATTTATTATCATGTCAATGCAAACTGCTTCCTTTGTAAGGGGCAGTAAACAGTCTTACCTTTGCATTAACCATAATGTAATTCCCTTTATTCCTCTTTGTAGTAAACTTTCTCTCTTCAGTAACTTACGTCGAAAAAGAAATATATTGACATGTAGCTCTTGAATATACTTATGCCTAGGAATGTAGTTATTTTACCCACTAATATTCAGAATTGGAGAATTCATACTGTAGGTATTTGTGGAGACATATATCCACATGTATATATATCTATATATTTTAAAATAAATATATGTGTGTATACATTTTACATATTTGTCTGGGAAATTAGGAAATATCTGTTTTCTTTGAGTTTGCCTCTGTAGTGAAAATTCATTATTTGTCATCTACCTGGAAAATAACATATATTCTTGAAATGGTTTCCTTTATTATCTCATTATATACATAATATAAATGATGCCTTACTCTCCTTTTTCTAATATTCACGGAGATCCAAATTTTCCCACTTTCACTTTCTAATTTGTCCCTTTGTATCTTTTCCTCTTTAGCCTCAGTATAGGCAATATGTTCAAATAACATTTCTGCTTTATAAAAACTAACTCCAAAAGAAGTAGGCACAATGTTTATATATACCTCAAATATGATTAAACCCACCAGGCAAATATGTCAATTCTCAATAAGCTCTCAGCAGCACAGGATCTCATAGTCTATGCATGTGCTGAAAAGGGCACATCATGTTTCTAGTCATATTCTTGTGTGCTGTGAGTCCTTTGAATCACAAGATGTTTTCTTTATATTGCTTTTTCCCATCTAGTTAAATCATATTTCTGGCATATGAGCATATAGTCAAACATTTTCAGTAAATGAGAATGTTTTACTTCTTCTATCTTGTATGTTATTGCTAAGAAATTATAAGGAGGAACTGTGAGTCTATTTTACTGAAGATATCAGCTTGTGTTCTCTTAGCAAAATGACATAAATGACAGTGGCAAGAATTAAGAATCACATGTGGACAGGTGAATAAGTACACTCAGGGTTTTAGACAATCACACATGATTTGTGTATTAAAGCAAAGATTTTAAAGACAGAAATGTTCTTCTTTCTAGCATCTCTCCTCTGAAGTAAATTACTGAGTAAAAAAAAAAACAAAATTTAAGCTATTATAATGCTTTTTTTAGCCCCATTGTACATCACCAAAGCTGGAGAAAGACAAGTGGAGAATAAATGGATCTCAAATACCCTTGTCTTATCGGGTTTTCTCACTTTGAAAGGACCCTTTCACTCATCTCTCTTTATCTGTGGGTCCCAGGTGTTGTTGAGATTTAGATTAATAAAGACACCTCCAGGCACAGGAAGACTTTCTGCACATGATTAGTAAATGTCCATTGCTTTCCTGGGTAGACAATATATAGCCAGTTAATTTAGGGCTACTCCAAATGACTTCTAAAGCCCTCTGCAGTCCTGAAATTCTATTATGAGGAAACAATTAAACAGAACAAGTTTCCAATGTGTGCACCTGCTCTCTTTTTCTTGAGGGAATGGCAAGATGATATATCCCAATAGAGGAACAGACTAACAAACAGACAAGTCAGAGGTTGTGTTGGCCCAACATTTTGAAGCTTTTACCTCACAACTTTGTCTATAAAGACACAGCTGGCATGTAAGGGAGAGTTTTAAGAGTATGTGTTTTGAAATTCAGGTTTGGTTTACACACAGTGTATGAAATCATTTCAGATTTGTATATACTGTATTGTACATAGAGTATAGAAAAAGATGACATGACATCCCTGAGGTAACATTTATTTTATTACTTAAAAGAGATATTCTAATATTACTAGAACTATAAAGCACCTGGAACCTTAAGATTAAATAATACTTCATATTTTAATAGTTGGGGCAAAAACTGTTTATCTCTTTATAAGTGTAAATCAAACCTGGAGCCTGAGGATTCGTTCCTAGACATAGGTGGATCCTATTCTGTCCCTGCTCTCTGGTTGTTAAATATAACATGCAAAGTTGATTCAAGTGATAAATGCCTATTCTTATCTGATGAGCTGCTTATTTCATTATTTGCCTAGATTCAAAGGTGCAAAATACAAAATTCAGGCCAAAAGGATTTATTAACCAAAACTGTGTCTCTCCATTGATATTGCAGTTTGTGGGGCTGGATGTTTCTGAATAGTGAACCAATCACAGGGGAGATGACTTAAATGGAAAGCACTGAACAATAAGGTAGGTCATTTCCCTAACCTTTAATATAAACTATGGTCAAGGAATTGGCTGACTACCAGGCAGCTGGAAAAGGGAAATGTTGTGCTGTATTGTTCCTCTGAAAAGCAGCGTTAATGGACTACTCATAGAAATGTTTGCAGGCTGGAAGCTGGGACATCTTGAGACCTTTCCCACTTGTGACGTTTCATTGTGCCCATTATGGACAGCAAGGAATGTCATAATGTACTCAGGGCAATTTTCGAAAGAAAAGTCAGAAGGGATTGATAGGAAAGAGAGCTAACCTTTTATACAGCACCATTCCCCTGTCAGTGCTTCATAAATACAGTTACACCAACCTGCTGCCCTTCCTTCAGATACTCTGATAAAAAAGAAGATAATTATCACTTTTAATTTCAGTCCAGAGTTCTCAATCCTTTGTGAAGTTCATTTGAATCCCCCTAATAATCATGTATATTTCAAAAGGGAAAAGAAAACAGAAGAAAAAAGTCATCTGTTTCCACCAGTTTCATGTTCACTCATCTCCTACCTGGGAACTTATTCACCACTACAGATGGTCACAGTTTCACTCTTGGGTGTTAATTTCTCTCTTCCTGTTGCTCCAGCTATTATTTCCTAGATGGACAGAAAGTCTCTCAGAAACAAGTGCTATTGAGACATGTCTTCCCATCTGCAGTATATAAAGGTGTATTTATCTTTCTATTGTGTGCTGTTTTACTAAGCACGTCTCTCTTGTAAATTTTGCATTCCTCTGGGAGAAATAGTTTTCATTCCCATATTTCATTTGCTCCATTACAATCTCTAATTCACTGAGGCAGATAATATTAGAGTGACAATTATAATGCAGATAGATCGTTCAGGCAAATATGGTATGGAACTGAAACAGCCAAGCATTGTTTCTATCATTACAGGTTTAAATCTATTAGGTGAATGATATCTTTTTTATGCATAAACCCTCATAAATATTGTTTTGACATCAATATTATAAATTCTGTTTTGCTTAAATCATGTTTCTAATGAATTAGTGAGATTAATGAGGCACACAAATAAAGATTCTTGGTCTTAGTGCATTGTGAAGTGCAGGCAGTCCTCAATAAAGGCCAAATGGAAAATTCGTTTTCCTTTTTCAGAAGTGGGAAAGCAGAAAACAAGGCTGGAACATCACCTCAAGGCTTATTTAAGCAAAAGAGTTTATCATGAACCCTGACATTGTTTCCTGCTCCATTAATACTTTAGCATGAAAAGCTCTTATGTTCAACCCCATCTTACTTTATCCCTATACCAACTCCCTTCTGTAATGGCAGGTTCCTCTAAGGAGGGAATGCTGCCATTCAGGGTGCAACATAAATGATATTTCCACTAGGAGAAACAGGTAACATCACATCAGTAGGATTATTGACCATGGGCAGAGTGGTGAGCACCCAGTTGCTGATTGTATTAGTTTGCTAGAGCTGCTATAACAAAATACTACAGATTGTGTGCCTTAGAACAACAGAAGTTTATTGTCTCAGAGTGGTGGATGCTAGAGGTATGAAAGCTAGGTGTTATCAGGGTAGGTTCCTTCTGAGGACTGTGAGGGAAGGATGTGTTCCAGGCCTCTCTCTTTGGCTTGTAGATGGCCATTTACTCCCTGCATCTATTTACATGACATTCTCCCTATGTATGTTTCTATGTACAAATGTCTGCTTTGTATAAGGACACCAGTCATATTGGATCAGGGGCTCACTCTACTCTAGTATGACCTCATCCTAACTTAACTAGTGACATCTGTGAAAATTCTATTTCCAAATAAGGTCGCATTCTGGGGTACTGGGGTCTAGGACTTCAACATATGAATTTTGGGAGACTGATTCAACCCATAACACTTACATGTTTTAGGGACATTCTTCCTGTTTGCAGAAAATATGAGAGGGATAGTCAACATCATATAACCTCAGGAAAATGAAAATTGAAACCCCAGAGGAATACCATTATACCCCACCATAATGGCTAAGGACTCACATGTCTTTTAGCAGTAGAATAGATAAATGAATTGTGAAATATTTATTTTAGAACACTACGCAGAAATTTTTTTAAAAACTACTGCCACATGCAGCACAAAGTTGAATCATATAAATTTTGGTGAAGCTACAGAGCAACCAGATTCTTATTATGCATTCCTAATGGGATTATAAAATGGTCCAAACACTCTGAAAAACTTCTTGGCACTATATACTAATATCACTTATCCTATGATCCAGAAATTTTACTCTACATATGTACTAAAGAAAAATGAGGGCATTTGTGCAGCAAAAGGCATATAAAAGAATATTCACGACAGCTTTATTAATAATATAAAAAAACCTGTAAACAACAAACATGACCTTCAACTGCAGAATGGACAAGTGAATTTTGATATGTTCATACTGGAATATTACTCAGTGATTAAAAAGAACAGACTACTGCTACATACAACATCATAACTGAATCTTACAAACATAATGCTGGGCAAACACCCCAAAATAAATAAATACATACTATAAAATTCTACTTCCATGAAACTCAAAAACAGTTAAATTAAAAGCAAGAAGAACTACAATACTGCAGCCTGTGGAACAAAAACCACATTCACAGAAAGATAAACAAGATGAAAAGGCAGAGGGCTATGTACCAGATGAAAAACAAGATAAAACCCCAGAAAAACAACTAAATGAAGTGGAGATAAGCAACCTTCCAAAAAATAATTCAGAATCATGATAGTGAAGATGATCCAGGACCTGGGAAAAAGAATGTAAGCAAAGATCGAGAAGATGCAAGAAATGTTTAACAAAGACCTGCAAGAATTAAAGAACAAACAAACAGAAATGAACAATACAATAACTGAAATGAAAACTACACTAGAAGGAATCAATAGCAGAATGACTGAGGCAGAAGAACGGATAAGTGACCTGGAAGACAGAATGGTGGAATTCACTGATGCAGAACAGAATAAAGAAAAAAGAATGAAAAGAAATGAAGACAGCCTAAGAGACTTCTGGGACAACATTAAACACAGCAACATTCACATTATAGGGGTCCCAGAAGGAGAAGAGAGAGAGAAAGGACCCAAGAAAATATTTGAAGAGATTATAGTTGAAAACTTCCCTAACATGGGAAAGGAAATAGCCACCCAGGTCCAGGAAGCTCAGAGAGTCCCATACAGGATAAACCCAAGGAGAAACACGCTGAGACACATAGTAATCAAACTGGCAAAAATTAAAGACAAAGAAAAATTATCAAAAGCAGCAAGGGAAAAATGACAAATAACATACAAGGGAACTCCCATAAGATTAACAGCTGATTTCTCGGCAGAAACTCTACAAGCCAGAAGGGAGTGGCATGATATACTTAAAGTGATGAAAAGGAAGAACCTACAACCAAGATTACACTACCCGGCAAGGATATCATTCAGATTTGATGGAGAAATCAAAAGCTTTACTGACAAGCAAAAGCTAAGAGAATTCAGCACTACCAAACCAGCTCTACAACAAATGCTAAAGGAACTTCTCTAAGTGGGAAACACTAGAGAAGAAAAGGACCTACAAAAACAAACCCAAAACAATTAAGAAAATGGTCATAGGAACATACATATCGATAATTACCTTAAACGTGAATGGATTAAATGCTCCAACCAAAAGACACAGGCTTGCTGAATGGATAAAAAAACAAGACCCATATATATATGCTGTCTACAAGAGACCCACTTCAGACCTAAGGACACATACAGACTGAAAGTGAGGGGATGGAAAAAGATATTCCATGCAAATGAAATCAAAAGAAAGCTGGAGTAGCAATACTCATATCAGATAAAATAGACTTTAAAATAAAGAATGTTACAAGAGACAAGGAAGGACACTACATAATGATCAAGGGATCAATCCAAGAAGAAGATATAACAATTATAAATACATATGCACCCAACATAGGAGCACCTCAATACATAAGGCAACTGCTAACAGCTTTAAGAGAGGAAATCGACAGTAACACAGTAAGAGTGGGGGACTTTAACACCTCACGGACACCAATGGACAGATCATCCAAAATGAAAATAAATAAGGAAACAGAAGCTTTAAATGACGCAATAGACCAGATAGATTTAATTGATATTTATAGGGCATTCCATCCAAAAACAGCAGATTACACTTTCTTCTCAAGTGCACACAGAACATTCTCCAGGATAGATCACATCTTGGGTCACAAATCAAGCCTCAGTAAATTTAAGAAAATTAAGATCATATCAAGCATCTTTTCTGACCTCAACGCTATGAAATTAGAAATCAATTACAGGGAGAAAACATAAAAAACACAAACACATGGAAGCTAAACAATACGTTACTAAATAACCAAGAGATCACTGAAGAAATCAAAGAGGAAATCAAAAAATACCTAGAGACAAATGACAATGAAAAGACGACGATCCAAAACCTATGGGATGTAGCAAAAGCAGTTCTAAGAGGGAAGTTTATAGCTATACAAGCCTACCTAAAGAAACAAGAAAAATCTCAAGTAAACAATCTACCCTTACACCTAAAGGAACTGGAGAAAGAAGAACAAACAAAACCCAAAGTTAGCAGAAGGAAAGAAATCATAAAGATCAGAGCAGAAATAAATGAAATAGAAACAAAGAAAACAATAGCAAAGATCAATAAAACTAAAAGCTGGTTCTTTGAGAAGATAAACAAAATTGATAAACCATTAGCCAGACTCATTAAGAAAAAGAGGGAGAGGACTCAAATCAAAAAAATTAGAAATGAAAAAGGAGAAGTTACAACAGACACCACAGAAATACAAAGCATCCTAAGAGACTACTACAAGCAACTCTATGCCAATAAAATGGACAACCTGGAAGAAATGGACAAAATCTTAGAAAGGTATAACCTTCCAAGACTGAACCAGGAAGAAACAGAAAATATGAACAGACCAATCACAAGTAATGAAATTGAAACTGTGATTAAAAATCTTCCAACAAACAAAAGTCCAGGACCAGATGGCTTCACAGGTGAATTCTATCAAACATTTAGAGAAGAGCTAACTCCCATCCTTCTCAAACTCTTCCAAAAAATTGCAAAGGTAGGAACACTCCCAAACTCATTCTATGAGGCCACCATCACCCTGATACCAAAACCAGACAAAGATACTACAATAAAAGAAAATTACAGACCAATATCACTGATGAATATCAATGCAAAAATCCTCAACAAAATACTAGCAAACAGAATCCAGCAACACATTAAAAGGATCATACACCACGATCAAGTGGGATTTATCCCAGGGATGCAAGGATTCTTCTATATACGCAAATCAATCAATGTGATACACCATATTAACAAATTGAAGAAGAAAAACCATATGATCATCTCAATAGATGCAGAAAAAGCTTTTGACAAAATTCAACACCCATTTATGATAAAAACTCTCCAGAAATTGGGCATAGAGGGAACCTCCCTCAACATAATAAAGTCCATACATGACAAACCCACAGCAAGCCTCATTCTCAATGGTGAAAAACTGAAAGCATTTCCTCTACGACCAGGAACAAGACAAGGATGTCCACTCTCACCACTATTATTCAACATAGTTTTGGAAGCCCTAGCCATGGCAATCAGAGAAGAAAAAGAAATAAAAGGAATACAAATTGGAAAAGAAGAAGTAAAACTGTCACTGTTTGCAGATGACATGATACTATACATAGAGAATCCTAAACATGCCACCAGAAAACTATTAGAGCTAATCAATGAATTTGGTAAAATTGCAGGATTCAAAATTAATGCACAGAAATCTCTTGCATTCCTATACACTAATGATGAAAAATCTGAAAGAGAAATTAAGGAAACACACCCATTTACCATTGCAACAAAAAGAATAAAATACCTAGGAATAAACTTACCTAGGGAGAGAAAAGACCTGTGTGCAGAAAACTATAAGACACTGATGAAAGAAATTAAAGATGATACCAACAGATGGAGAGATATACCATGTTCTTGGATTGGAAGAATCAATATTGTGAAAATGACTATACTATGCAAAGCAATCTACAGATTCAGTGCAATCCCTACCAAATTACCAATGGCATTTTTTACAGAACTAGCATAAAGAATCTTAAAATTTGTATGGAGACACAGAAGACGCCAAATAGCCAAAGCAGTCTTGAGGGAATAAAACAGAGCTGGAGGAATCAGACTCCCTGACTTCAGACTATACTACAAAGCTACAGTAATCAAGACAATATGGTACTGGCACAAAAACAGAAACATAGATCAATGGAACAAGATAGAAAGCCCAGAGATAAACCCACGCACCGATGGTCAACTAATCTATGACAAAGGAGGCAAGGATATACAATGGAGAAAAGACAGTCTCTTCAATAAGTGGTGCTGGGAAAACTGGACAGCTACATGTAGAAGAATGAAATTAGAACACTCCCTAACACCATACACAGAAATAAACTCAAATGGATTAGAGACCTAAATGTAAGACCGGACACTATAAAACTCTTAGAGGAAAACATAGGAAGAACACTCTTTGACATAAATCACAGCAAGATCTTTTTTGACCCACCTCCTAGAGTAATGGAAATAAAACCAAAAAGAAACAAATGGGACCTAATGAAACTTCAAAGCTTTTGCACAGCAAAGGAAACCATAAACAAGACAAAAAGACAACCCTCAGAATGGGAGTAAATATTTGCAAACTAATCAGTGGACAAAGGATTAATCTCCAAAATATATAAACAGCTCATGCAACTCAATATTAAAGAAACAAACACCCCAATCCAAAAATGGGCAGAAGACCTAAATAGACATTTCTCCAAAGAAGACATACAGATGGCCAAGAAGCACATGAAAAGCTGCTCAACATCACTAATTATTAGAGAAATGCAAATCAAAACTACAATGAGGTATCACCTCACAGCAGTTAGAATGGGCATCATCAAAAATATCTACAAACAGCAAATGCTGGAGAGGGTGTGGAGAAAAGGAAACCTTCTTGCACTGTTGGTGGGAATGTAGATTGATACAGCCACTATGGAGAACAGTATGGAGGTTCCTTAAAGAACTAAAAATAGAATTACCATATGACCCAGCAATCCCACTACTTGGCATATACCCCGAGAAAACCATAATTCAAAAAGACACATGCACCCCAATGTTCATTGCAGCACTATTTACAATAGCCAGGTCATGGAAGCAACCTAAATGCCCATCGACAGACGGTTGGATAAAGAAGAAGTGGTACATATATACAATGGAGTATTACTCACCCATAAAAAGGAACAGAACTGGGTCATTTGTTGAGACGTGGATGGATCTAGAGACTGTCATACAGAGTGAAGTAAGTCAGAACGAGAAAAATATCGTATATTAACGCATATATGTGGAACCTAGAAAAATGGTACAGATGAACCGGTTTGCAGGGCAGAAATTGAGACACAGATGTAGAGAACAGACGTATGGCCACGAAGTCGGGGAAAGCGGAAGGGGGGTGGGGGTGTGTGTGAAAAAAAAAACAGTTTAATTAATAGTGATAGAAATCAGAATAAAGGTTAATTTTAGTGACATGTTATTGACTGGGGATGGGCACAGGCATGGGAAAAACTCTTGTGGTACGCTTCATGTTCTATGTTTGACCTAGGCTGTGGTGAAATGGGTAAATATACATGTAAAATTTCATCAATTTTTGTGTATGTGTTACCCCTCAAAAAAAGTTTAAAGCACACAATAAATCAATAACAAGGATAGAGGAGATCAGGTAACTTGTAAAGCACTGTTCCCGTAAAACCATTAACACAGGATTAAAAAAGCAAAGACCAGTTAGTAAAGGCAGAATCTTCTCCTACCCTCCAGTTTGGGGATCTTATACTAGTAGCTGTTGGACAGTCAGCTATAGGATGTAATTAGGGAATTCCCACTTAACCTGAGAAACACTCCTTGCTCCATAACAGATTAGGTTAGGAAGCAGTGGTAGTGAAATGGCTTCTTCCTCACTTTCTGCCCCACCCCGGCCCCCTCTCACACATCATGCCCACACTATACTCTCCTCATTCAAGACACATCAGGAAATTCTCATTTTATAATGGGTATTTATGGAAAATATAGGGCTCAGGGGGATGATTAAGTTGTTCCTATATGTTACATTTATTTTTAATCTTTTACATTTGAATCAAAAGTCAAGGCCAAAATACCAGAAGGGGGATATTTCCATTGGCATGACTCAGGCTACTTACCAAATATTTACACATCCTTTCACACCCTTAACTCTGCAATGAAGAATTTGTGAATTTGGAGGTATTCCAGAATCATATAAATCCCTCTATTTTGAATTCAAAATCAAAGCTCTTGAAAGGGAAAACTAATCCCTAATTGAAAGTATCAGGAACATTGTTTATAAATGTCAGGGAATTCTAAATATTTTACCTAGCATTTCCTATGGTTCTTCACAGAAGGAAGAATACATACCCTCAAGGTTAAGAAGTTGAACCTTGAGGAACTCCACATGCTTTTAACACGAGTTGTGCACAGAGAAAGGAAACTCTTCTGGGCTCCATCAAATAATGGGCAGATATATGTTCTGAGAAATATTGCAGGAAGTTCTCCTGTTTCTTTGTTCTCTTTATCAATTGCCTAATTAATTGCTTTCTTAGCAGTAAGAGGCCACCTTCCAACACATATGAGGGCAGTAACTTGTAGCCTTGATTCCTCCTGGTCGCTACCCGTTTGAGTTAAGACCCTCTCTGTCACTTTTTAAGGACAAAGGGACTGAAGTATCGGGATATTTAAAGAATGGGAAAGAGTATCAAAAAGAATGGGTCAAAGATAATAAGGAATGAAAAAAAGTGATTAAAGGTGTCAGTCATCAGGCTAAGTGATTAAATATGTCAATTATCACGCCGTTAACAATTTCTAAAAAATAGTTTTAGTAGAGTGATATTGAAGTAAAAACCTTAATTGTTTTATTAAAATACGTAGAAATGACTGATGTCATTAGCTAGGCTAAGTATGGATTCCGAATAGTCATTTCGAATATCGCTGCTATATTTTTGGACATTTTTCTCCTTCAAATCAGTAAACTGACTTACTACCACTGACAAGTGCCTCTAGCCAGAACTCATCCCAGGCAATGATGGAATGATGGTGAGGTTTGGTCCAGCTACCCTTCTATTTAATTCTTCCTTTAAATCACAGGAACCCACTACTCAGGGACAGCCTTCCTGGCAGGAGCAGCCACCTGTAAATTCTTGCTCTTCCAGGAGAACCCCTGCTCCCCAAATCCACTGCTTCATTAAACTCTATCTAATTTATCTCTCTATTCTACAAAACACTGAACGTTGCTACCATGGATGGGTTTGGACTAATGTGATGGCATCATAAAAATTTACCAATGTCAGTTCAAATGATCAGCCTTTTATGAAAGTACTTCAGGAAGAATTTAATATTGAAAAGTTCAAACAACTTTAAAAGACAATTGGAGGTGAGGGTCCATCACTTTATCTCCTTCTAATCATACCACATAAATGTTTGCTGGCTTTTCTTCTCTCATGCTGGTCTTGTCTAGAGTATGAAAAACAAAAATGAAAAGTGTAGGGCAGTGGTAATCATCCACTAATACATGCTCTGCTGTTTATGAATCCAGGGCACAGGGCTGTGATGTTCTGGTGTATTTCTAATTTCAGCAGCTATGGAAGTGCAGGTGTATGTTTTCATGATACTGAGAAGTAGATATGTTATTAAATCAACTCCTTCTTCTCTAGGGGCTTCTTCCCTGGAAGCTTCCTGTGACATATGTAGGAGTTTTGTGGCAGGAAACAGTGTAGAGTTGGGCCTGGTGGGAATACTTTTATTAGAACCCAACATGCACTGAAATAAAGTCCTATTGCAGTTGGGACAATTTGCAGACTCTCTTACTTACGAGTGCATCTCTGATTCCCAAGAGCTCATCTCATTCCTGCACACAAAGCTGACTGGGGAGAAGTCAGCTGACTTATGCAGGTAAACCACGATTGTGTTTTATTGTGCATGGCCAGTCTATGAAGGGGCAGACTCATTATGTACTAGAGACGAAGGTATTTTCCCCATCTCTTGGTATTCTGACATCTAAAGCACTAACAAGGGTTTTTAAATAATATATGAGCAAGTACTGAACCCTTTCCTCTCCCAGATCTCTCCTCTTTGGTTCTCAAATCAGATCCTTGATCCGAGAGCATGTGGAATTCCCCATTGACTAAGTCCCTGGACAGCATACAGAGTGAAATACTGCTGAAATCACTTTCCTCTGCAGCTGCAAAACAATAATCTCAAAATAGTTTATCCAAGACAAAGAAAACATGGACTTACAAGAGCAATTGAAGGGGAAAAAAAAATTATTCCCACAATGTTAGAACTTTTAATTAAGGAAAAATATTTAGAAAATTAGTGATGCATGGATTTCTTACCCTCAAATACCTATTTTTCATTCTTTTGTTCAGGCTGATATTTTATCAGGACACCTTGTGCCTTTGTGACTTAGCGTTATAAATATTTTTGTTTTTATTTTTTACCATGTGCTGGAAAAATATTGAATAATTGAGGTCAGAAATTGTCAGCTCTTTATTTACTAATCGAGATATACTTTGGGAACTTAGTTTTTGCACATAATTTTTTTTTCTTTTTTTTTTTGCTAGGTACTGGAGTTTGGGGAGGGGGAGTTGGCAGTACTTACAAACCCTGTTTTTGTGGTGGATAGGAAACGCCTTCCTAAATCCTTGTATTCTTTTTTTTTTAATTTATTTATTATTTATTTATTATTTATTTTTGGCTATGTTGGGTCTTCGTTTCTGTGCGAGGGCTTTCTCTAGTTGCGGCAAGCGGGGGCCACTCTTCATCGCGATGCGCGGGCCTCTCACTATCGCGGCCTCTCTTGTTGCGGAGCACAGGCTCCAGACGCGCAGGCTCAGTAGTTGTGGCTCATGGGCTTAGTTGCTCAGCGGCATGTGGGATCTTCCCAGACCAGGGCTCGAACCCGTGTCCCCTGCATTGGCAGGCAGATTCTCAACCACTGCGCCACCAGGGAAGCCCTAAATCCTTGTATTCTTTGCTAACAATTTATATATAGATAATTGTTGCAATGTGAGACAACTTGGCATATAGAAAAGATGAACGTTATGTAGGAAGCAATCTGAGTACTTCAATATCAAAGTTTTGGGTGAGCCTTTACTTAAAAATAGTGGATGAGGACAACCATGTTTCTCATATACTTTTCTGAGCTATCAATTTAGAATGATTCATTTGGATTAAAACAAATGTTGCTTTCTTTCAAGCAGAGGATAATATAATTAGAAAATGTTTAAAGCCAACAGAAGCACGGTAATAAATTTGAAAACGGGTCCATTTTCTTACAAAATCTACATATGACATGTGCCACTTGCAGGTAAAACAAAGCCATGTAATTAGTGTGACTGAAAAATCCACAATCCTAGAGGCAGAAAAGATTTAGTACAATATTGTGCTAGTAATGAGAATAATAATTATGTGCCATAAATAATTATGTAAAACCTACAAAGCTAGCTATGGAAGTTAATGTTTCCCCCAAAGTATTTGTCATACATTGATTACTGTAATGTTCTAACTTAGAATTGTGGGAATATAAAAATTAATAAAGCATGGAAATCTTCTCAGAGCAGTCAGGGAAGTTGTTCCATTCTGAACTTTGGAATACTGAGAAGTATAACTAGAAGAAAAGAGAAAAATGAAAACAGGGAGGAATCTCAGGAAAAATGATGACATTTTGTAGAATGCAAAATAAAGACAGAAAAGACTCTACTCTTAGAGCCTTAAGTGTTTACTTCTCAGAACAGTAGTCCTGCAATGCACCATACAAGGATAAAAAGTTTTAAAATATTCATATACAATATTCATTGTAATATTAATTGTAATCAGGCAGTCATAGTTTATATTAAATTCCTTTGCTTAGGAATATTACTTTAAACAGTATCAAAGTAAAGCACAGTTTAAATTGGGAGTGAAAAGAGAAAAGTAAATATGTCATCTTGTGATTCATTCTGTGCAAATTTGATGGTATCACACTTTAAGGAGTAGCATCTTAATATGTAAAAACATTTGACACATACTTTTACTTTTTGGTATGATTTTGCATCAAGAAAACTTAGTTTTAGAATAGAGAGAAGCTCCTGGTTCCAAATTCTGTCTGTAAATCAGTTAGTCATAGTTTTTTTACTGCCATATAATAGGAGAGATACTTGGGTTATTGAAGCAGGTATAGATTTATCACCTCTGGGTGGAACTTTCTTTCCGAGTCCCTTCATAAATCCAGTGTACACCCTTGTCCTGAATTACTAGTGAGCAATAATCCCCATAATTATAGTATGTAGATCAGTGAGGGACATACAAATTGCTCTCAATTTATTATTGGATGACTACTGGGATTACTACCTTATTTTTTAATTTTATTTTTTTTATTATTACTTGGCTGCCTCGGGTCTTAGTTTCGGCACGTGGGATCTTCGTTACCACGTGCGGGATCTTTCACTGTGGTGCGCAGGCTTCGTTCGTTGCGGTGCGTGGGCTTCTCTGTAGCTGTGGCGCAGGCTCTAGAGCGCACAGCTTAGTTGCCCCACAGCATTTGGGATCTTAGTTCCCTGACAAGGGATCAAGCTCAGATCCCCCGCATTGGAAGGTGGATTCTTAACCACTGGACCACCAGGGAAGTCCCCCTTTATTTTTAATTATAGGGTTTTTTTTTTCTCAAATTCAATAATCACAGAATCTTTATGAAGAAAGCAGTTGCAAACTTGCTGCCACCATTAAGTGAAAAATTGCCCTTACATGGGGTAAAAGGTCTCTCAGAAGAGTGACTGTGTGCCCATTTGAGGAACTCTAAATTACGTTTAAAATGCAAATGCATGTGAAGACCTTAGGAATGTGAAGCAAATTCATTGTAAATATGCTATTATTTTCTTAGCTTTCTAAATTCTACTTATGAACACCTAACTCTAAGACAAACAGCAGCAGAGAAACATTTTAATTCTAAAACTGACTTCAGCACATATTCTAGCTTTATTTGGTCTCTGTGCTATGATTTTGAGTCAATTACCACTGTTTTGTTTCATAATGGAGCAGAAGACAATTCTGCAGAATTCAGTGCCTTAATCATTCTTCGTTTAGAGTCCTCCTTTGATTTAAGCAAGGAGGTTCACAAATTTGTACTGTAAGTTAAATTTGAATAAGCACACACCCAAAGATTTCATTATTTGATATTTAAATATGTCTGCCCTAAATACTTTGAAGCAGCATCATTATACTTCTTGATATATTTAAACACTATACATTTTAAAAATGAAGTCCCTAAACATTATTTGTGTATGTCTTAATGGGAAAGAAGTCAGATGTCAAACATGTTAGAAAGAAATTTTTTCCTGTGACTTTTAACCATGAAGTTTATATTCGGAAGAAGGTTCAATTTAGAAAGATCATTCTATCTGTAAGACGCACCTCATTTTAAATCTGGATACATAGTAGACATGCCTTATTATTTTTCCTTAAAGGAAGGCTTAACTTCCAATCTATGTTTGCCTTGAAAAATACTGATCAGTATGTTTTATTGACTCCATAATAGAGTAAACCAATCTTTTTCTGCCATTTTTTTCCCCCTGAGCTATGATGACTCCATCTAGAGACATAAAACCAAAATTGAAAAAGAGTTTGTGCCATTGACTACTGCATTCGGGCTCTAGGAACCTGTCACATATTCATTCAACAAACATTTATTGAGCATCTACAATGGACCAGACACATTCTAGGTAAATAAACAAAATAGACAAAAATTCTTGTCCTCATAGAGCTTGCATTCTAATGAAGGAGACAGATAATAATTAAAGAAAAAATTAAATATTTCATATGTCAGATATAAAATTCCTAAGAAGAAACAAAAGCATAAGAATAGAAGAGGAAAGTATGTGTGTGTATGTGTGTGTGTGTGTGTGTGTGAGATTTTACATATGTTAGACATGAAAAAACTGCTTCCAAACAAATTGAGAAATGCATTGAGCTAATTCATTTTATGCCTTGAGAGAAATACACCATTCTATTGAAGAATCAAAATGGATGATTTTTCTTTCCATGAATTTTTATAAAAATGTTGTAAGAATCGTGGTATTCAAGAAGTATCCTTGAATCTAGTATAATAATGCAGAATATAAATCTTTGTTACCTTTATTGAAATGTACAGGTTAGTTTGTTCTATCACCTATGATCTTCTTACAAAACTGTAAGATTCTGAGAAACAGGAAGTAAGTCGTTTCATCTAAGTTGGAGGTCTAGAATTGCAAATGAATTTACAGTAAGGGATAAAAAATATTTTGGCTCCAAACTTGAGTCCACGTGTGTTAGAGTGGATATGCAACACACAAGAACAAGTGATCTTTCATACTACTTGGCAAACTAAATCTGAGCATCTTAATATAGGAACTGTAAAATAATAGTGCACATTTTTGTAGCTCCAAAAAGTACCTTGCATTATTTTTAAATAAATTTTAATAAGTAATTTTGACTGCAGAAAAACTATCATGGTAATGATGCAAAATTTACTAAACAAAAAAAAATAGGTGTCAGAGAGAGACACTGGAAATTCATGTCCCTGCCTTTAAAGAGATGTCAGCAAGCCATGGTAAAGTCATCTGTTTTTTAGGAAGATGACCCGGCATCTTATAGTTTCTGTATGATATCTCATATTCCTCTACCATTTCCACTAGAAGAATTTGTAAATCTCCTAAATCCATGTTCAAGGCACTCTACCCCTTATACTCTTCAAAAATCTGGTTACTTCTAGTATTGAATGAAGAGAAAGACCCCGTGTGAGCATAAATCAGGACAATTATCATTCGGGATTACATGAGGACATAAAGGGAAAGACTTTGACCTAGGTACTGAATCCAATTAAAGAGGAGTCAGATATTGAAGCATTTGGCCCCCTTTTCAGCAATCTTTTTCCTGAAGGGCCCTTCTTCTGAGATCCATTGGTATGAAAGTTTTCGTTGGGTAAAAGACTGCTCTTTGTTGTATCCAACACTTGGACCTGTTTTCAACAAGAGCCAGTGTTTCTGTGATATAACGTCTTTAACGATCCTGGTCTTGAGACTTCCCTGGCGGTCCAGTGGTTAAGACTCTGCACTTCTGCTGCAGGGGCACAGGTTCCATCCCTGGTCAGGGAACTAAGTTTCTGCACGCCGCATTATGCGGCCAAAAAAAAAAAGATCCTGGTCTTGCCTTAACCACCTCTGGCAAGGAGTGATCTGTATGTGAATTCTAATGAAGTACTTTGAACAACTGGCCCATAAAAGCTGGGTTCTACTAAGTGCAGGTGAGTTTTCCTAGTAAGTCACCAAATCATTGATTTTTCAATTTTAAGAGTACAACTAAGAACTGTTTACAGCCTTACTTGCTATTTTTCTAAGAACCAGGGACCAAAAGTTGAATATTTTTCGAAGTGTTTCATCTTTCAGACATGATCATTCCTGCTCAGTATATTCACCTCCCTCTAAAGTCAAAGGGAGCGATACCCGTGGGAGTACTGCTGCCTCTGCCAATTTCATTTTTCACTAAAACCAAATCAAGAAAAGACTGTGATGTCCTTCATTTCTGAGCAGAGTTCTCTCTTCCTGCACATGGTCTACTTAGCCAATTATTGTGAACATACAGATCTTTAATATATACGACTTGATATCAAGGATAAACTCTATTCCTAAGGAACTGACTTGTGTAAAAACAATCCTTTTAGACTTGCTTTTTAAGAAAGTTAGCAAAAGTTTCTTTCTGTAAGGAAAAACCCCCTCCAAGCTTCTTGCACAGATGTGTTTTCTAATTATGTGTGAGAAACACCCGGCAGTACCTCACACCTGTGTCAGTAAGGGAGGGCCCATTAGTGCTGAAGTAGTGACCAGGGTCAGGTGGCTCAGGTGAGAAATATCAGGTGTACATGCCTCAGGCTAGTCTCACAGGCAGCCTCTATTCTCCCAAATCTAGCTGAGAACAGAATGTCAGTGATGTCCAACTTTGAGAAAGCTAGTTCTAACAGTGCTATGTATCCAACTGTGCTGGAAATTACCCAGGGAAGCCTGTTTCAACAGGACTTCTAGCTGCAGTTGTAGGTCCAAAAGGTTCAAGGGAGTCTTTGAACTTGAGGATGCCTATCATTCCCAGGTTTTGAAAGCTTCTAAGAACTTCTAACTTCGCCAGGAAACGGAGAAAGGAAGTTAATAAGCTAACTCACTTTAGCCACAATTTATTGCAGTTCATGTTTTTCCCTGCCTTTTTCACACATTTGGAATACAACACTACCACAGGAAGATCTGTTCCTCTGAATATATTTTGAATCTTTATTTCTTATCCTTGCTTCACAGAGTTCCAAAATCTCTGAAAACTACAAGCCTTTAGTTATTCTTGTTAGTAAAATTTATATGGCCACTATCAAGCTCATAGACATATCTGTTGATTAATAGACATATCGTCTAATAGGTTCACCTTAATTCCTACTTACTATTCTAGTGGTGTGCACAGACTGCTCACAGCATGACACGGTAAAAGAACCCAAGAACAAGAATCTGAAAATGGAATATGAGGCCACACTCCTCAATTACTACTTTAGGAGTTTTCTTAACCTCTCTAAGCTCTGGTTTCACATCTACAAAATGGACATAATAAAACCTGCCCTGTACCTCAAGAGGCTGTCATATGAATCAAAGGAGATAATTTATTTAAAAGCACTTTGTTAAGAGCAGCATATTACAGAAGTGAACACTTTATGTTTGAAGATACTGATAATTCTGAGGCTTTCCCAAGTTTGGGTTGTCCACTATTAAAGATCTCATCTCTTGGGCCTTTTGCATCTGCATGATTACATAATCCTCCTCTCTGGGTGATTGTTATATGCATAAAAAGGGAAGCACATGATGGAGGGAAATAGGAAAGGGAGAATATTTTCGTCCCCATTCTTACTTCCTGAGGGTGCACGGCCCAGTTGACAGATTGGAATAGAAACATGCAGTGCACATGCACCGCAGAAATTGCTTCGTGCTTTTTGAGCTTCTTTTAAGGGAAAAAAAAAAAAAGTTAAAGCACTTTGGGAAGACTGCTGTCTTGAAAGAGAAAGACCTGTCACTTGAAACAGGAATGAAATATCTACTAAGGAGTAAAGCACCAAGAGGCAGTTAGAGACAGTGTTTTTAAAGCCTCTGATGTGCTAAATTGCATGGAAGACACATAAGACATAGGAAACATGATTCTTGCCCTTGAGAGTTGTATAATTCAGTGTGCCAAATCCCTCTGACTTTACTGACCAGACAATGGCCAATAAAATGATTGTTAATAAAGCAAATGGAGGTTTGGTATAAGTTTTTTAAATATATTACTTATGAGTTAATTATGAATGAAGACGAAGAGATATGACTGAGTTGAACAATGTGGTTTTAAAATACTAGTTATTTTTGCTCAGTCATCTTTGCATCTCCCTAAAGTCATCTTATAATGTCTCTTTCTTCATGTAAATGATCAATAATATAATTTTATAACTTTCAACTATTTGTATTTTATTTCTTGTCTTTTGTTTGATTCTCAAAATATTTAATTTATTCTCCCAACAATTCTTTCTAAATAGTTTATCTAATAAAATCCTTTGACAAATCTAAGATGTTTCTTCTTTTACCCAATTAAGTTTCTGAATTAAGAGACCTCTCTCCTAGCTTATAATTATTTTCATTTTGCTACTTGAGGTTACTTTTCATATTTGGGGGCTATTTTTTC
Organism: Balaenoptera physalus; assembly: GCF_965194825.1. NCBI lineage: Eukaryota > Metazoa > Chordata > Mammalia > Artiodactyla > Balaenopteridae > Balaenoptera > Balaenoptera physalus. The sequence continues at coordinate 98,278,815 of NC_138890.1, read as the reverse complement.
ATCTTTTGGTTTTCGAGTATACTCCATTATAACTACATCTTACTCTGAAGATTGAGTATTAGTCTCTTTTTCTGTTTCAAATATTTATAAACCCAAAGAACATTGTGAATTCTGAATATTTTAAAAAATGAAAAGCTGGAGAAATACATATTAATTAAAAAGTAAAATCTTCCCTGGAAATAAGACTAAAAGTAAAGCTTGCCAAAAAAAAAAAAAAACCCTACCATATCTAAAACATAAACATGAATCTAAACTTCATGCATTAATAATGGAGAGAAGGAAATAAAACAAAATTTTAAAGTCTGAATGGATATAGTATGCCTGAAGAGGTTTTATAAAATAAAGATAATAAATTTGCTTTGGTCAGAAGCTGTTATCTGACTGTAGAATGAAAAGGATCCAGTACTCTTACAGAAGGAATATATAATGCAAAGTCAAAATGAAAGAGTTGAAACCGTCATGAGCAATGTATTAGAAAAATTTTTTAAGCTTCATGTTGAATATCATAAAAAGGTATAGTTGTAAAGAGCAGGAACTCAGAGCAAAGTCTCCTAAAGGAAATAGAAGATGAAAACGCAGGGAATTGAAAACTTACGACTGATGACAAGTATTCTTTGGATACAGTAAAAAGGGGAAATAAAGAAGTGATGAAATATAAAAGTCACCGGCAACACTTGTCAAGAAAAGGTACAACTTCGTGAGAGTTAAGATTAAAGTTTTTAATTTGTTTGATTTAACTAAAGTTTGGGCTTGCATTTAGAGAAAGCAGAAACAGAAGAAATGGTAATCTTTTGGGGAGAAAGCAAAGCCCCGTCAGCTGAAGACCAGTTCTGATCCAAGATGGCAACATAGGAAGGAGCTTCCTGAACTAACCTCCTGCAACAGACACATTGAATCTACAGCTACACATACAGCAAATCCTTCTGAAAGAAATCCAGAAACTCATAGAGCAACTCCTACACATTGAGAGGATGAAAAAATACCTACATCACCCACATGGAAACTAATAGGAAAGGCTGAGACATACTGTTGCTATCAGCACAGCACTATACACTTAGGAGGGAACACCCTGGACTTTCAAGGACTTGCCATGTCCATTCCCCCAGGACTTAGTGCAGAAGGGGCAGGCAAAACCCATCCATCTCTCAGTCTCTCCCTGGAAGGTCCCTAACCACCTACTCTCCCAGCTGTTGCCTGAGGGTCTGGCTTCCATCAGCCTATATCAAGGTGCTGACTGCAATCCTCCCCTTGGGAATACTGACAGATCTCGGCACAGCCTCAACTACTGGGAGCCACAAAAGCAAAGAAGGAAGCTTGGACAATCACAACAGTTTGGGAGACAACCAAGAGTTTGGGCTAGGCTGAATGATAAGGTTCATCTTCTACATGAGACCACCCTATCAAGAGAAGGAGAAGTGGCTGTTTTATCTCATGAGTAGAAAACAACACAGAGTAAGAAGGAAAATGAAGAAACAGAGAAAAATGTTCCCAAACAAAAAAATAAGATAGAATTCCAAAACAAGACCTTAATGAAATAGAGATAGTAATTTACCTGACAGAGTCCAAAATAAGGGTAATAAAGGTGATCATTAAGGTCAGGAGAACAATCCGTGAATAAAGTGAGGATTTTAACAAAGAGATAGAAGATATAAGAAAACACCAAACAGAAATCACAGAGCTTAAAAATACAATAACTGCACTGAAACATTCAATAGAATAGTTCACCAGCAGAATAGATCAAGTGGAAGAGAAAATCAGTCAAATCAAAGACAGGGCAGTGGAATTTATCCAGTCAGAGGAGATAAAAGAAAAAAGGATAAAAAAAAGGCAACAAAAGCAAAAATAAACAAGCGGGACTACATCAAACTAAAACGCTTCTGCACAGCAAATGAAACCATTAACAAAATGAAAACGCAACCTATGGAATGGGAGAAAATATTTGCAAACCACATACCTGATAAAAGGTTAATATCCTGATATATAAAAACTCATACAACTCAATAGAAAAGCAAACAAACAAAAAACCAAACCAAGCAATCTGATTAAAAAATGGGTAGAGGAACTGAATAGACACTTTTCCAAAGAAGACATACAAATGGCCAGTAGGCACATGAGAAGATGCTCAACATCACTAATCATCAGGAAAATGCAAATCAAAACCGAAATGAGATATTACCTCACATCTCTTAGAACGGTTATCATGAAAAAGACAGGAGTTAACAAATGTTGGCAAGGATGTGGAGAAGAGAAAACCCTTATGCACTGTTGGTGGGAATGTAAATTGGTTCAGCCACTATGGAGAACGATATGGAGGTTCCTCAAAAAAAATTAAACATAGAACTATTATATGATTCAGCAATCCCACTTCCAGGTATATATCCAAAGTAAACGAAGTCAGTACCTCAAAGAGATATCTTCATACTTACATTCATTGCAGCATTATTCACAATAGCGAAGATACGGTAACAACGTAATTTTCTGTCAATGGATGAATGGATAAAGAATATTAGCATATATCTATATATAATACATAATTATTTGTATATAAATTTATATATATATAAAAAAATCATCCATAAGAGAGAAGAAAATCCTGTCAGTTGCAACAACATGACAACAGAGATGGACCTTGAAAGCATTATACTAAGTGAAATAAGCCAGAGAAATACAAATACTGCATGGTATCACTTATATGTGGAATACTAAAAAAATGTCAATCTTATAGAAATAAAGAGTATTAAAGTGGTTGTCAGAGGCAGGGTGGATGGGGAAAATAGGGAGAATTTGGGAATTATATATATATATATATATATATATATATATATATATATATATATATATATATATATATATGAAGCAATGAATATGTTAATTAACTAGATGGAAGGAATCCTTTCACAATGTCTATAAAATCATCACTATGTATATGTTAAATACCTTATAATTTTATTTGTCAGTTATACTGCAATAAAGTTGAAAAAAATGAAAGACACATAGCTAAGAAAAGTAAGTTAAACCAAAAGATTCAGATTAACAATGAACATATTCAAGCAGGCTTAATAAAGTAAGAATTTTAATGACAATCTAAAAAGTTTGGTGCATTTCAGAGTTAATTAGCAGCTATGATGAAGAGTAGAACTTGTTTAAAGCTAAATTAAATAAGATAGGAAACTTTTAATATGTATATGAAGCTTATGTCTATAAATATTCTTTACAATATCTGAACATAACAGAACAACATTAATGCAAATGGAATAATTATGTGAAATTGTAGCATATAACTAATGCAAAATTTTAAAAACCAATGTTTTGGATTTCCATAGTCTTAAAACCAAAAGGCAATTTTTAATCTTTCTATAAACATTTATTTTTCTAAATTAGGTCGATTTGGAAACTCATAAGAGCTTCACATATAGAATCAATTCAGTTAGGAATAATAGTGGTTCTCAAACAATTCACATATAGAAGCAGTTCACATATAGAAGCAAACAATTCACATATAGAAGCAATTCAGTTAGGAATAATAGTGGTTCTCAAACAATTCTACACAGTGGAATCATTTATGGAATTTTTAAAAACAATAGTGCCTAGACTCCAGGTCTAGAAATTTAGATTTAATTTTTATGAAGCACAGCTGGAGATAAGGATTTTTTTTAAGGTCCCTAGGTGATAGCAATGTACAGCCACATTTGAGAATTAGTGATGTAGAAGAAATAGGAAAAATAAGTTAATGCTTGTTTACATGAGTACAGTAAGCTACCTTAGGACAATCACCAGCTCGATTCACTCTCAATTTATTTTCCAGCTGGGACTGAAATTATTGATCACAGCATGTTTATGCAAGTAGTAACACTCATTCCAATTAATGTTAGCAATGATTTTCTTTCTGTTGTTGCTTTCCACAGGGTTACACAGTAGTATCTGATTTTCTGAATAGGTGCCTCCATTAAAGTGAATTTGTAAAGACAGATATCAACAGAGCTGCTGGTTAAATATGCCAATGCTATCTATTTGTGATGGTTGCCAGTTGTATCCTTTGGAATTCACTGTAGCCACCAAGAACAATTAATAATGGGCATCTGCTAATTAGTAACAGGCATCAAATTTACTATGTAAGAATTTCAAAATAATTTTGATATTCTTGGAGACAATAATGCTCTTTTTAACAAACAGAAAACTCACCTAGGAAAATTGTTAACTTTCCACTAATGAATTACAGGTGAGAATTTTATAAAATCTTTGAGATGTAACATGACTCAGAGGTCATCTAATAATACACTCTCACTTTTAGATTTCTTGTAGATAAAACTTAGATCAATCTAAGTTAACAAAATAAAGTGACTAGCATTTAAATTTCTCAAAAGCTTGCATCAAATTTCCCCAGAAATAGTTCCATTAATTGAATGCATTCCTTTACAATTGTTGACTGAACTTATTAATTTCCACTTCTTAAGGAAGATATTTCTTAACTATACCTCTACTTTGGATCAAGAGTTCCAATATTCCATCTGTCTAATGGGAGGCAGAGGAGCCAGTCCAAGGCCCACTTTCCATTTATGGAACAAAGTTCATGAAGCATGGCTTTCATTCATGGAACGGCTTACACAGCACTATGGTGGGGCCACTCTTTATTGTATTTTGGAGGGTTCTCAAGTTCTCACCGATACTCAGGCCAGTGCGGTTAGCCTCTAAGCTCCTATTTTAGTTACTGTTGCCTTCCTTTTGCCCCCGTATGCCATTATTTTTGGCCTTAGTTAAATCTTCTTGACAAATATTACCGTATTTACAACTTCATATTGAAGACCAAAAATTCTAATCCATGCAGGTGCCTTTGCAAGTCTTATTTGACCCTTCCTGTGACTTTCAGTGGGAGAATCACAGAACAGTAAGGGACCTTATCTCTATGTGAATCTCCAAAATTTCAAACCTAGATAATTGTCTTCTATCTCCTTTATACACTTCAATGCAGGAAATTCTGTGGCCTTCCATGATCAGACATTGCTGTGTGTGGTGCTATTTCTAAAGACATGGATCTATGTTTCTCTAATATACTTTCTTTGCTCTTCATTGACTCTTTCAACCATTATAGAAAATAAGTAGACCTATTATAAAAATGAAATTCCTAACGACATTAAAGATTCAAGGTTTTTTTTTTTGTTTGTTTTATTTTGTTTTGTTTTCCAGAACAGTCAGCCTCTAAGTCTCTTTCTTATGTGCTATTTTAGTTATTGGTTGCTTCCTTTGACCCATTATGTCATTCTTGCCTCAATTTAATTTTCCTGGCATCCAAGACCTGGGTTTGAATTCCAGCTACACCATTTCCTAGTTGTGTGATTCTCAGAAATGTATTTAAACTCCATAATTCCAGGGTTCCTATTACTACAAATGAACCTATTAATAGTACCCATCTCAACGAATTATTGTTAGGGCTAAATGTAAAACATATAGCATGGTGTCTAGTACAGAGTAGAATTTTTAAATGTTAGTTATTTTTGTTTGTACAATTGGAGAAAAATTGTAACAGTGAAGAATGGGCAGCTAAAGTGGGAGATAGGGGCCAGCTCCAATTTTGACTTCTATGACCAGTGAAAACCTTATTTTCTGTTCCAGTGGAAAAAAGGATTCCAAGATTCCTAGTTAGTTGTCTTCCATCAAAACAAAAAGAAAAAAAATTTAGTTCTTAGAATCAAACAGGTCAGTGATACTCTGGGTTTAATGTACATTGACTCTACAATATTATAAGCACAGATTCTACTGTGCTAGCTACATGTTTCTGAAGTAACAAGAAGTTAGCATGAGAACATGGCAAAGGGTAAAATGCTATCGACAGCTCTTAGCTTTTTAAGAAATCGTCTGTTTCACTCATCATCTTTACTTATCTTTACTGAAGAACATTTCTGGCTCTTTAAACATTGTTTTCAGGACATATTCTCTCCTCTGCTCAAAGTGTTTAATAAATGTACACAGCAGCTTCTTGGGTCCTAATGGTACAAATGACAATAAATTTCTAGGTTATCCTTTCCTAGGAAAAAAAAGCAAATAGTACATAAAGGACTCTGTTTCCTCTATTCATATTATAACCTAAAGTATAATAGGAAATTTCTATATATTTTATATTCTTAAGGTCATATAATACTTTACCAAAAATTATATTTGGGCAGTAGGACTCCACTATACTGAACTTCTTCACATTTGTGAAATTATACATGGCTTGACACCTTCCATATTAGAGGGTTTTGACATGACAGATATCTTCATCATGATTTGAATTCTAACACAAACGTGTGTCTACATTTTTCCTTTGCTACAAGATCATTTGAACAGACAGTTACAAAAATTTGATGTGTCTGCATGTTTTCTTACATCCTTCATAAAAAAGTAAAAGCCTCAAGTAAGAAGATAAAGTGAAATCTTCTTTAATTAGAGATTAATATAGTTACTTAGGATCAATAAGCCTAAAACATAAATTATTCTTCAGTAAATGAGAGATGGACACCACCATATTAAGTTTTTACCTAAAATAAAAATTAAAAGAACATCTGAAAAATAGTACAGAAAATCAAACTAGAGAGGGGTTAGTCTCCAAGGTGAAAGAACTATTCCTCTTTTGTAACTCTACAGAGGAAGAGATTATATCAGTTCAGAGACGAGGTCAGAAGTCCAAGAAAAGAGATAAAAATAAGATTTAAGTGGGATTCAGTTTAGCAAATGAACTGAGAGAATAAAAACTAAAGTCTCTCCTGATGGACATTCAGGCATCAAAAAAATGATGTATTTGGACTACAGGCCAGAAAAGTTCAGAGGTGATATTGCAAAGGTGACAGTTTGACAGGTTTACCCAGGTGTGGGAAGCTTTGACCAAGAGTTTGAAATCTCTTCATTGATGAATTTGTAAGTAATGAAAGTAGAAAAATTCACAATGATTGATGGCTTTACTGTCACATTTAGGGTGAAATAGTTGTCAACATCAAGAGGAGGTCAAAATAATGAAAACACCATACATTTCTGTAAAGTTTCCCAGGTTATGAGAATTTTCAAATACACTATCTTACTTAAGGTTCTCCAGGATTCTAAAGCAAGTATGACAAGTATCATTATTCCAATTGTACAGAGAAGGAACTGAAACTTAGGGAGTTTCCTAAGGTAAGAGTCATCATCAGAACTCTCCTAACTCCATTTTTTTTTTACTCAAAGTCTTATGTTCTTTCCAATATATGCCGGAAGAGAGGTGCACAGCTTCCATGCCCTCTCCAGACATCCACTCTCCCAACACATCTATGTCTTCACCAACTCAAAAGCTCCTGGAGCCTCATTGTTTCAGGGGTTTTATATAGGCTCTCATTACATACACATGATTGATGAAATTATTGACCACATGATTGAATTCTATCTCCAGTCCCTCTCTCCTCCCCAAAGGCCTATCAGGGGGTGGGGCTAAAAGTTCCCACCTTTTAATCTTGTGGTTGACTTGTTACGAATAACAAAAGACACTCCTATCACCCAGGAAATTTTGAGCATGAACTTTGAAGAAAAGGAAATACCTTGTCCTTCAAATTTGCCAAAGATTCAAAAATGTAAATTCAATAAAAGAAAATGAACTTGATTTTAAATTATTTTTGATAAACTGGAAAATATCTTGAAAACAACATAAAAATATTCAGGTTCTGATTTCAGGAACAAAAGAATATGTAAACAATTTCAAAATAATTATCACTAATGTATCTACGTATGTATATTATGGGATATTTAGCAAAAGTGTAGACTTCATAAATGGGCTTCATAGACTTCATAAGTTCTGGAGAAATTCTCCCTCTCTCTCTCTTTCTCTCTTTCCACCCTCCCTCCACCCCCAAACAGCACATCCATCACTCAAGGGCTACAGAAACATGAAGGTCAATCGTTTCACATCTCCACATGGCAGGGACATTTTAAAATCCAGTTCAGACCTGACTGATTCCAGGACTTCAATTCTGCTCTTTTCCCCAAAACAAGAACCAGAAAAAATTCTGTCACAGTCACAAGAAAAAAAAGGATAAAAGGGAATAGAATCTTCAAAATGTAAATACATGCTCACATTAGTGTGTGTGTAGGTGCATGTGTGTGTGTTTTGTATATGTATGCATATATGTGGTAGGGCACATATTATTAGATGAAATAGTAGGTAAATCCCAACTACCTCAAAGTAGTAGATGAGGCAAATGCATAGGATGTCGTTGTGGTGAAATTTATGAGAAGGAAACTGCTAACTAGCTGAACAAACTTCCAAAACTTGCAAAGTATATACACCAAAGCCATCACATTGCATTTAAAATATTTAATAAGCCAAAAAGTATATTGAAATTGACTGAAATATTTTACTTGCCTGACAGGAAAACGCACACACACACACACACACGCACACGCACACGCACGCGCGCACACACACACACACACACACACACACACACACACACACTATTAAAGCCTGAAGGTTTTCACCTGCTCTTTTCTGGATTAGCTTACATTTACTGAGACTAAAGTTATATATAGCTTATCTTCATTCCTACTTGAAAAAACATGGTATTGTGTGATTACAAAGCTCAGTTACCATCCTATTAGATGAAGTAGGTCTTATCGCTTCACATTTTAAGATTCTAATGAAAGTCATGAACTTCTTCTCCTGAAAAATAAAATTCATATGAGTGTAATTTGGAGTGGTTCACAGACACTCTAAAGGCCCAGATAAAATCCTCAGGCAGGAGGGAGGAGTATTACAAACACAGATTCCTAGAAATACTCATGCTCAGGCAGACTACGTTCTGAAAGTACAACAGGATCAGCACACCTGCTTTGCTTTTCTCACTAGAGAAGCTCGTGCAAAACATCTATGTTTCCCTTTGGGCCACACAGAAATACCCAGTTCCTTAATAGGACAGTCTAATTTGCCACATTGTAAATTGTATTATGAGGGTAGCTTTCCATTTCAAATCCTTAAAGCTTTTGATTTACTTAAAACTGAGAGAAAAGGAATTTAAAGAGGATTGTACATCAAATTGACACCTTCATCCCTACAATTTCCTCAGGCTATTATTTTACACTCCAGAGGAAAAATAGAGGTATTATATAAGAATTATATATGTGTAAATTTTTTTTTTACTTTATGGTAAGACTCATGCCCTCCATTTAACCAGTAAGAAATATAAAAACAATCACCTTTGATGATCCCATTTATTTAACAATTGATCAGACAGTGAATTGCCAATTTCAGGTAGATTTATACACTCCCTAACTTTTGAGTAAATAAGATAAGGACTGGTGATATTTATTTTTAACATAGATCCCAAGTGATGGATTAGTCATAAACTGTGATATTTCATCAAACTCTTAGAATGAAACTGTTGGTTCATCTGTATTAGTTTAATATATTATCTGTATTTACCTCAGGGTCTTACTAAAAATTACAAATTGCGTATAGTTCACAGATCCATTGAATTGGACTCTAAGGTATGGCGTCTGGAATCCAGCCTTTTCAGGAAGCTCCCAGTGTTTTTCTAATTCACAAGAAAGTTTGAGACCTCCCTCACTGGAGATTCCTTCCAGCCCTATGATTTTATGATTCTGGTTTGTGACTAATCAGCCTAAATTTTAGTTGGTAGACCACATAACTCCCTGCCAAACTTTCTCTACCAAATATAGCAAGAGTTGACAGATGCCCAAGCAGCAGTGGCCTTTGTGTGTGCCCATTCTAAAAGCAGCTGGGCCTGTGAGACCTTAGCCCCAGCTGTCTGGAACTGGGCAGCAGGTGCTGGGATGGCCAGCTGTTCTCACAAGGCATGCCTGGCAGCTCTGCTTGCCCAGGTCTCGAATTTTCCCTTGGGTGGCCTTGCCTTTGTGGGTGGTCCAGCTCAACTCTAATCCTAGTGAGCGCACTCCAAAGCCGAAATACGGGGACCAGAGCCTACACAGAGCACGTATATGTGTTTCATATTTATAAATATGTATTCACACATTAGATTGGATGACTGCTTAAAGTCCCTACCAGCCTTAAATTTTATGTATGTTGTATTCATGTATACTTATTATGCAAAATGTTCTTATAAACGATTTTTGATTGCAGATGAAGATGGGCATGATACAACTGTCTCTACTCTCTCTAAACACTCTTCAATTTTTAAAAATTAAGCTTGTTTTTAAGAATAGCGCTAAATAGCACTAAAAATAGCACTAAAAAAGCAAAACCTAAATAACTCCAGAATACTACCAGATTAAAATAATTGCATCTAAACAATCCCAGAGAGAAGAATATTTTGTGACAATACACTTTCTATGTGTAAAGAACATACAAATTTATAAAACTCTAGAGGGATGAAGAAAATACATCTTTTTACAAGACTGGTTTTAAATTACTATTCTCCTTTTTCTTTTTTTTAATATAAGTACCAAAATGATATATACTATAACAAGTAATAGTGTATTAAATTGGTAAAATTAGTACAAAATTACGTTTAAACTGACAAGTGATATTTTTAGTACATCAAATTTAAATATTCTTTACATTTGTATTATGTTCATGGTTCTTTTCTTCTTGTAGTAATAAGGATGAAAAACTACACAATTTGATATTGTCAGATAATCTTTTACTGAGTAGATTTCTCACCATTTAAAAATTGATAGCTGTCTGGTGACTTTATAGAATGAGTCAGAGTTAAGGTAAAAGAATAAAGTATACAATCTTTTAATACTCTTTGAGTTGATACAGTTTTAATCTGCTTCATCCACACACTGAAAACATGTTTTAAGTAGTTGGTTACTTTTCCTTTTACAATTTTTATGTTGGATGGAAGTTTTTAAAATATCACAAATCTATGAAGAAACAATAACTTTGTAAACTACAATTTCCAGGAGTATATAAAGTTTGACAAAATGGCTTAATGATTCTTTTGGAGGAGAATACCAGTAGCCTATGTCAACAAAAATATTTGGAACAAAAGACAAAATGTTGTAGTAGAATAAGTGATACTTTGTCTGAAAGAGAGGAAATTGTACTTTGCACATTTACTTTCAAAAGTAAATGAGGTTTGGGAATCGGAACCAAGATGGCAGAGTAGAAGGACGTGCTCTCACTCCCTCTTGCGAGAACACCAGAATCACAACTAGCTGCTGGACAATCATCGACAGGAAGACCCTGGAACTCACCAAAAAAGATATCCCACATCCAAAGACAAAGGAGAAGCCACAATGAGACGGTAAGGGGGGCGAAATCACAGTAAAATCAAATCCCATAACTGCTGGGTGGGTGACTCACAGACTGGAGAACACTTATACCACAGAAGTCCACCCACTGGAGTGAAGGATCTGAGCTCCACATCAGCTTCCCAACCTGGGGGTCTGGCAATGGGAGGAGGAATTCCTAGAGAATCAGACTTTGAAGGCTAGTGGGATTTCATTGCAGGACTTTGACAGGACTGGGGGAAACAGAGACTCCACTCTTGGAAGGCACACACAAAGTAGTGTGCTCATCGGGACCCAGTGGAAGGAGCAGTGACCCCAGGGGAGACTGAACCAGACCTACCTGCTAGTGTTGGAGGGTCTCTTGCAGAGGCGGGGGGTGGCTGTAGCTCACCGTGGGGACAAGGACACTGGCAGCAGAAGTTCTGGGAAGTACTCCTTGGGGTGAGCCCTCCCAGAGTCTGCCATTAGCCCCACCAAAGAGCCCAGGTAGCTCCAGCATTGGGTTGCCTCAGGCCAAACAAGCAACAGAGGGTACCCAGCCCCACCCATCAGCAGTCAAATGGATTAAAGTTTTACTGAGCTCTGCCCACCAGAGCAACAGTCAGCTCTACCCACCACCAGTCCCCCTCATCAGGAAACTTACACAAGCCTCTTAGATAGCCTCATCCACCACAGGGCAGACAGCAAAAGCAAGAAGAACTACAATCCTGCAGCCTGTAGAACAAAAACCACATTCACAGAATGATAGACAAGATGAAAAGGCAGAGGGCTATGTACCAGATGAAGGAACAAGATAAAACCCCAGAAAAACAACTAAATGAAACAGAGATAGGAAACCTTCTAGAAAAAGGATTCAGAATAATGATAGTGAAGATGATCCAGGGCCTCGGAAAAAGAATGGAGGCAAAGATCGAGAAGATGCAAAAAATGTTTAACAAAGACTTAGAAGAATTAAAGAACAAACAAACAGAGATGAACAATACAATAACTGAAATGAAAGCTACACTGGAAGGAATCACTAGCAGAATAACTGAGGCAGAAGAACGGATAAGTGGCCTGGAAGACAGAATGGTGGAATTCACTGCCATGGAACAGAATAAAGAAAAAAGAATGAAAAGAAATGAAGACAGCCTAAGAGACCTCTGGGACAACATTAAACGCAACAACATTCACATTATAGGGGTCCCAGAAGGAGGAGAGAGAGAGAAAGGACCCGAGAAAATATTTGAAGACATTAGAGTCAAAAAATTCCCTAACATGGGAAAGGAAATAGCCACCCAAGTCCAGGAAGCGCAGCAAGTCCCGTACAGGATAAACCCAAGGAGAAACACGCCAAGACACATAGTAATGAAATTGACAAAAATTAAAGACAAAGAAAACATATTGAAAGCAGCAAGGGGAAAATGACAAATAACATACAAGGGAACTCCCATAGGGTTAACAGCTGATTTCTCAGCAGAAACTCTACAAGCCAGAAGGGAGTGGAATGATATGCTTAAAGTGATGAAAGGGAAGAACCTACAACCAAGATTACTCTACCCGGCAAGGATCCCATTCAGATTCGATGGAGAAATCAAAATCTTTACGGACAAGCACAAGCTGAGAGAATTCAGCACCACCAAACCAGCTCTACAACAAATGCTAAAGGAACTTCTCTAAGTAGGAAACACAAGAGAAGAAAAGGACCTACAAAAACAAACCCAAAACAATTAAAAAAATGGTCATAGGAACATACATATTGATAATTACCTTAAACGTGAATGGATTAAATGCTCCAACCAAAAGACACAGGCTTGCCGAATGGATACAAAAACAAGACCCATATATAGGCTGTCTACAAGAGACCCACTTCAGACCTAGGGACACATACAGACTGAAAGTGAGGAGATAGACAAAGATATTCCATGCAAATGGAAATCAAAAGAAAGCTGCAGTAGCAATACTCATATCAGATAAAATAGACTTTAAAATAAAGAATGTTACAAGAGACAAGTAAGGACACATAATGATCAAGGGATCAATCCAAGAAGAAGACATAACAATTATAAATATATATGCACCCAACATAGGAGCACCTCAATACAGAAGGCAACTGCTAACAGCTATAAAAGAGGAAATCGACAGTAACACAATAATAGTGGGGGACTTTAACACCTCACGGACACCAATGGACAGATCATCCAAAATGAAAATAAATAAGGAAACAGAAGCTTTAAATGAAACAATAGACCAGGTAGATTTAATTGATATTTATAGGACATTCCATCCAAAAACAGCAGACTACACTTTCTTCTCATGTTCGCACAGAACATTCTCCAGGATAGATCACATCTTGGGTCAGAAATCAAGCCTCAGTAAATTTCAGAAAATTGAAATCATATCAAACATCTTTTCTGACCACAACGCTGTGAGATTAGAAATCAATTACAGGGAAAAAAACGTAAAAGACACAAACACATGGAGGCTAAACAGTACGTTACTAAATAACCAAGAGATCACTGAAGCAATCAAAGAGGAAATCAAAAAATACCTGGAGACAAATGACAATGAAAACACGACGATCCAAAACCTATGGGATGTAGCAAAAGCAGTTCTAAGAGGGAAGTTTATAGCTATACAAGCCTACCTAAAGAAACAAGAAAAATCTCAAGTAAACAATCTAACCTTACACCTAAAGAAACTAGAGAAAGAAGAACAAACAAAACCCAAAGTTAGCAGAAGGAAAGAAATCATAAAGATCAGAGCAGAAATAAATGAAATAGAAACAAAGAAAACAATAGCAAACTGAAACTAAAGACTGGGTCTTTGAGAAGATAAACAAAATTGATAAACCATTATCCAGACTCATCAAGAAAAAGAGGGAGCACACAGAATCCAACAGCACATTATAAGGATCATACACCATGATCAAGTGGGGTTTATCCCAGGAATGCAAGGATTCTTCACGATATGCAAATCAATAAATGTGATACATCATATTAACAAATTGAAGAATAAAAACCATATGATTTTCTCAATAGATGCAGAAAAAGCTAAATTGAAGAATAAAAACCATATGATTTTCTCAATAGATGGAGAAAAAGCTTTCATCAAATTTCAACAACCATGTATGATAAAAACCCTCCAGATAGTAGGCATACAGGGAACTTACCTCAACATAATACAGGCTGTATATGACAAACCCACAGCCAACATCATCCTCAGTGGTAAGAAACTGAAACCATTTCCACTAAGATCAGGAACAAGACAAGGTTGCCCACTCTCACCACTATTATTCAACATAGTTTTGGAAGTTTTAGCCATAGCAATCAGAGAAGAAAAAGAAATAAAAGGAATCCAAATCGGAAAAGAAGTAAAGCTGTCACTGTTTGCAGATGACATGATACTCTACATAGAGAGTCCTAAAGATGCTACCAGAAAACTACTAGAGGTAATCAATGAATTTGGTGAAGTAGCAGGATACAAAATTAATGCACAGAAATCTCTTGCATTCCTATACACTAATGATGAAAAATCTGAAAGAGTAATTAAGGAAACACTCCCATTTACCACTGCAACAAAAAGAATAAAATACCTAGGAATAAACCTACCAAAGGAGACAAAAGACCTGTATGCAGAAAACTCTAAGACACTGATGAAAGAAATTAAAGATGATACCAACAGATGGAGAGATATATCATGTTCTTGGATTGGAAGAATCAATATTGTGAAAATGACTATACTACCCAAAGCAATCTCCAGATTCAGTGCAATCCCTATCAAATTACCAATGGCATTTTTTACAGAACTAGAACAAAAAATCTTAAAATTTGTATGGAGACACAAAAGACCCCGAATAGCCAAAGCAGTCTTGAGGGAAAAAAACAGAGCTGGAGGAATCAGACTCCCTGACTCCAGACTATACCACAAAGTTACATTAATCAAGACAATATGGTACTGGCACCAAAACAGAAACATAGATCAATGGAGCAAGATAGAAAGCCCAGGGATAAACCCACGCACCTATGGTCAACTAATCTATGATGAAGGAGGCAAGGATATACAATGGAGAAAAGACAGTCTCTTCAATAAGTGGTGCTGGGAAAACTGGACAGCTACATGTAAAAGAATGAAATTATAACACTCCATAACACCATACACAGAAATAAACTCAAATGGATTAGGGACCTAAATGTAAGACCGGGCACCATAAAACTCTTAGAGGAAAACACAGGAAGAACACTCTTTGACATAAATCACAGCAAGATCTTTTTTGATCCACCTCCTAGAATAATGGAAATAAAAACAAACAAATGGGACCTAATGAAACTTCAAAGCTTTTGCACAGCAATGGAAACCATAAACAAGACGAAAAGACAACCCTCAGAATGGGAGAAAATATTTGCAAACGAATCAATGGACAAAGGATTAATCTCCAAAATATATAAACAGCTCATGCAGCTCAATATTAAGAAAAGAAACAACCCAATCCAAAAATGGGCAGAAGACCTAAATAGACATTTCTCCAAAGAAGACATAACAGATGGCCAAGAAGCACATGAAAAGCTGCTCAACATCACTAATCATTAGAGAAATGCAAATCAAAACTACAATGAGGTATCACCTCACACCAGTTAGAATGGGCATCATTAGAAAATCTACAAACAACAAATGCTGGAGAGGGTGTGGAGAAAAGGGAACCCTCTTGCACTGTTGGTGGGAATGTAAATTGATACAGCCACTATGGAGAACAATATGGAGGTTCCTTAAAGAACTAAAAATAGAATTACCATATGACCCAGCAATCCCACTACTGGGCATATGCCCAGAGAAAACCATAATTCAAAAAGACACATGCACCCCAATGTTCATTGCAGCACTGTTTACAATAGCCAGGTCATGGAAGCAACCTAAATGCCCATCGACAGATGAATGGATAAAGAAGATGTGGTACATATATACGATAGAATATTACTCAGCCATAAAAAGGAAAGAAATTGGGTCATTTGTTGAGACGTGGATGGATGTAGAGACTGTCATACGGAGTGAAGTAAGTCAGAAAGAGAAAACCAAATATCGTATATTAATGCATATATGTGGAACCTAGAAAAATGGTACAGATGAACCGGTTTGCAAGGCAGAAATTGAGACACAGATGTAGAGATCAAACGTATGGACACCAAGGGGGGAAAGCAGCGGGGGTGTGGGGGTCGTGGTGTGATGAATTGGGCGATTGGGATTGACATGTATACAATGATGTGTATAAAATTGATGACTAATAAGAACCTGCTGTATAAAAAAGTATATAAAATAAAATTCAAAAAAAAAGATACATAAATCCCAGTATTCATAGCAGCACTGTTTACAATAGCTAGTACACAGAAGCAACGCAAGTGCCCATCAACCTATGATTGGAAAAAAAAAAAAAAGCAAATGAGGGTTAGTACATATACTTAACATTTATATATAAATTATAGTTATTTAAGTTGCTAACTAATGTCATTCTTGTAACCAAATTAATAGCTTACTTCAGATGTCTATAAAGCCATTAGCATAGCTGAAATAGGCATACACGATTGGCCTGTATACAGGTTATAAAATTAAGAAGAAATTTGGTGGTTGGATATTTAATTTGATCAATAAGACATGCAAAGTGATTGGAATAAATTGATGTGTAACCCTGAATTGTCCAGGGTATCTACATTGATCCACTTAAGTGATGAGCCCATGACTTTCACTCATTTTATGGGAATTAGAGAATTCCTGTCAGGCAAAATGTGACAAAAGCAGCTGTGATCTCCAGGGCCTCCTATTGGATGTTCTTGGTTTTACCTTTTATTCTGTGCTGGGCAGCTTCCCATGTCCCTAAGGCTGTCAATTCCCTCATGCTCCCCCTATCTACTCTATAAATGGATTCTTGTTCTGAGGAAGTTATCTCAAATGTACCCACCAAAAGTATAAACATAAGTTAGTATATTTTTATTGTGATAAAAACCATACAACATGAGATCTACCCTCTTAACAAATGTTTGTGTACAACACAGGTGGTTAAGTAAAACACAACACACAAGTTGTTAAATATAAGCACAATTTGTACAGCAGATCTCTAGAATTTTTCCATCTTGCATGACTAAAAATCTAAACCCATTTAATAGCAATTCTCTTATTTTCCCCTCTCCTGAACCTCTGGCAACCATCATTCTACTTTATGTTTCTTTGAGTTTAACTGTTTTAGATACTTAATGTGAGTGGAATCATATTGTATTTGTCCTCCTGTGATTGATTTATTCATTTAGTATAATGTCCTCACGGTTTATCCATGTTGTAAAATATGACAGAATTTACTTCTTTTATGGCTGAATAATATTCCATTGTTCATGTACATATATACATACATACGTTGTATATACCACATTTTCGTTATCCATTCATCTGTTGAAAGATGATCTGTTCATCTTTATCCATTCATCTTTTTAAGTAGTCACCTGCTACTTTCCTTTGTTCTCAGTGGTCCACAGGTATCCAAACTGTTCTGGTTCTGTCAGCACTCTGAGTCTGGACAGAAACCATTTCCCTTGGGCAGTCCTCTGAAAAGCCAGAATATTGGAGGCATGCTCTTCTCTCTGCTTCCACCCTGAGGGAGAGGTTGTGGGCTGCTGTGTTCTCTTCTAGCACTGAACTGTGTAGTCTTAGGATAGGGGCTTATGTAGCTAATGTGAAAATGCTTTTCTTATCCATTTCAGTGCAGCTGTTCCCAGCTTTGTACTCACCTACAGTACTGAAACTTCTTAAGTGGATTCTGGAATCCTCATAAAGGTATTTTGGTCCATATGATGTTGTTAAACCAGCATTTCTATGAGGGAACAAAGGCTGGGGCTTTCTATTCTGCCATCTTGCTGATGTCACTCCTCCAACATGAATGAGTATTTACAGCATTATCCTTATTAATATACACTTAATTAACTTTTTGGTAATTTTAAGAAGCATGAAAGTCTGAAGAAAAGCATTGATTTTAAGATTTCATTCAACAGATGAGGGAATGGGGACACTAGGAGAATTTGCTGGGGAGAAGGCCCCCTATGGATATCCTTACATTTACAGTTAATGGTCCATCTCCACATAAAGCCAGTCTTAGTATACTCATAGCTTTTGTGATATATTCTATAAAATCCCACTACCCTAAGAATAACTAGGGACGTAGGCTTCTTCTATGAGAGATGATATAACTGAGAGACTAAGGGCACAGGCTCTGAAGCCAACAGTCTAGGTCCATGTCCTGGTTTTGCTACTTCTAGTCATGTATATTTAGGCATTCAATTATGGCATTGACTCCCCTATGCCTCGCTTTTCTCATTTCTTATAATGACAATGATAAAATTATAACAATAGAAACTCACTTGGCTGTAATGTGTGCTAAAAATATCAATATTTGTAAAGCATTCAAAATATTGCCTGGTACTTGGGGAGTGTTATATAGATATAGGCTACTACTATTATTTATAAAAGTAGCTGCTTGAAAACATACTACAACATAAAAATTAAATGCATGTCTGTTAAAGATGCCACAAACAACCTTAGAACAGGAAAATATACTGAGAGAAGATATTTGCAACACAAGAAACAGATACGGAGCTTTTACAAATCCGTAAGAAACACAGAACATGGGAGAAAATTGAGCTAAATGAAAAGGCAATTCCCAAAAGAAGAAAAAAACGCAATTTTTAATAAGCATATGAAAGATGTTAAAATTCACCAATAAATCATAATAATAGTCCTACAAATTAAAACAAAAATCAAATTTAAGTTTTCTACCATATCGGCAAACACAAAAATGATATCCAGCATTAGCAAGGGGGTGAAATGTTTCAAACAGGGTGTGTAAATGAAATAGCCAGGAGCATTTTAGAGAAAATGTATGAAAACATGAAAGTATCTATCAAAATATAAAATATCCTTACCTATTAAACAAGGAATCCCATTTCTAGGAATTTCTACAGAAATGCTTAAAGTATCCTTTAATTTTGTAAGGTATATGTGCCTGTATATTCATTGCAACATGCTTTTCATAGGGAACATTTGGAAATAAATTAACATTTGATTCTCAAAGTTAATAAATTATGCTCCAATTATACTATGGGATATTAAGCAACTATTTTATATATCACTCACAACATACTTTAAATACATAAAAGAAAATTCACCAGTGTGGATCAAGCTATTAACTCTGGTTACCCTGGTTACCTCTAAAAAGTGGAAATGTTTTGAAGACTTTGACATATTTTACCTTATATACTTTATTTTAATTTTTATATTAGATATAGTTTAATTTTTAAAAATAGCATATTTCAAAGAAAAAATAAGTTATTTTGTATTACTTATCAATCAACAGCCAGGTACAAAACATGTATGTAATATAATTCCAAAGGGAGAACAAGTTTAGTAAAATACACACCAAATGTTGGTATTTGTCACCCCTAGATGGTGGAATAGCAGGTGATTTTTATTTGTTCTTACTTTATACTTTTGTAAATTTTCCTAAGTGACTAAAATAAACTTGCATTATTTTTATGTTCAGGAAAAAATAAGCTAATGTTCTTTTAAAAAATTTAATGACCCCAAAACACATGATTGAAGGCTTTATTGGAGTAGAGAGCATATGACTCTAATGTAAGTCTAGAGTGAAAATGAAACTTCCTCCCACCATTTTGTCCAACTCTGAGGACCTGCATTCTGCTATATGTTCTTGTCCTCATTTATTTAGTGAACCAAAAGCACAGAAGATTATAGGCAGAAACATAGCAACCTATATGATTCATAGACCCTGAATATTTCTGACAAATATTGAAATCTACAATCATCAGTAGAGAGCTATGATTTAGAAAATGTGCTAAAGTCTCCATAAACCCAATAAAAGAAACCTGTTGAAAATCACTCTTTAAAATTTATGTTAAATAATTTGATCTAT
The DNA here is from genome assembly GCF_965194825.1 of Balaenoptera physalus. Lineage (NCBI taxonomy): Eukaryota > Metazoa > Chordata > Mammalia > Artiodactyla > Balaenopteridae > Balaenoptera > Balaenoptera physalus. The sequence continues at coordinate 98,258,660 of NC_138890.1, read as the reverse complement.
ACTGTTTCAGGGAATATGTATCTTTTAAAATAATTGTAGGATTTTGTTAACTCAAAAATATTAGTCTCTAAAATTATGTAGCTTTTTTTAACCTTTCAGTTTTCTTTTAGATTTTCTTTTTCTATTTCACTTGGCCAAAAACTTCTGAAATTATGTAGAACTGTAGCTTTTGGAGGTTAAGTCTCAAATGACCAAATGGGTCACATCAAATTTAATATGATGTGATTTTAAAGAGGCCAAGATACTAAATTTTGAAAATTGGTATTTATTCTAGAAATATTAACCAAATACTTTGAAAAAATTACTAAGGAAGCAACTTTTTTTTTTCCTTTTACAGCTTTGTTACATTTGGCAATAATTTTTAAAATCATTTCCTATAACTGTACTCAATTTAATGAATATAGATCCAAGAATTATACCATAGTGACATGGATGGGAATAGTACTGCTTATTAAAATTTACAATTCATAAATAGGCTACTCTCAGTTATCCATATAGCATGAAATTTGAAATATAGAGATTAATAGAAGTCTCATTTTAAACAAGAGTTTGGAGCCTATAAAATTTTTCCTAAGCTTAAAATAAGTAGTCACATTTACTGATTAAAATTTTATCTCATTTTTCTGGAGCCCACACATAAGGAAAAAAAGAAAAGAGGGAAAGAGAGACATACATAGTTTCTCTCTATGCATAGTTTAAAAAGGGAAAATTGTCAGTACCACAGTCATAATCTCAAGGACTCCCCAAATAGTCAGCAATGAAGAAGAATCTCTATGGACATAAGTTATACAAGGTGGAACCCTGTGTTCTCTCTGTATGTTCTTGACATCAAAAGTATTAATTATTGTGAGAGTCCCAACCCCCTTACCAAAAAGGCAAAGTGAGTATGTTCTGCCTGGAATTTAGGGAATACCATAGTTTGGAGTATGAATCAATAATGATCTAGCTCTCATGACTCCAGAAATATCGGAAGAGGCAAACACTTTCTTTTCCAAAAAGATTGGTCCTCTTTCCAACACTGATCTATGGCTTGAGAAGAAAATAAATAAAATTTAATTAACTGGAGTCACCACTTCTTTGTGAGACCAGAGAGGGAAAATGAATGTGATATAAAGAGAGAAGCTCTAAAGCCTAAAGTATACATTATTTCCCTTAGCACTGCTAACTTGAAAATAAACTTGTTTATTCTGTAGTGTTCTCCCCTACAGCAGTTTTTCTCAAACTTTAATATGCATAAAATCATCTGATTAACTTAGTAAAATAGTCTCATTCTGATCCCAGGTGATGCTAATGTTACTATTCTAGGGACTCCTCTTTGAAAAACAATGCTTACCATATACTTGATAACTATAAAGAAAAGTAATAAAATGCTTAGGGATAAATTTAACCAAGGAGATAAAATATCTCTACACTGAATATTATGACTTTGATGAAAGAAAATAAAAGGTACTTATGTTGATGGATCAGTATAATTAATATTGTTTAAATGTCCATAGTATTCAAAGTCATTAATAGATTCAATTCAATCTCTATCAAAATACCAATGACATTTTTCACAGAAATAGGAAAAAAATCCTAAAATTCATATAGAAACAGAAAAGACCATGAATTAGCCAAAATAATCCTGAGAATGAATAATAAAGCTGGAGGTATCCTACGTCCTGATTTCAAACTATATCACAAAGCTATAGTGATCAAAATAACATAGTAGTGGCATAAAAATAGACCAATGGAAAAGAATTAAGAGCCCATAAATAAACCCTCATGTATACAGTCAACTAATATTTGACAAAGAAGCCAAGAATACTCAGTGGAAAAAGAATAGTCTTTCAATAAATGTTGTTGGGGAAACTTGATAATCACATGCAGAAAAATGAAATTGGACCCCTATCTTACAAACTCACAAAAATTAACTCAAAATGGATTAAAGACTTGAACATAAACCTGAAAGCATAAAACTCCTAGAAGAAAACATAGGAAAAATGCTCCTTGACATTGGTCTTGGCATTGTCATGATTTTGGGGATGTGATACCAAAAGTACAAGCAACAAAAGCAAAAATAAATAAGTGGGGCTACATCAAACTGAAAAGCTTCTGCACAGCAAAAGAAATGATCAACAAAATGGAAAGGTAACGGACTTCCCTGGCGGTCCAGTGGTTAAGACTCTGTGCTTCCAATGCAGGGGGCGCAGGTTTGATCTCTGGTGGGGGAACTAAGATCCCACATGCTGCGTGACGTGGCAAAAAAAAAAAAAAAAAAAGGCAACCTATGGAATAGCAGAAAATATTTTCAAACCACATATCTAATAAGAGGTTAATATCCAAAATATATAAGGAACTTATACAACTCAAAAATAAACAAAAAATAAACAATATGACAAAAACTGGTGAGAGGACCTGAACAGACATTTTTCCAAAGAAGACATACAAATACCAGTAGGTACATGAAAAGTTGCTCAACATCACTAGTCATCAAGGAAATGGAAATCAAAACCACAATGAGATATCACCTCATATCTCTTAGAATGGCTATTATTAAAAAAGACAAGAGATAACAAATGTTGTCAAGGATGTGGAAAAAAAGGAACCCTTATGCACTGTTGGTGGGAATGTAAATTGGTGCAGCCACTATGGAAAACAGAATGGAGGTTCCTCAAAAACCTGAAAATAGAACTACCATATGATCCAGCAAACCCACTTCTGGGGATATATTCAAAGGAAATAAAATGAGGATCTCAAAGAGATAACTGCACTCTTATGTGCATTGCAGCATTATTTAATTATTCAAAATAGCCAAGATATGGAAACAACCTAAGTGTCTATCAATGGAAGAATGGACAAAGAAATGTGAGATACACACACATTATGCTAAGGGAAATAAGTCAGACAGAGAATGACAGATACTGTAGGATCTTACTTATATGTGGAATCTAAAAAAAGCCAAACTCATAGAAACAGGGTGGTGGTTGCCAGGAGCTGGGGGTTAGGAGAAAAGGGGAGATGTGGGTCAAAGGGTGCAAACTTCCAGTTATAAGATGAATGTATCCTGGGGATCTAATGTAGAGCATGGTGACTACAGTTAACAACACTGTATTATATACTTAAAAGTTGCTAAAAGTAGATGTTAAATATTTTCACCATGCGCGCACACACACACACACACACCCAGGTTATTATGAGAGGTGATGGGGGTGTTAACTAGCCCTATTGTAGAATCATTTCTCAATAGATATGTGTATCAAATCATCACATTGTACACCTTAAACTTATACAATGTTATGTGGCAATTATATTGCAATAAAGCTGGAAAAAAAAGAAATGAAAAACATACCTCCGTATGTTTCATTAAGTTGATTTATATTATTACTATTCATTGAATTCCTCTTAGAGTGTTTCTAATGTAATGACTCTTGCTCTGGTATCAATATTTTCCACCTATCATGTTAATAGTTAATCTAGGTGTCCATGATGGCTAAATTTCCTTATAATGTTTTGGTATAAAAATGGTCAACTGTTTTGAAAAATGGCAAATAATTGTTCAGACTGTAACAGTCTTGGGCTTAACGGCATAGAAAAGAAGTGTTTTAACTATCACGCTTGGATGCCTTCAAGAGAAATGTGTTATGGAAGACTTGCTAAAAGCAGGGCCTACTTTCTGACTTTTCTAAAATCCATATGCTTAAAGAAAATATGAATTTTTTTGCCAGGTAGTATACAGATTCCTGATAAGCTTCATGGTAGTATTTTAAAGGCCAATACAGTGAGAGCAACAACTTGACTAAAATTCTGACCTTAACCAACTCTTGATCATATATAAGTTCCTTCATATCTGAAATGACAATAATAAAAAAATCTTTAAAAGCAATTTATAGACTACACACTGTGAGGGTACCTAATGTGTTAAAAAAATAAATAAAAATGGATTACCCAATTTAGATTTAAGAATTAATTTATATTTTGACCAAAATGTTTTTCAAAGCACAGCAAAAAAGATTCAATGAACTGTCTTGTAAAACTTTAGAAACAGTGCCAGCTTACCCATTTGCTGATCTTAGGGGGGAAAAAACTTTAAAAAATTAATGAAATATTACAATTTCAAGAAAAGAAACTTACTGATTAAAATTATTTAGTCAAATATTAAAACATATTATTAAAAACCACTCAGGGTTATGAAAGTATTAGATATTATTTGTTTCACATAAAGTCAAATTTCTATCTTAGTTTTTATGAATTAATATGTAAATCACTTAAAAACCCAATAGGCTGAAGAACTTTTAGACTGTAAAATTTAAAAATGTGATTATAATATTTTCTTTTTTCTAAAAATCATGTCACACCTGGTATTATGCTTTTTACACTTTACTATTTTTTGGTGAATGATTTGATTGAAATGGAGTTATCTTCTGAATCAGGAAGAATGATACAATATTGGATTATGGCACAAATGGCAGAAAGAGAAGTTTCTATTTGAAAGGATTTGATAATTTAGTATGATTGTTTTTTAACCATGCTAAACATTCCATGTTAGTCAAATTTAATTTTTCATTAAACAATGAAAGAAATTTAAACAATTAAAGAAATTCATCCTGAGCAAATGTAATTCTTATTTTAATTTTGTTAAAAATAGGATTTTTGTTTAAACCCTACTCTAGAGCTCCTACAAAATAAAGCAACAAGCATTCAAACGTTCATTTTTTTCATTTATATATTTTTACTGTATACCCCATATAATTCCCATAAATGTTTTGATGTCACTACATACATACATACACACACACACACACACACACACACACACACGCACGCACTATAAATTCAGAAAAAAAAACAGAGGAGATAAATATATCAAAAATCTAGACTAACGTCACAGCCTAGACCAAATAATAATAATAATAATAATAATGAGTGAAAACTTGAGAATTAAAAATATGGAGATTGAATGGTATTCAATATCATTTTAACTTAATATACAGAAACACATGATGGCCAAGACATGAAGCAGGAGGTTAAGCTAACAAGTTTTATCTTTAGAAACTTCTTAGAGTTAAAAAGGTAGGGGGAACTGTATCTTTCTTTTCCAGGTATCAGTTGTTTTAGTTGGTCTTTTAACAGTAACTGTGCAATGGTTCAAGCTTACTGTTGATGGTGAAAGCTTGAAATGGGATATTCTATTTTGCGAACAAAAGGACAATTCATATAATTTCACTCTAATTTTTTTCTGTAGATTATACTTTTTTTCTTTTAATTTACAATGTTGTATTAGTTTCAGGTGTACAACAAAGTGATTCATATATATATGAATATATATATACATTCTTTTTCAGATTCTTTTTCATTATAGGTTATTATAAGATATTGAATATAGTTTCCTGTGCTATACAGTATTGTTGTTTATCTATTTTATACATAGTAGAGTGTATATGTTCATACAAAACTCCTAATTTGTACCCGCCTCCACACTGCTACCTACTTCATTAACCATAAGTTTGTTTTCTACACCTGTGAGTCTATTTCTGTTTTGTAAATAAGTTCATTTACATCATTCTTTTAGATTCCACATATTTAGTGGTATCATGTGATATTTGTCTTTCTGTGTCTGATTTGCTTCACTTAATATGATAATCTCACGGTCCATCCATGTTGCTGCAAATGGCATTATTTCACTCTTTTTTATGGCTGAGTAATATTCCATTGTGTATATATAACACATCTTCTTTATCCATTCATCTGTCGATGGACACTTAGGTTGTTTCCATGTCTCGGCTATTGTAAATAGTGCTGCTATGAACATTGGGGTCCATGTATCTTTTCAAATTAGAGTTTTCTCTGGATATATGCCCAGGAGTGAGATTGCTAGATCATATGGTAACTCTATTTTTAATTTTTTTAAGGAACCTCCATACTGTTCTCTGTAGTGGCTGCACCAATTCACATTCCCACCAACAGTATAGGAGGGTTCCCTTTTCTCCACACCCTCTCCAGCATTTATTATTCATAGACATTTTAATGATGGCTATTCTGACTGGTCTGAGGTGATGCTCATTGTTGTTTTGACTTGCATTTCTCTAATATTTAGTAATCTTGAGCATCTTTTCATGTGCCTGTTGGCCATCTGTGTGTATTCTTTGGAGAAATGTCTATCTAGGACTTCTGCCCATTTTTTGATTGGGTGGTTAGTTTGTTTGTTTGTTTTTTATATTAAGCTGTATGAGCTGTTATATATTTTGGAAATTAATTCCTTGTCCATAGCATCATTTTCAAATATTTTCTCCCAGTACATACATTGTCTTCTCTTTTTGTTGTTGTTCCTTTGCTGTACAAAAGCTTTTAAGTTTAATTAGGTCCCATTTGTTTATTTTTGTCTTTATTTTCATTATTCTAGGAGACAGATCCCCCAAAAAATATTGCTGTGATTTATGTTAAAGAGTGTTCTTCCTATGTTTTCCTCTAGGAGTTTTAAAGTATTTAGCCTTACATTTAGGTACATTTAGGTGTTTAATCCATTTTGAGTTTAATTTTGTATTTGGTGTTAGGGAATGCTCTAATTTCATTCTTTTACATGTAGCTGTCCAGTTTTTCCAACATCAGTCTCTCTTATTGAAGAGACTGTCTTTTCTCCATTGTATATTCTTGCCTCCTTTGCTGTAGATTAATTGACCATAAGTGTGTGGGTTTATTTATGGTCTTTCTATCCTGTTCCATTGATCTATATGTCTGCTTTTGTGCCAGTACCATACTGTTTTGATTACTTTAGCTTTGTAGTATAGTCTGAAATCAAGGAGCGTGATTCCTCCAGCTTTGTTCTTTCTCAAGATTATTTTGGCTATTAGGGGTCTTTTGTGTTTCCATACAAATTTAAATATTTTGTTTTAAATCTGTAAAAAATGCCATTGGTAATTTGATAGGGATTGCATTGAATCTGTAGACTGCCTTGGGTAGTGTGGTTATTTTAACAATATTGATTCTTTTGATCCATGGACAAGGTATATCTTTCCGTTTGTGTCATCTTCCATTTCTTTCATCAGCATCTTATAGTTTTCAGAATACAGGTCTTTTGCCTCCTTAGGTAGGTTTATTTCTAGATATTTTATTCTTTAAGATGTGATGGTAAATGGGATTGTTACCTTAATTTCTATTTTCTGATATTTCATTGTTAGTGTATAGAAATGCAACATATTTCTGTATTTTAATTTTGTTTCTGCAACTTTATTGAATTCATTGATGAACTTTTCTGGTAGGGTGCTTAGGATTTTGATGTATAGCATCATGTCATCTGCAAACAGTGACAGTTTTACTTCTTTTCCAATTTCAATTTATTCTATTTATTTTTCTTCTCTGATTGGTGTGGCTAGGACTTCCAAAACTATATTGAATAAAAGTGGCAAGAGTGGGCATCCTTGTCTTGTTCCTGATCTTAGAGGAAATGCTTTCAGCTTTTCACCATTGAGTATGATGTTAGCTGTGGGTTTGTCATATATGGCTTTTATTATGTTGGCCTCTATGTCCACTTTCTGAAGAGTTTTTATCATAAATGGATGTTAAATTTTATCAAAAGCTTTTTCTACATCTATGGAGATCATCATATGGTTTTTATTCTTCAGTTTGTTAATGTGGTGTATCACACTGATTGATTTGTGGATATTGAAAAATTCTTACATCCCTGGAATAAATTCCAGTTGAATATAGTGTATGATCCTTCTAATGTACTGTTGTATTCAGTTTGCTAGTATTTTGTTAAGGATTTTTGCAACTATGTTCAGTAGTTACGTTGGCCATTATTTGTTCAAATATTTTCTCAGGCCCTTTTTCTCTCTCTCTTCTCCTTCTGGGACCCCTATCATGCAAGTATTAGCACCCATGATGTTGTCCCAGAGGTCTCTTAAATTGTCCATTTCTTTTCATACGTTTTTTCTGTTCAGCAGCAGTGATTTCCACTACTCTGTCTTCCAGCTCACTGACCCGTTCTTCTGTCTCATTTAGTCTACTGTTGATTCCATCTAGTGTATTTTTACTTTCAGTTATTGTATTCTTCAATTCTGTTTGGTTGTTCTTTATATTTTATAATTCTTTGTTAAAAACTTCTAATTTCTCATGCTGTGCATCCATTTCTCCTCCCAAGTTCTTTGATCATCTTTATGATCATTACTCTGAACTCTTTCTTGAGTTGAGATTCTTTAACCACTGTGCCACCAGGGAAGTCCCTGTGGTTTCTTCTTTATGTCTTTATTTGTAGAAAAATTTTTCTGGTAGGTTTCAGACTTTTTCAACAATGGTTGTTCTACAGATTACTGTGATTTTGGTGTGCTTGTGAGAAGAGGTTAGCTTAGGGTCCTTCTACTCCACCATCTTGGCTACTCTCTGGCTCTCTACATTTTGAAAATTAAGGCATTTGATCAAGTTTCCCAAAATGGAGTCTATAAAAAGTAATGATATACTTCTGATAAGGAGTTTTTCATGACATGACTTAAATATGACTTCATTTAGAGAGTAAATCTTTGTGTATGAACAATAACACACAGCACAGAGGCAGAAATAAGGTGGCTATGTGTCTGTAAGTCCAGATTTTCTTCAAAAAACATCTTTGCATCTAAGTATTTAAACTAGCACTCAATTTAGTCCTTCTTTTCCCCTCTTTCCTGCATCACCAGAAATAACCAGTGATTCAGTGCTTAGCACATGGAAGAGATTATTTTATCCTGGAAAATGTTAAGACCAGGTTGCTTTTATCAACTTTCTTGATCATAAAAACCACTGCTAAGCAGCAAAAAAAGGTACAGTTTAGGGTGGCTCTACCTCCAGAAGGCCCCATAAAGAAGGGCTTACTGAAAAGGGTATTCTCAAGGTAACTGAATGATTTGACTTTCCATATTGGTTTATTTAGTGTCATCGGTTTGGATATTTGAGAATATCTGCCAAAAGCTGATGTTGGTGTTAGCATAATTAATATTAAACTGTTCCTTCTGGGTATATTTGAACAACAGTATCATTTGCTTTGTGAAGCTATTTCTGGCTGCCAAGAGTAAAATTATGTAATAAAAAATCATATTTATTTCCTATTGGTTCTGGGAGGAGGGCATGCTTTAAGTTCACAGAAATGTGACATTAAGCCCCTTATATGCAAGTTGCAAAACTAAGTAAAATGTAGTGGAGCCAACACAGTTTTGTTTTACACTACTTGGGTGTGAAATTTGATCATGATGTCATGAAAATATTTCTGCATAATCTGATTCTCACACTGGTGTTTTAATCCAGAGCATTGACATCACTGGTTAAGTTTAAAACAGAAAAGAAAAAGGAAGAAAAGAAGAGAAAGAAAGGAAGGACAACATGCAGGGAAGATTGATAACTGAAAGCCCCTTGAGGGCAGGACTCTTTTGACTCACTCCTTTGATCCTGGTAGACTATAACATGCAATTCAATGCTTAATGATCAGTATCAGTTATCATTTCCCTTTCACATCCAATGTGATATGAGGCATATGATACATCCATTGATTGGTTTATGAAGGTCTTGTTTTATAAAATCGTTTTCATGCAACTGAGTATGTGCACAGGAGTTCACCTCCATGTACACTGAACTTTATGAATTCATATGGATCAATTTCAGTGCTATGAGAAAATCACTTCTGTTTCTATTTTAATGGCCTGAACTATAATTCACTCACTTTTAATGATATATTCAATTCTAACTCAAATCACCAAATCTACCAACTTGTGACATTATAATGCTGGCATCAAAGAATATAGACTGTCTTGGATTTGGGAAAAAAAGATCAATTTTTTTCTTTCTCTGGATCATGGGAATAATTGGACCTTGATGTCAATATATGGAGATGTTAAGATTCCTTTTCATGTCTGTTGAGCTGGTTCCCATTAAATTGAGAACTTCCAATTGTTAGGTGCATATGATAAGATGAGCAGTGGTCCCTGGCAGGTTAGCAAGACAGTAGGTTATTGAAGCAGAAATGGAGAGATTTGTTCCAGAGCATAAAGTCAGGTCCCAAGAAAAAAAATCAGTAATTAGTGATTCTAATCCAACAGCCATCTCCTTATTTATAACTCCTTTCCCTGTGGGTGAGAAATCTAGCTCTCATCATCCACAATATATTTACATATTTGCACAATCCTAAAAATCACTTGAAGTAGTTTCAAAATTACTAACCTATAACTCTGTGGAATAACAAAGTTACTAAGTGGAGTATAGTATTTATTACATAGTTCTTTTGATACTTACATTATGCAGTCAAAATACTATTCCCAAAGTTACTTAGTTTAGTTCATTTCTTCCCTATCCCAGAGTGGTTATGTTATCCTTTTAATATATATCTACGGAGGTTTATTTGTTATTGTTTGCATTATATTTGGGGTTTCTCCATCATCTTTTATGATTTTCATTAATTATTTAGTGTTTGGGAATGTAAAACATTAATATGCTTGGTTCTGAGAGTATGAATTATGTAAAAAGTTTTACCTAGAGAAAAGTCATACCCTTCAACCCCATTTGCATTTCCCAATTATTTCCACCCATTTCTACCTATCTCCTGTAGATAACAAATCTTGTTAGAATTTGATTTATCCTTCTTATATTTCTTTTTACACAAATGAACAGATACACATGAATTTCTTACACCTCCCTCTTTAATTTACTTGAAAGGTAGTGTACAACAGATTCATTTAAACATTTTTTTCTTTTATACTAAGCAATATATCCTGGAAATTACCTCATATCAGTTCATAGGGATCTTCTTTATTCTTTTTAGAGCTGCATATTATTCCATCCTGTGGAGGCACCACAGTTTATTCAACCTGTCCTATGTGTGAGCATTTATGCTGTTTCCAATATTTTATAATTACAAACAACACTAAAATAAAGAATTTTGTCCATATATATTTTCACATTGTTGAAGACTATCTTCAGGTTAAGTTTCTAGAAGAGGGATTTTTGGTTCACAGGGTAACTGAGTAAATAGTTTTGTTAGGTATTGCCAAATCCCCATGCAGAAGAGTTGAGCTACTTTACATTTCCATAACAATGAATGAGGGTATTGTTATACTTCAAAATTTTCATCAAACTAATATGTGAGAAATAGTGTCTCAAAATTTTCATCAAACTAATATGTGAGAAATAGTGTCTCAAACTAATATGTGAGAAATAGTGTGAGAAATAGTGTCCATATCTTTATATGTTTAGGAATCATTTACTGTATTTCTTATAAATCAACTGCACATGTCTTTTTTTCATTTTTTCCATTGGGTTTTTAGTCCTTTGTCATTCATTTCTAAGAGTGTTTTCTATATTAGGGATACTATCCCTTTGTGTCTAATATATGTTGCATATTTTTCCCATTTTGTCTATTTTCTTTTGACCTTCTATACAGTACTTTGAGTCATGGTTTTAAAAATGTATTCAAATTTATCAATCTTTATTTTATTGCTTCTAGCTTTTTAGTCAAAATGTGTTATACTTAATGATAATGTCAAAATTTTACTTTAGAAAACGCTACATAAATATTTCTGTCCTTTTTGATTAAAATTAAATGTAATTATATTTTTCTAGCAAAACCCAGCAGCTAGTTTCATTCTACTCTCTTGCCAAGGCTGACATATCAAATGACCTTCATTTTGGCAATACAGTATCATCAAGAGGAAATGCCCATGTAGTAAATCTGCAGCTGTATCTATCTAAAGTCTGCTTCGCAGTGGTCTGTAACTTTTTTTATTGTTATTACTCTCCTTTAAATAAGCATATTGTCATTAAGCGTATTGGCATATAAAGTTATTTTAACGTTTACTCTTCCTGGTGAGCCAGATTAATTAGCACATGCTCATGGAAATAATTCACATTATATGTTTTCTGAACTAGGCTTCTTATGCACTCAAAGTGTTTGAAGTATTTTGTTCTTTAATGTCATTAACCATTTAGCAACATTGATTTCTAATTTTAAAAAAAACAAAGTTTCTTGTCATTGAAACAGATTCTAAACTCTATATTAATTTTTCCTCTTTGTGAATATTACAGCAAAACCTATACACATATTCATAAATATTCTGAAAGCTTTCCTATATTTTAAGCACAATGACAAGTCAAATTTATCTTTCCAGACTCATCAATATAGTATGCTGACTAATGTGCAGAGCAGGAGCAAACTCTTCTTCTATAAGCATACCTAATCAAGATTTTTTTCCTTTGGTCCTATATTTTATGATTTTGAATATTGGCAAAACTACAAATATTTTGTGTTATTTCTGAATATGTAAATGCCCTCAAAGTCAATTAATGTAAAAGACAATTCACACATGGAGAAAATGAATTTTAACATGAAAGAAGATAATAGTAAATATGTTTTTAGTTTTATGAATTGTATATTAGAGTACTTCATTGCCTTCCAGGGGTGAAAAGTGGATCTTCTTTAATCTGGGAAAGTATTATGTACATTAACAGTAAAAACTTGGTATCAATATTTAAAAAGTTAATTTTAAAAATTTTTAACCATTTGAGCTAGAAATCAATACCAAATCATAAATTATAATTTTACTAAAGCTCAGACTTGTATTTCAGACAATTGTAGGCTATTAGAATGGAACAAATCAGAGCCAAGAGTGAACCTAGGTGGCTAAGACTGACAACTGTTAAACTTCTTCAAACGTCTATCATTTAAAAATGAACTCCAAAAGAAATCCAAGTGTTATTTTTCATCAAAGAGAAGAAAATATGAAAAGATCTAACACAATTATCTTGTTCATACTTAAAAAATATGCATTTTCAATAAGAGCAATGCTCTATCTTTTAAAGATTATTTGCATTTTATGTCTGTTTACAGGAGAATTATGCAGTAAAGTAATCTTTTGATTGGGACATTGCAAAGGTTAAAATGCACTTGCAGCAATCCAGTAATAGCTTATGACATTAACCTTACTTATTTTATTTTTATTTTTGTTCTTTTTGAGTTAGAGTATTTTGTTTCCTATTAAAATATAAATTTCTTGTTAGCTATATTTTGGATGGCTCTTTAGCTGGGCTTGATCAAGTCTAGAGGCAGCTATAAAAACTGCCAAATGAATAAGTCATTTTTTAAGGAAAGTTATCTGATTGAAATATTTACAACATACCTTTTAGAAATACCACGTGAGTAACCCCAAGATCTAAATTGAAAACATGTGTCTCTCTGGATGTCCATTCTATGAAAATAGAAATATCCTTGTGCAATAGAAATTATTGTGGTATCTAGGCATCTCAAACACCACATTAAACAAGAAGAGTACATTTTGAGAATACAAACTTTGCCTGTATTTCTTTCCTTCACAGCATAATTGTCTGAAACTTTTTAATGTCTTCTGACTTTCTGGGAAACAAACCATAAGCAGCAAGAACTAAACTAGAAACTTTACTAAATCTAGAGGTAAATTTTTATCTCTTTGAGTATTAAGAGATTATTTTAGCCCAGATTCTCCATCTCCCAGCTGTCCTGCCCAACACATACACACTCTGGGTGAAATTACTATATCATTTCACCATCACCACATGGACCATCATCACAGATATTGAAGTGCACTGTACCCAAAGCCAGCCTGGTTTCAATCATGTGGTAAGAGATGCAATGTAAGACTCAGTGAGTGTTGACATTCTAGTCAGTTACAAGATCTTGGCCTAAATTACACTAATTGGGTTGAGTATCAATTGTTTTGACCTCCCAAGAAGTTAAACTCTTCATACTCCACATATTTATGTACCAAATCCATAGAGTCTTAAAAATCTTCTTGAATAGAAAAAAGACCCTTTTCAGAGTAATTTATGTCTGCTGTAACGGTATCTCTTCTATTGGGTTGGCCAAAAAGTTTGTTTGGGTTTTTCATAAGCTATGGAAATATCTGAACAAAATTTTTGGCCAGCAATACTTTCCTTTTTGGAGTTTCAATCTTTAGGATACCAAATAATCAACAAAAGTGGAAAAGCTTTTCCCAATGCTGATGATTTTCCTCTCCCTAAAATTTTATTTATCATCACATCCATATGATTTAATGCCATATGTTTTTGATTTTTCATGTAGTGTCTACATTTCACAAAAAGATCACAGATTTGAAGTTAACTCACCAAAATATTGATGTCACAGAGTAAAAATATTACATGTCTGTCATGTAAGATTTAGAGTGCAAGCTCTAGAACTATAGTCTCTTATACCTGCCTATGGGAGCTCCCAGTTAAAATGATTACTTTTGCATCACTGGGTCTTAAAATGTGATCCTAGGACTACTAAAAATTCACAAAAGTTTCCGCAGGTGACCAACAGTCTGGTCTCTTGGAGTGCTCAGTTTTATTATATATCAATGTCTAAATGCTTTACTGTGTTATGAATTAACAACTGTAACATTTAATTTAAAACAAATCACCGCACATCACCTGACTGAAATAGCAATAATCTTATTAATGTTAATATTTACTTGAGTTTTGCTCTCAGTTGGAGTGAGTGAGATATTTGGTGTGTGATATATTTTCTCTTTTAGAAGTGACCTTTGACCTGAAAAATGTCCAACAATTTTGCTTCAAATGCTGACAAATTACTATGTTTTTGTTCATGTGCTTTTTCACTGAATGGCTGTTTTGTTTTGTTTTTACAAAAATCACCTTTGGTCAATAGCAGCTCCTCTGATCTAAGCCATTCAAAAAAATTCCTATAACCAGGGTCAAAATTAATTGGTTTGACATTTGTTATCCTGGGATATACTTGAGTAAAATTAATAATAATTTTTAAATTCTTGATTATTAGCCTCTCCAGTTTTGTTTCACTCAATATGTAACTCGAAATGGAACATAAAATGAAATTACTATAGATTTCAAGCTAGATGTCTTGGGTTCAAATCATTTTTTTTTCATTTATTAACTATGCAAATATCAGGACACTAATGAACCTTGCATAGCTTCAGTTTCCATATTTAAAAATACCTATCACTCAGTGTCCATGTGAAGATTAATAAGATAGCATGTAGCACAATACCAAGCACATGGCAAACATATATTCTCATTCATTATCTCTCTCCCTCTTCCACCTCACAGAGAGAAATTAAACTGATACAGCCACCATGAAGGGCAGTATGGCAGTACATTTAAAACTGAAAATGTGTGAAGCTTATGACCCTATATGCTATGACCATCAATTCCACTTATATGTGTCTCCCTTAAAAAAAGATCCTCTCATGTATGTACCAAGACCATCACTGCACTGCTGTTTGTGTAGAGGGGCAAGATAGCACAGTGACTCAATCCTGGCTCTGGAGTAAGTCTGCCTAGATCTGAATCTCTATTTCTCACTAGTTGGATAAACCTGTACAAGTCATTTCACACAAATGTTATTTCACTTATAAAATGGAAATAATAATATTACCTTCCCGTGTTGCTTTTGAGACTGAATAAATTAATATAGGTAAAGCAGGTAGAACAATATCTTCCAATAATGCTAAATAAATATGGGTAATATTGTAAAATAGGAAACTTTGACAAAATGAAATCCAGAAACATATATATATATATATATATGTGTGTGTATATATATATATATATATATATGTATGTATATAAGGAAATTTAAATGACAATTTAGTGGGAATCAGCTGATCTGTTTATTAAATGGCATAATTGGCTATCCATCCAGAAGAAAGCAAAGTTCCAACTGCTATGTCATGCAATTCATAAATATATATTTCAGCTGTATTAAATATTTAAATCAAACTAAAAACCATTAGAATATATGAAAATAAAATTATAGAGAACATTGATGCAAACTTGCCTGGCATTCTTCCTTCATACAACTTTAGCCATTTACCAGCAAGCCCCTGACTTAACTCATGACATCACTAAAACCTGCTCTGTCTGCAGTACAGCTTACCTTCTTTTAGCTATATCATAAAGCTTTTGGCATATTAGGGACATTAAGCATATATATTACAATTTTCCCACTTATAGATTTTATTTTCAAGCTTTCTTTTTTCCTATACATTAACTATAATTTTTATGTAGTAAAATTATCAATTTTCATTTTATTATTACTGGTTTACATGTCTTGTTTGGAAAGACCCTTTCCAACCTAAATATTATTTAAAAATTAATCCATATTGTTTCTTGATTAATTTTGCATGTTTGAGTCTTTAATTCATATGGAATTTATTTTCCTAAAAAAAGAAGGTGGAAATCCAGTTTTTATTAAAAATATTTGACAAATTTTATCCATGCTATTAAATAATCCAGTTCTCCCTCAGTGATTTAAATTGTCACTTCTAACTTCTTATATTATACAAAACTTTTTATGTATTTTATGTTTCTAATATCTATTCTGATCCATTGATTTGGTGCTAATTCTTGTACAATTACGTCAGTATCTTAATTTCTGTTGTTTTAAGATTTTATACAAATATTTTCTATTCCAAATTCTAGTTTATTAGGCTTCTTTTAAAAGTATTTTTATGGCTACCCTCTCATGGCTATAATGCCAAATGTTGATTAGAAACATTGGTTCTGCCACCACCCACTCCTACTCCGTCATACTTCTCTTTATCCCCAGATGACCCGATGATTAAATTGAATTTATACAGCGAGTCTTTCCTCATGAGGACAAAGAATATTGCTCCATTTATTTAAGTCTACTTTTATGTTCTTCAGTTACTTTTAAAATTTTCTTCAGGTATCTTTTAAAGATTTGGTTATGCATGTTCTTAGGTGTGGTATTTGTTGCTATTGTGCTTGTAATTTTTATATTGTATTTTGTAATTAAATGTTGGCATATTAAAAATCCATTGACTTTTATAAGTTTATTTTATTAGCAGCCACTATACTTAACTCTCTCATAGTTTTTAGTATTTTATTGTTATTCTGGATATTCTGTCATAAACAAGTGATACGACTGAATCCTCCTTACCAATGTTTATTTAATGGCCTTATCAAGTTGCAGTGTCTACTGGAACAAACTGGATTTCAGTCCCCACTTGCCAGGTGCCCTAATGTAGTGAACAATCTGCAAAACCATATACATGGTCCCTGCACATAAAGGCAGGCACACATAAAAAGCTATTTCAAAAGATTATGCATGGTGTTTAGGGTGGCCAGGTCAAAAGTAGCTGCTGTATAGAACCATCCTTCCCTGAGACTTGAGGAAATACGTTGCTTTTCCTATGTCCTAAGGGTGCATTTCCTGCACGGCTAAGTGGTGAGATTGCAACTCAGATATATTCAAAGTAAGCTGATTTCCAATACCCTTGCCACTGCTGTCACCCACACCTGCAGCACAGATGTACATTTACATGTTCCAACCTCAGGCTGTCTCTGCCAGGCAATCTCTTAGGTCTAAACAAAACAATAAAAAGTCTCTTTCCACATTATAGTATAGTGAGGGCATAGACAATTAACAAACATCTGACCTTATAAATAACCGCTCAACTTTATAAATAACCATTTAACATTTTATCAATAATCATTTAATATTATAGTAAAATTACATTTTTAAATTATTTATTTATTTATTTATTATTATTATTATTTTTTTTTTTGGCTGTGTTGGGTCTTCGTTTCTGTGTGAGGGCTTTCTCTAGTTGCGGCGAGCGGGGACGACTCTTCATCGCGGTGCACGGGCCTCTCACTGTCGCGGCCTCTGTTGTTGCGAAGCACGGGCTCCAGATGCGCAGGCTCAGTAGTTGTGGCTCACGGGCCTAGTTGCTCCGCGGCATGTGGGATCTTCCCAGACCAGGGCTCGAACCCGTGTCCCCTGCATTGGCAGGCAGATTCTCAACCACTGCGCCACCAGGGAAGCCCCTACATTTTAAGATTATTGTATTCACATGTTTAACATTATATGAAATTATATTTAAATTGTAGATATATATCAGATAGATATAATGTAGGTAAGGATATAGTCTATGAGGGAAAATAGGGGAAAATATGATGTTTAAGTCAGGACCCAAAGGGGGTGAGAAGGAACAGACTATGTGGATAGCTGGGGTTGTGAATCCAGGCAGAGCAAACAGGAAGTGAAGCCCCCAAGGAGCCTTCCAGGCCTGTCAGAGATGAGGTAACAGTGTGCCAGATTGAGTCAATCCTTGCGGGCCTTTGTAAGGACTATCATTTTTAACCTGTGTGAAGTGAAGCCATTAGAGGGTTTGCTTTGAAAAGTGACACGATCTGACTTAAGTCTTATTAGGATCACTTTGGTGACTGCAGTAAGAATAGACTGCAGGGGGAAGGGTTGAGAAGCAGTAGGAGTAATTGGGTGGCTACTCCGTGAACTGGTCAAGAAATGTTAGTGACTAAGCAGTGTAGATGTTGAGGAATGGTTGGATTCTAGATATATTTTTAAGGTATAGACAGTAAGATTTGCGGATGGATCAGATGTGGGCCCTCTTTCCTGAGCTCTACAACTATGTATGCAACTAACTAATGTGCTTCTCTTTCATTCCATCATTTATTTATTCATTCAACATTGTTGAGTCCTTACCATGTGTCAAACACTACGGCAACACTATGGCTATACTTTGGGGAAAATGACTAATGCATTGTTTCTCTTTCTGAGGAGCACATTGTCTAATGGAGCAAATAGATACATAAACAAAACACTTGCTCAAAACATATAAATTATAACAGCACAGAGAAAGAAGTGACTGACTCCATCTGGGAAGATTAGTGACTTTGTCACAGGAAAAATGACATTTGAATTGGCATTCGAAGAATGAGTATAAGCTGGAGAATAGAAAGAAGGCTGTTCTCTGGTCAAGCAGTAGAGCAGATAGGGGTGTATCCTAAAGCAATGGCAGAAGATATGGAGAGGAGTAGATGGACTCAAGAAAGATATAGTGAGTAAAATTAGTAGAATTTTGTAAATAGGCATTGAGGGAGAGGATCAAGGTGGAATTTTTTTTAAAACTATATTTTCTAGTTTTGGTAACCAGGTGAATGATTACCCCTTTAATCAAGATGGAAAAAACATTTTGGAAGAAGATAACTGTATGTGTTTTAGAAATGCCATGGCTCAGTTACCTGCAGTGATTCAAATGGAAGTATCCAGAAGGCAATGTAAAAGAAGGATGGTGCTCAGGGAAAAGAGAAGGAATAAAGATGCAAATGAAAGCATATAGGTGATATTTAAAGCCATGGTGATACATGCTATTTACTAGAATGTGTGCCAATACATTTGCAAAATGAGCTCTTCTTCCAAAACACATAAATTCATTACCTATAGAACTCTCTGACATCTAGGCCCCAAACTACAGAATTGCCATTGGTATCCCATAAATTCTGTCTTTGCATATCCAGTCATGCTTAGCTTGTTTAGTTTCTTCCTGAATAGTTCTGTTGTGTCTCTTTCTTCCATACACCTTAGTGCTCTCTCTCTCTCTCTCATGTATACCTGCCAAATCCTGCTCACATCTTACCCCATGATTTTCCACATGCTAATTTCTTGAGAAAGTCATTCCAGAACTCCCTAACCAGACACATCCAAATCACTGGGTTCTCCTTGAGCACCTTGTTTTCTTAATCAGTGAAATGGCCACGAGAGTAATGACCTCATAGGATCATTGCTAGGATTAAATGAATTAATATATCAAAATGCTTAAAATGTTGCCCATTGCATAGTAAATGCTCAAAACAGCCTATCAATTGTTTTGGAAATACAGAATAAATGGTTAGCATGTGGGCTGTGGAAACTTTGGATTTGTTTGGAGACACATCAAATGAATTTGTATCCAAATTTAGCGACATAATAGCCGAATACTTTGGGTCAAGTTATTTACATCACTCTAGTTTCATTTTTCCATCTGTAAAATCATTAATGCCATGGAGATGTCTACCAGAATACTACACCGTAATTTTTTGCTATTTGATTACTTTAACTTTTAATCTCAAAAGCATTAAAAATTATTAGGGAGAGATATGCTCTATTCATCTTTTATGTTACCTTCATAATCTTTGATCATTTCTTGCATAAATTATCTACTCAATAAATATTTATCATCTTGAATAGAAAAAAAGGTTTTGTGAAGATTTGAGAAGTCTAATTTGCAAAAGAAAACAAGTCACTTTAGTTTACTTTTTTTCTTTTTAACTTTTATTTTATATTGGAATATAGTTGATTAACAATGTTGTGTTAGTTTCAGGTGTACAGGAGTGTGATTCAGTTTTACATATACATGTATCTGTTCTTTTTCAAATTCTTTTCCCATTTAGGTTATTGCAGAATATAGAGGAGAGTTCCTTGTGCTATACAGTAGGTCCTTGTAGGTTATCTATTTTATATATAGTAGTGTATATATGTTAATCCCAACCTCCTAATTTATCCCTCTCCCTGCCTCCCTTTCTCCTTTGGTAATCTTAAGTTTGTTTTCTGTCTGTGAGTCTCTTTCTGTTCTGTAAATGTTCATTTGTATCACTTTTTTAGATTCTACATATAAGCTATATCATGATATTTGTCTTTCTCTGTCTGACTTACTTCACTTAGTATGATACTCTCTAGGTCCATTCATGTTGCTGCAAATGGCATTATTTCACTCTTTTTTATGGCTGAGTAATATTCCATTGTGTATATGTATCACATCTTCTTTATCCATTCATCTGTCAATAGACATTTAGGTTGCTTCCATGTCTTGGCTATTGTAAACAGTGTAGCAATGAACATTGGGGTGCATGTATCCTTTCAAACCATGTTTTTCTTGGGATATATGCCTAGGATAGAAAGCCCAGGCTTTCTATCCTGTTCCATTGATTTATATTTCTGTTTCTGTGCTAGTACCATAATGTTTTGATGACTGTGGCTTTGTAGTATAGTCTGAAATCAGGTAGCCTGACTCCTCCTGCTCCGTTTTTCTTTCTCAAGATTCCTTTGGCTATTCAGGGTCTTTTATGTCACCATAAAAATTTTAAGATATTTTTGTTCTAGCTCTGTGAAAAATGCCATTGGTAATTTGATAGGGATTGCATTGAATCTGTAGATTTCCTAGGGGAGTATAGTCTTTCTTACAACATTGATTCTTCCAATCCAAGAATATGGTATATCTTTCCATCTGCTTGTGTCATCTTCAGTTTCTTTCATTGGCATCTTATAGTTTTCAGAATACAGGTCTTTTTCCTCCTTAGGTAGATTTATTCCTAGGTATTTTATTCTTTTTGTTGTGATGGTAAATGGAGTTGTTTCTTTAATTTCTGTTTCTGATCTTTCATTGTTAGTGTATAGAAATGCAACAGATTTCTGTGTATTCTGCAGCTTTACCAAATTCATTGATGAGCTTTAGTAGTTTTCTAGTAACATCTTTAGAATTTTCTATGTATAGTATCATGTCATCTGCAAACAGTGACAGTTTTACTTATTCTTTTCCAATTTTGATTTCCTTATTTCTTTTTCTTCTCTGATTTCTATGGCTAGGACTTCCAAAACTATGCTGAATAAAACTGCTAAGCATGGACATCCTTGTCTTGTTCCTGATCTTAGAGGAAATGCTTTCAGCTTTTCACCATTCAGTATGATGTTAGCTATAGGTCTGTCATATGTGGCCTTTATTATGTTGAGATATGTTCCCTCTATGCCCACTTTCTTGAGAGTTTTTATCATAAATAGATCTTGAATTTTGTCAAAAGGTTTTTCTGCATCTAATGAGATGATCATATGGTTTTTATTCTCTAATTTATTGATGTGTTGTGTCACAGTGATTGATTTACAGATATTGAAAAATCATTGTGTCCTTGGGATAAATCCCACTTGATCATGTGTATGATCCTTTTAATGTGTTGTTGGATTCTGTTTGTTAGTATTCTGTTGAGGATTTTTGCATCTATGTTCATCAGTGATATTGGCCTCTAATTTTCTTTTTTTGTCGTATCTTTGTCTGGTTTTGGTATCAGAGTGATGGTGGCCTCATAGAATGCATTTGGGAGTATTACTTTCTCTGCAATTTTTTGGGAAGAGTTTGAGAAGGATAGGTGTTAACTCTTCTCTAAAAGTTTGATAGAATTTGCCTGTGAAGCCATCTGGTCCTGGACTTTTGTTTTTTGGGATCTTTTTAATCACAGTTTCAATTTCAGTACTTGTGATTGTTCAGTTCATATTTTCTATTTCTTCCTGATTCAGTCTTGGGAGATTGTACCTTTCTAAGAATTTGCCGGTTTCTTCAAGGTTGTCCATTTTATTGGCATATAGTTCCTCATAGTAATATTTTATGATCCTTTGTATTTCTATGGTGCCCATTGTAACTTCTCCTTTTTCATTTCTAATTTTATTAATTAACGACCTCTCCATCTTTTTCTTGATGAGTCTGGCTAAAAGTTTATCAATTTTGTTTACCTTTTCAAATAACCAGCTTTTAGTTTCATTGATTTTTGTTGTTGTTGTCTTCATCTCTATTTAATTTATTTCTGCTCTGATCCTTATGATTTCTTTCCTTCTACTAACTTTGAGTTTTGTTTGTTCTTCTTTCTCTAGCTGCTTTAGGTGTAAGGTTAGGTTGTTTATTTGAAATTTTGCTTGTTTCCTGAGGTAAGATTGTATTGCTGTAAACTTCCCTCTTAGAACTGCTTTTGCTGCATCCCATAGGTTTTGGATCATTGTGCTTTTGTTTTCATTTGTCTCTAGGTATTTTTTGATTTCCTCTTTGATTTCTTCAGTGATCCTTTGGTTGTTTAGTAGCATATTGTTTAACCTCATTATGTTTGTTTTTTACAGTTTTTTTTTTTCTTCTAGTTGACTACTAATCTCATAACTTTGTGGTCGGAAAAGATGCTTGATATGATTTCAATTTTCTTAAATTTCCCGAGGCTCACTTTGTGGCGCAGCATGTGATCAATTCTGGAGAACGTTCCATGTCCACTTGAGAAGAATGTGTTTCCTGCTGCTCTTGGATGGAATGTTCTATAAATATCTATTAAGTCCATCTGGTCTAATGTGTCATTTAAGGCCTGTGTTTCTTTATTGATTTTCTGTTTGGATGATCTGTCCATTGATGAAAGTGGTGTGTTAAAGTCCCCCACTATTATTATTACTCTCAATTTCTCCTTTCATGGCTGTTAGTATTTGCCTTATATATTGGGGTGTCCCTATGTTGAGTGCATATATATTTACAATTGTTGTATCTTCTTGGATTGATCCCTTGATCATTATGTAGTGTCCTTCTTTGTCTCTTGTAATGGTCTTTATTTTAAAGTCTATTTTGTCTGATATGAGTATTGCTACTCCAGCTTTCTTTTGATTTCCATTTGCATGGAATATCTTTTTCCAACCCCTCACTTTCAGTCTGTATGTGTCCCTAGGTCTGAAGTGGGTCTCTTGTAGACAGCATATATATGGGTCTTGTTTTTGTATTCATTCAGCCAGTCTATGTCTTTTGGTTGGAGCATTTATCTGCTTACGTTTAAGGTAATTATCAATATGTATGTTCTTATTGCCATTTTGTTAATTTTTTTCAATTTGTTTTGGTAGGTTTCTTTTTCTTTCCTTCCTCTTTTGTTCTCTTGTGTATTGATGACTAACTTTAGCGTTGTGTTTATGTTGCTTTTTCTTTTTTGTCTGTGTATCTATTGTAGATTTTCAGTTTGCGGTCACCATGAGGTTTTGATATAGCAGTCTGTATATAAACAAGATTGTTTTAAGTTACTGATCTTTTTTAAAATTTTATTTTATTATTCATTTATTTTGGCTGCACTGGGTCTTCATTGCTGCACATGGGTTTTCCCTTGTTGCGGCAAGCAGGGGCTACTCTTCGTTACAGTGCGTAGGCTTCTCCTTGCGGTGGCTTCTCTTGTTGTGGAGCACAGGCTCTAGGTGCCCGGGCCTCAGTAGTTGTGGCACATGGGCTCAGCAGTTGTGGTTCGAGGGCTCTAGAGCGCAGGCCCAGCAGTTGTGGCGCATGGGCTTAGTTGCTCTGTGGCATGTGGGATCCTCCCGGACCAGGGATCGAACCCATGTCCCCTGCATTGGCAGGTGGACTCCTAACCACTGCGCCACCAGGGAAGTCCCAAGTTGCTGGTCTTTTAATTTCAAATGCATTTCCAATATCCTGCATTTATGCTCTCCTCTTCTCATAATTGCTGGTTTTGATATCATATTTGTGTGCAGATGATTCCCTGCCTTTATTGTATGTTTGCCTTTACTACTGAGCTTTTCCATTCATAATTTTCTTGTTTCTAGTAGTGGCCTTTTCTTTTCTGCCTAGGGAAATTCCTTTAGCATTTGTTGCACAGCTGGTCTGGTGGTGCTGAATTCTCTTAGCTTTTGCTTGTCTCTAAAGCTTTTGATTTCTCTGCCAAATCTGAATTAGAGTCTTGCTGGATAGAGTATTCTTAGTTGTAGGTTCTTCCCTTTCATCACTTTAAATATATCATGCCACTCCCTTCTGGCCTGCAGAGTAGTTGCTGAGAAATTAGCTGATAATCTTATGGGAATTCCTTTGTACATTATTTATTGCTTTTCCCTTGTTGCTTTTAATATATATTTTCTTTGTCTTTAATTTTTGTCAACTTGATTACTATGTCTCTCAGTGTTCCTCCTTGGGTTTATCCTTCCTGGGACTCTCTGTGCTTCCTGGACTTGGGTGAATGTTTCCTTTCCCACGTTAGGGAAGTTTTCAACTATTATCTCTTCAAGTATTTTCTCAGGTTCTTTCTCTCTCTCTTCTCCTCTGGAATCCCTATAATGCGAATGTTGGTGTATTTCATGTTGTCACAGAGGTCTCTTAGACCGTCCTCATTTCTCTTCATTCTTTTCTCTTTATTCTGTTCCACAGCACTGATTTTCACCATTCTGTCTTCCAGCTCAATTATCCATTATTCTGCCTCAGTTATTCTGCTATTGATTCCTTTTAGGGTTGTTTTCATTTCAGTTTTTGTATTGTTCATCTCTGTTTGTTCTTTATTTCTTCTAGGTCTATGTTTAACAGTTCTTGTATCTTCTCAATCTGTGCCTCCATTCTTTTTCGGAGATCTTGGATTATCTTTACTATCATTACTCTGAATTCTTTTTCAGGTAGATTTCCTATCTCCACTTTGCTTAGTTTTTCTATTGGGGTTTTATTTCATTTCTTCATCTGGGACATATTCCTATGCCATATTATTTTGTTCAACTTTCTGTGATTGTGGTTTCCATTCTGCAGTCTGCAGGGATGTAGGTTTTCTTGCTTCTGCTGTCTGCCCGCAGGTGGATAAGGTGTCTAAGAAGCCTGTGCATGCTTTCTGGTGAGAGGGACTGGTACCTCTGGGGGCTCCTCCTCCCACTGCCAGACCCCCCCAGGCTGGAGAGCCTGATGTGGGGCTCAGAACTTTCACTCCTGTGGGAGAACTTCTATGGTATAATTATTTTCCAGTTTGTGGGTTGCCTACATGGCATATATGGGATTTGATTTTATTGTGATTGCATCCATCCTACTGTCTCACTGTGGCTTCTTCTCTGTCTTTGGATGTAGAGTATCTTTTTTGGTAGATTCCAGCATTTTTTTTTTGTCAGTCGTTGTTCAGCAGTTAGTTGTGATTTTGGTCAAGTCAGCTTGGTTTACAACAGTGGAAGAAAGTCCGTCATGACCATAAATTTTGTAGAGGAAAAGACAAATTAAAGTTACTTGGCTCAAATTTTACTTTATAAAGCTCCTTTTCAATTTTAGGTTAACTAGAGTAAAAGGAAAAACCTAATTTGGATTTATTACATGAAACTAAGATTCTGCACAGCATTTGCCAAATTTCAGGTAATTTGAGAGCAATGAAGAGATAATTGAGTAACTAAATTGGTAAAATAAGAGAAACTCAAATCCAAGTTGTTTCTACATTAGTTTCATTTACCATATCCTGTATTCTCACTAAACTTTTAAATGATAATATACTTTGAATATGGATGAGAATCAAATTACAGAGATAAAGAGTTACTTAAAGACAAATATAGAGAATGAAAAACAGAAACTTCTGGAAAGAAATCATCTGCTAGAAACCCTCAGGAAATAGCAAATTAGCAAGTGTCAGAATAGGAAGAATTATGCTGAGAATTCCAAATTATTCAATAATCAAGAAAGTTTTTATAAGAACCAGTTATGCCAGAATTTTTTAAATGCTTAGTCTGTTTTTCCAATCTATAAATATTCTTTAGGAAAAATACTGCTTTCTTTAAATGTTTTTGTATTTTTATTTGAAAAAGTAATATATGAACATGGTAAAAAAGATTAAACTATGCAAATGTTAATGTTAGTCTCTTTCTTACACCAGTGGCTCCTTCAGTCCTCTTTCCCCAGAGCCAATGACCATTTCAAAACTCATAAAATCATGTATAACATTTGCAAATTGAGAACAGTCTGTATATACCATGCTACCCACTGCTTTTTTTAAACTTAACTCTTTATCATTCTATATCAGTGCATCTAGATTCTCTTCATTCTTTGTAATGGTTGTGTAACATTTCATACCTCCATATATTGTATGGAGTTATCACAGTATATTTACCCACAGAGGGTCCCTACAGACGGGACCTGCTTTTTGCTTTAATAAACAATATTATAGTGAACATTCTTGCACTTACCTTGCCAAACTTTTCTACGTATAAATTGCTAGAGTATAATCCTATATAGAATTTCTGTTTTAAAGACTATGCTTAAATTTGGCAGCTATTAGTAATAGGTGACTGAAGAGGCTGCTCAATTTAAAATCCTACTGTTTTCATGAAAGAACCTCTTTCTCCATACAGTCACCAACATGTAACCTGACTCCATAATATTAGACATTTGATAATACAATTTATTCTCTGGTTTGTCATTTTGCACTTGAATTAACTATTGTTTTTATCATGCAGAAGTCTTGTTAGATTTTCCTTTATGAATTTCGAGTATGGTATATTCTTTGAACACACTCATTATTACAAGAGGTTTTTTTAAATCATGAAGTATAGTGGATTTATGATATTGTATTAGTTTTATGTGTACAGCATAGTGATTTGAGTTTTACAGATTATATTCTATTATAGGTTATTACAAGTTATTGGGTATAATTTCCTGTGCTATACAGTAAATCCTAGTTGCTGTCTATTTTATGTACAGTGGTTTGTATCTGTTAATTCCATACTCATTTGTCCTTCCCCCACTTTGGAAATCATAAGTTTGTTTTCTATGTCTGTGAGTCTGTTTCTGTTTGTATATAGATTCATATGTATAATTTTTTAGATCCCATATATGTGATATCCTATAGTATTTGTTTTTCTCTGCCTGACTTATTTCACTAAATATAATATTCTGAGGTCCATTCTTGTTGCTGCAAATGGCAGTAGTTTTTTCCTTTTCATGGCTGAGTAATATCCAATTTTGTGTATATATATGTACATATATAATATATATGTATATATAATATTATATATATTATATGTGTGTATATAATATTCAAATATATATATATATATCACATCTTCTTAAGCCAATCATCTGTTGATGGACATGCAGTTTGCTTCCTTGTCTTGGCTATTGTAAATAGTGCCACTATGAACATTGGGGTACATGTATCTTTTTAAATTAGTGTTTTTGTTTTTTCCAGATATATAACCAGGAATGGAATTGCTGGATCATGTGGTAAGTCTATTTTTAGTTTTTTAAGAAACCTCTATACTGTTTTCCATAGTGACTGCACCAACTTACATTCCCATCAACAGTGTACAAGGGTTCCCTTTTCTTGACACCCTCTCTAGCATTTATTATTTATAGACTTCTTGATGATAGCCATTCTGACAGGTATGAAGTGATACCTCAATGTGGTTTTGATTTGCATTTCTCTAATAATTAGTGATGTTGAGCATCATTTCATGTGCCTGTTACCCATCTGTATGTCTTCTTTAGAAAAATGTCTATTTGGGTCTTATGCCCTTCTTTTGATTGGGTAGTTTGTTATTTTTAATTGTGAGTTGTATGAGCTGTTTGTATATTTTGGATATTAACCCCTTGTTGGCAACATCATTTGCAAATATTTTCTTCCATTCCATACTTTTTTTTTTCATTTTGTCAATAGTTTCCTTTGCTGTGCAAATGTTTTTAAGTTTGATTAGGTCTCATTTGTTTATTTTTGCTTTTATCTCTTTTGCCTTGGGAGACTAAGAAAATATTGCTATGATTTATGTCAAAGAATGTTTTGCGTATGTTCTCTTCTAGGAGTTTTATGGTGTTATGTCTTACATTTAAGTCTTTAAACCATTATGAGTTTATTTTTACATATGGTGTAAGGAAGTGTTCTAATTTCATTGTTTTACATGTAACTGTCAAGCTTTCCCAACACCGCTTGTTGAAGACACTGTCTTTTCTTCATTGCATATTTTTGCCTCTTTTGTTGTAGATTAATTGACCATAGGTGTATGGATTTATTTCTGGGTTTCTATTCTGTTCCATTGATCTATGTGTCTGTTTTTATGTTAATACTATGCTGTTTTGATTGCTGTAGCTTTGTCATACAGTCTCAAATCTGGAAGGGTTATACCTCCAGCTTTGTTCTTTTTTTCTCAGGATTGCTTTGGTAATTCTAGGTCTTTTGTAGTTCCATATAAATTTTAGAATTATTTGTTCTATTTCTGTGAAAAATATCATGGTTATTTTGATAGGGATTGCACTAAATCTGTAGATTGCTTTAAGTACTATGGCCATTTTAACAATATTAATTCTTCTAATCCAAGAGCATGGGATATCTTTCCATTTCTTTGAATCCTCTTCAGTTTCTTTGATCAATGTTTTATAGTGTTGGGTGTATAAGTCTTTCACCTCCTTGGTTAATTTTATTCCTAGGTATTTTTTTTTTGATATGATTTTAAATGAGTTTTTTTTGCTTTCTCTTTCTGATATTTCATTATTAGTGTATAGAAACACAACAGATTCCTTATATTAATCTTGTATCATGCTACCTTACTGAATTCATTTATTAGTTTTAGTAGTTTATGTGTGAAGACTTTAGGATTATCTATATAGAGTATCATGTCACCTGCAAATATTGACAGTTTTACCACAAGAGGTTTTTTTTTTTAATCTAGTTTTCTTCCAGTACTTTTATAGTTTTATTTTTCACTTTAACCCATTGATTGAGCTGGATTTTTTTTTTCAATAAGGAGTGGTCTCAATCAGTATTTTCTGTTTTAACCCCCAAAGAACTAATTAATCATCCCAATACCAATACCATATGTTTCTTGTTTTCACTGAATAATCTGTCATGTTCTCACTGATTTGATAGCCATATTACAAATATATTTGTGTACCTGTATATGTCAAACACTGTAATAAGAAAATGGTGAACACAGATACTACCCTTTGCTTCATGAGGCCCAACTTTTAATGGGGGATTTGTTTTTATAGACAACAAATAAAATATTGTACTATACAATTTATAACAATAACTAACATTCATTGAGCACTTATTATCTACCTGACACTATTTCATGGCTTGTTACTCTGCTGCCCATGGCTAAATCCAGTCAGCATCCTGTTTTCACATAGCCAGTAAGCAAAGACTGAGTTTAAATTTTTGGAGCATTGTTTTAAAAAGCAAGGAAAGGAAAAAAGAAGAAATATGAGCAATAGCTTTTATACGACTTACAAAGCCTGAAGTATTAATTATCTCTGGCCTTTTACAGAAAATGTTTGCTGACCCATGTTTTAAACATTTTACACTTTTTCATTCATTTATCTTCACATTAACCCTTGAAGTAGTTAATATTATTAAATAATATTTATATCTGCTATTCTTGTAGGTAAGAAAACAAAAGCGCAAAGTAGTATCTCATAATTACCATAGACGAGAAAAACAGGGCACTGAATTACTTATGGGGATGGAAAATGAGAAAGATTTCTTACAAGGAAAATAAAAAGTCAGACATACAAAGAAAGAGAAAGAATGCCATGCAGATAGAGGAAACATGTTTGAAGAACTTGCAGCAGTTATACGTTTGCTATATTTAAAGAACCTGAAGATGATCAGTGTGGGTGACATGTAACCAAGTGAGCCAGGGAGAAGTAGAAAGTTTGGAGACGTAGTAAGGGCCAGATCATGTAAGAATTTGTAGACCATGGTAAGAAATTTAAATGTTATTAATTAACACGTGGGAAGTCATTGAAATACAAGAAAGGGAGATATGAGGTGATCTTATATATGTTAAGATAATTTTTATGGATGTATGAAGAATGGAATAAAGGAAGACCAGTTTGATAGTGCTGCAGTAATCCTAGCAAAATATTATGATGGGCTGAACTAAATGGATAGCAGTAAATGAGAGCAAAGGAATATAGAAATGAAAGGATTTGTTATGGGATTATATCTGGGATATGAAGGAAAGGGAATAATGCTAGTTTCTGGCCTGAGTAATAAACTGGATGGATGTGACATACTTTGCCGATATGGGTATGACACAAAAGGAAGAGTTTTCTGAGGAAACAATTAAAATTTATTTTTTTGACATGTAAATGTTGAGATTACCTGTGAATCTAAGTGAGAGAAGAGCAGAGTCCTAGGCCCTATTGCTAAGAAGCACAAGCAGGTAGTGGTAGTATTTGAATAGAGCCAGGAAAGGAGATAAGAAGAAGCAGATATAAGAATAGAAGTAAAACCAGAAATAACTGGAATCCAAGAGAGGATCATGTTTCAAGGAGGGCAGAAAACATTTGTTGTTTTGGGGCTAGAAAAGGACGTAGGGCCGGCACACCTTCTGAGTTCTAACCTAAAGGACAGGGCATAACTGATCAAGGCCAGCTACTTGTGTGTATTGTTCTATGGAGTCCTCTGTTAATATGAAGAGAGATATCAGGATGACCAAGTCCTGACAGGGAGTCTCACAGACCATCTGCAGTGGCGAGAGGTAAGGTACTATTATTTATACTTAATACAATTTTCTAGATTGAGAAACAAGAACAAATAAATTTTAAAACAAAATAAACAAAAACCTAACCTTTATGTAAAAATTTCCCCTTGTTAGCAGGTTTCTATGAAGCAGTTTGGAACATGACTCCATATTGTATTCCTCTCCTTTTCTAATATTAACTTCAATATACCTGATTTTCTGAGTTAAAGAGCTTCTTGGGTATATAGGCAACTGGGTGCCAGTGAGGCCAGGGGCTTGGTTAGGGTCTTGGTAGAGAAAACTGATATGAGGATTTCTCTGACATACACAAAAGAACCCCAAAGTAAGTTTCAGATTAATGTCAAATTGTGGGGCGAGCTTGGACTTCAGAGAACTCTGATTCCTGAGAGAAGATCACCAGCTTCCTGTGATATGCTGGTTCTTCTTGGCTCCCAAGAGACCAAGAAGAAACCAAATAGGCCAAATAGAGTTATCCCAGCCTCTAAAGCTGGGAGGTTAACTGGCAACTTTTCTCTGTATGCCTCAGCAAGGAGCTAAAGACCTACCACTTTAACATTCTTAACATTCAACTTTTCTCTCTCTCTCTCTCTCTTTCTCACTCCGTCTCTCCCCCTTTCTTTCACACACACACACACCCCAAATATAAAAGTTTGCTCTAATAGCTGATGCTGCTGATGAGATGTCTGATGCCACTTTCATACTTATTCCCGGGCAGCTAACCTCTTTTTTCTCCCTGAAATCTTACAGAATTCTCTCTTTGTATCTGTGGTTCTATTATTACATTAGATGAAGCTTATATTGATAAGCTTATATTGATAAATGCCTTTGCATTTGAAAACGTGTGTTTTAGCCCAGGCAAATGTGT
Source organism: Balaenoptera physalus (assembly GCF_965194825.1). Taxonomy (NCBI): domain Eukaryota; kingdom Metazoa; phylum Chordata; class Mammalia; order Artiodactyla; family Balaenopteridae; genus Balaenoptera; species Balaenoptera physalus. The sequence goes on along the minus strand of NC_138890.1, from coordinate 98,226,987 downwards.
CCTGTTAGATATTAAACGATCTTCACCCCTTTATTGTCACTATTCTCTTCTCTTAAACTTCATATTAGATAAAATTTGATGTTTCCAGATGTATTTGCCGGGTGGCTTTACTTTTTAGTTCTTGTTTTCTATCTTTTTGTCTGTCTTCTATGTCAGTAGCTATTGGCTGTGTAACATACCACCCCAAACTCAGTGGCTTAAAACAACACTTATTTATTTCTGCTCCCAAGTCAATGGGTCATCTGGATAGTGCTTCTGGTCTCAGCTAGATTCATGCGTATTTCTGTGGTCATCTGTGGCTGCTTCTAAGATTAAGACAGAAATTGTGCATGATAAGGCTTTAACAGTTTTTCATGTCAGATGGCAAGGAAGCTATCAAAAACTAGGAGGATATTAAAAGGACTTAGGAGTCAAGTAGAAGAGGGTCCCAATGGCCAAGATGAGACAATGTGAACATTAGTAAAAATAATAACTGCAATGCATAAAAACACATTTAATATGTTTAAATCCATGAGTACATAATGACACCAAAAAAACCTGTCTTGAATGTAGGAAATAACTCTTTGAAAACTAAAATAAAATAATAGCAGAGAATAAAATAAAAATAAAAGCAGAGAATCAAGCATTTATCATGTTTTTCCCATACAAACTACATACATCTCTAGGTAACAAAATAGTAGATAAAGTGACATTTCTCTTCAGGTAAGCATTCCACCAAATAAATCAAGAAAAAATGGTCAAATTAGGATATCATCATTTTGCAACTCCTAATGACTTAATAATCTGAGTGATGGTCATCAGCTCTTGCTAACATTACAACAGACAACCAGACTTTATAATAGTCTTGTCAAAAAATAAGCTTCTAAGTTAAACCCTATTTAAACAAAATGTAGAGGAACACTTTAAACTACACCATGTGAACACAATCAACAAAGTCCAGACTAGGAGAAACTCTACATAGCAAATGCTCCAGTTTCTTCAACAAACAAATTACAAGAGAAAAATGAAAACAAGAGGGAGGGTGAACTAAATTATGATATTTAGGGCTGCACATTTAATGATAAAATTATAAAGAAAAGAAACTGTTACCATAAAAGTTAGCATAGTGGCTAGTCTTAGGGGAGGGAGGGGATTTGTAAGGGAGCACATGGAAGGCTCATGTAACAAGTGACTACAAAAATCTATCCTGCATGGGTAGAGGAGAAGGTTAATGGGTGGTCAAATTATGGTAATTAATTAAGCTGCATGTGTGTTTTATTTTTATGTATTTGTATTAAATTTAATAAAGAAGGAGTTTTTAGAAATGTATCCAATAAGCCTTCCACCTCTGACTTATAATGGCATAGCTTATAGCAGAAAGACACCTTCTATCAAGAGCAAATAGAAAGGCAATTAAAAAAAAAAAAGAAAAAGCTGTTTAAAGGCATCACAGGGGCTAGAACAATTAGGATTTAAAGGCATGACAGTCCCTGGAGAGAGGAAAATATCATTAACTTCAGCCCAGGTTTCTGGACACTTCTTTTGAGGTACTTGCTGATTAAGCTAGAAACCAAATAACATATAGAAAGTAGAAAAACCATAACTATTGGAATTGCAGTAATGAACTTTAAAAACTGTTAAAAAGTTTAAAAAAACACACAGAAAATTTTAAAATATATGTTTTTAAGTGGATGAAATATCAAAGCTTGTGGATGCCGCTAAAGCAGTGCAAAGAAGTTCCATAGCCTTAAATACTTATCTTAGAAATGAAGAAAGCCTACAGATCAATGCAGTTCAGAGCTAAGCCCTGACAATCTGTACAAATTAGACCTATCTGCCAGGGACCACTGCCTCCAAAGTGCTGATGATTTGGCAGATGTCCTAACAGTCTTCTTGGGAAAACTGTATGGAGTCTTGATCTTTTCCAGGATACAAAGCAAAAGTATAATGATACATTTGAATTTAATAGGGAGAACTTTTTTTTTTTTAATAAATTTATTTATTTATTTATTTTTGGCTGTGTTGGGTCTTCATTGCTGCGAGCGGGCTTTCTCTACCTGTGGTGAGAGGGGGCTGCTCTTTGTTGCAGTGCACGGGCTTCTCATTGTGATGGCTTCTCTTGTTGCGGAGCACGGGCCCTAGGCACGCGAGCTTCAGTAGTTGTGGCATGCGGGCTCAGTAGTTGTGGCTGGCAGGCTCTAGAGCGCAGACTTAGTTGCTCCGCAGCACGTGGGATCTTCCTGGACCAGGGATCGAACCCGTGTCCCCTGCGCTGGCAGGCGGATTCTTAACCACTGCACCACCAGGGAAGTCCAATAGGGAGAACTTTTCTGATTACATAGGATACTAAAGAAAGAGCTGCTTTAGGAGACAAATGGACAAGAAACATTTCCCAATCCTTTCTTATACTTTCCAAATACAAGATATATGTCAGTTGGAATCTGAAATTTTTCATATTCACCCATCTTTATTCCAAAGTGCATAGTTCTTGTGAATCCAAGAACAATGAGATAATAACTTTCATTTTACATGCAGATTTTTAAAAAAATTATTACTACAAGTAATCAGTATTTTTAAAAATCGTTCTCTTGAGGAAGTTCATAAACCTTACTTTGTTCATGAACACTTCTATTTCTTTGTAAGAGTATTCGGTACTGAAGCCAGGAGTAATTGTATAGACAATCATAAAGGATGACATTATTTCTGTTCTAAAATATGTATTTAATCTGAACTAGGCGGTCTGGAATAACTATTTTCTTTTCCTGAATGAGGTCTGTCATCAATTAAACCTAATAATCAGAGCATTAATCTCACAATAGTATTTGTCATTATGCCATTATCAAGTCTTCTTTTTTTTTTTTTTAAACATCTTTATTGAAGTATAATTGCCTTACAATGGTGTGTTAGCTTCTGCTTTATAACAAAGTGAATCAGTTATACATATACAATATGTTCCCATTTCTCTTCCCTCTTGCATCTCCCTCGCTCCCACCCTCCCCATCCCACCCCTCTAGGTGGTCACAAAGCACCGAGCTGATCTCCCTGTGCTATGCGGCTGCTTCCCACTAGTTATCTATTTTACATTTGGTAGTGTATATATGTCCATGACACTCTCTTACCCTGTTACATCTCACCCCACCCCCTCCCCATATCCTCAAGTCCATTCTCTAGTAGGTCTGTGTCTTTATTCCCGTCTTGCCACTAGGTTCTTCGTGGCCTTTTTTTTTTTTTCCTTAGATTCCGTATATATGTGTTAGCATACTGTATTTGTTTTTCTCTTTCTGACTTACTTCACTCTGTATGACAGACTCTAACTCCATCCACCTCATTACAAATACCTCCATTTCATTTCTTTTTATGGCTGAGTAATATTCCATTGTATATATGTGCCACATCTTCTTTATCCATTCATCCGATTATGGACACTTAGGTTGCTTCCATGTCCTGGCTATTGTAAATAGAGCTGCAATGAACATTTTGGTACATGACTCTTTTTGACCTATGGTTTTCTCAGGGTATATGCCCAGTAGTGGGATTTCTGGGTTGTATGGTAGTTCTATTTGTACTTTTTTAAGGAACCTCCATACTGTTCTCCATAGTGGCTGTATCAATTTACATTCCCACCAACAGTGCAAGAGTGTTCCCTTTCCTCCACACCCTCTCCAGCATTTATTGTTTCTAGATTTTTTGATGATGGCCATTCTGACCAGTGTGAGATGATATCTCATTGTACTTTTGATTTGCATTTCTCTAATGGTTAATGATGTTGAGCATTCTTTCATGTGTCTGTAGGCCATCTGTATATCTTCTTTGGAGAAATGTCTATTTAGGTCTTCTGCCCATTTTTGGATTGGGTTGTTCGTTTTTTTGTTATTGAGCTGCATGAGCTGCTTGTAAATCTTGGAGATTAATCCTTTGTCAGTTGCTTCATTTGCAAATATTTTCTCCCATTCTGATGGTTGTCTTTTGGTCTTGTTTATGGATTCCTTTGCTGTGCAAAAGCTTTTAAGTTTTATTAGGTCCCATTTGTTTATTTGTGTTCTTATTTCCATTTCTCTGGGAGCTGGGTCAAAAAGAATCTTGCTGTGATGTATGTCATAGAGTGTTCTGCCTATGTTTTCCTCTAAGAGTTTGATAGTGTCTGCCCTTACACTTAGGTCTTTAATCCATTTTGAGTTTATTTTTGTGCATGGTGTCAGGGAGTGTTCTAATTTCATACTTTTACATGTATCTGTCCAATTTTCCCAGCACCACTTATTGAAGAGGCTGTCTTTTCTCCACTGTATATGCTTGCCTCCTTTATCAAAGATAAGGTGACCATATGTGTGTCGGTTTATCTCTGGGCTTTCTATTCTGCTCCATTGATCTATATTTCTGTTTTTGTGCCAGTACCAAACTGTCTTGATTACTGAAGCTTTGTAATATAGTCTGAAGTCAGGGAGCCTGATTCCCCCAGCTCCATTTTTCGTTCTCAAGATTGCTTTGGCTATTCGGGGTCTTTTGTGTTTCCATACAAATTGTGAAATTTTTTGTTCTAGTTCTGTGAAAAATGCCAGTGGTAGTTTGATAGGGATTGCATTGAATCTGTAGATTGCTTTGGGTAGTAGAGTCATTTTCACAATGTTGATTCTTCCAATCCAGGAACATGGTATATCTCTCCATCTATTTGTATCATCTTTAATTTCTTTCATCAGTGTCTTATAATTTTCTGCATACAGGTCTTTTGTCTCCTTACGTAGGTTTATCCCTAGATATTTTATTCTTTTTGTTGCAATGGTAAACGGGAGTGTTTTCTTAATTTCACTTTCAGATTTTTCATCATTAGTGTATAGAAATGCAAGAGATTTCTGTGCATTAATTTTGTATCCTGCTACTTTACCAAATTCATTGATTAGCTCTAGGAGTTTTCTGGTAGCATCTTTAGGATTCTCTATGTATAGTATCATGTCATCTGCAAATAGTGACAGTTTTACTTCTTTTCCGATTTGGATTCCTTTTATTTCTTTGTCTTCTCTGATTGCTGTGGCTAACACTTCCAAAACTATGTTGAATAATAGTGGTGAGAGTGGGCAACCTTGTCTTGTTCCTGATCTTAGTGGAAATGGTTTCAGTTTTTCACCATTGAGGACAATGTTGGCTGTGGGTTTGTCATATATGGCCTTTATTATGTTGAGGAAAGTTCCCTCTATGCCTACTTTCTGCAGGGCTTTTATCATAAATGGGTGTTGAATTTTGTCGAAAGCTTTCTCTGCATCTATTGAGATGATCATATGGTTTTTCTCCTTCAATTTGTTAATATGATGTATCACATTGATTGATTTGTGTATGTTGAAGAATCCTTGCATTCCTGGGATAAACCCCACTTGATCATGGTGTATGATCCTTTTAATGTGCTGTTGGATTCTGTTTGCTAGTATTTTGTTGAGGATTTTTGCATCTATGTTCATCAGTGATATTGGCCTGTAGTTTTCTTTCTTTGAGACATCTTTGTCTGGTTTTGGTATCAGGGTGATGGTGGCCTCGTAGAATGAGTTTGGGAGTGTTCCTCCCTCTGCAATATTTTGGAAGAGTTTGAGAAGGATAGGTGTTAGCTCTTCTCTAAATGTTTGATAGAATTCGCCCGTGAAGCCATCTGGTCCTGGGCTTTTGTTTGTTGGAAGGTTTTTAATCACAGTTTCAATTTCAGTGCTTGTGATTGGTCTGTTCATATTTTCTATTTCTTCCTGGTTCAGTCTCGGCAGTTTGTGCATTTCTAAGAATCTGTCCATTTCTTCCAGGTTGTCCATTTTATTGGCATAGAGTTGCTTGTAGTAATCTCTCATGATCTTTTGTATTTCTGCAGTGTCAGTGGTTACTTCTCCTTTTTCATTTCTAATTCTATTGATTTGAGTCTTCTCCCTTTTTCTCTTGATGAGTCTGGCTAATGGTTTATCAATTTTGTTTATCTTCTCAAAGAACCAGCTTTTAGTTTCATTGATTTTTGCTATTGTTTCCTTCATTTCTTTTTCATTTATTTCTGACCTAATCTTTATGATTTCTTTCCTTCTGCTGGCTTTGGGATTTTTTTGTTCTTCTTTCTCTAATTGCTTTAGGTGCAAGGTTAGGTTGTTTATTCGAGATGTTTCCTGTTTCTTGAGGTAGGCTTGTATTGCTATAAACTTCCCTCTTATCACTGCTTTTGCTGCGTCCCATAGGTTTTGGGTCGTCGTATCTCCATTGTCATTTGTTTCTAGGTATTTTTTGATTTCCCCTTTGATTTCTTCAGTAATCACTTCGTTATTAAGTAGTGTATTGTGTAGCCTCCATGTGTTTGTATTATTTACAGATCTTTTCCTGTAATTGATATCTAGTCTCATAGCGTTGTGGTCGGAAAAGATACTTGATACGATTTCAGTTTTCTTGAATTTACCAAGGCTTGATTTGTGACCCAAGATATGATCTATCCTGGAGAATGTTCCATGAGCACTTGAGAAAAATGTGTATTCTGTTGTTTTTGGATGGAATGCCCTTAAATATCAATTAAGTCCATCTTGTTTAATGTATCATTTAAAGCTTGTGTTTCCTTATTTATTTTCATTTTGGATGATCTGTCCATTGGTGAAAGTGGGGTGTTCAAGTCCCCTACTATGATTGTGTTGCTGTCGATTTCCCCTTTTCTGGCTGTTAGTATTTGCCTTATGTATTGAGGTGCTCCTATGTTGGGTGCATAAATATTTACAATTGTTATACCTTCCTCTTGGATCGATCCCTTGATCATTATATAGTGTCCTTCTTTGTCTCTTATAATAGTCTTTATTTTAAAGTCTATTTTGTCTGATATGAGAATTGCTACTCCAGCTTTCTTTTGATTTCCATTTGCATGGAATATCTTTTTCCATCCCCTCACTTTCAGTCTGTATGTGTCTCTAGGTCTGAAGTGGGTCTCTTGTAGACAGCATATATATGGGTCTTGTTTTTGTATCCATTCAGCCAGCCTGTGTTGTTTGGTGGGAGCATTTAATCCATTTACATTCAAGGTAATTATTGATATGTATGTTCCTATTCCCATTTTCTTAAATGTTTTGGGTTTGTTATTGTAGGTGTTTTCCTTCTCTTGTGTTTCTTGCCTAGAGAAGTTCCTTTAGCAGTTGTTGTAAAGCTGGTTTGGTGGTGCTGAACTCTCTCAGCTTTTGCTTGTCTGTAAAGGTTTTAATTTCTCCATCACATCTGAATGAGATCCTTGCTGGGTAGAGTAATCTTGGTTGTAGGTTTTTCTCCTTCATCACTTTAAGTATATCCTGCCACTCCCTTCTGGCTTGCAGAGTTTCTGCTGAAAGATCAGATGTTAACCTTATGGGGATTCCCTTGTTAACCTTATGGGGATTCCCTTGTGTGTTATTTGTTGTTTTTCCCTTGCTGCCTTTAATATGTTTTCCTTATATTTAATTTTTGACAGTTTGATTAATATGAGTCTTGGCATGTTTCTCCTTGGGTTTATCCTGTATGGGACTCTCTGTGCTTCCAGGACTTGATTAACTATTTCCTTTCCCATATTAGGGAAGTTTTCAACTATAATCTCTTCAAATATTTTCTCAGTCCCTTTCTTTCTCTCTTCTTCTTCTGGGACCCTTATAATTCGAATGTTGGTGCGTTTAATGTTGTCCCAGAGGTCTCTGAGACTGTCCTCAGTTCTTTTCATTCTTTTTTCTTTATCCTGCTCTGCAGTAGTTATTTCCACCATTTTATCTTCCAGGTCACTTATCCGTTCTTCTGCCTCAGTTATTCTGCTATTGATCCCATCTAGAGTATTTTTAATTTCATTTATTGTGTTTTTCATCATTGCTTGCTTCCTCTTTAGTTCTTCTACGTCCTTGTTAAATGTTTCTTGCATTTTGTCTATTCTATTTCCAAGATTTTGGATCATCCTTACTATCATTATTCTGAATTCTTTTTCAGGTAGACTACCTATTTCCTCTTCATTTGTTAAGTCTGGTGTGTTTTGACCCTGCTCCTTCATCTGCTGTGTGTTTTTCTGTCATCTCATTTTGCTTATCTTACCGTGTTTGGGGTCTCCTTTTCACAGGCTGCAGGTTTGTAGTTCCCGTTGTTTTTGGTATCTGTCCCCAGTGGCTAAGGTTGGTTCAGTGGGGTTGTGTAGGCTTCCTGGTGGAGGGAACTAGTGCCTGAGTTCTGGTGGATGAGGCTGGATCTTGTCTTTCTGGTGGGCACGTCCACGTCTGGTGGTGTATTTTGAGGTGTCTGTGGCCTTATTATGATTTTAGGCAGCCTCTCTGCTAATGGATGGGGCTGTGTCCCTGTCTTGCTAGTTGTTTGGCATAGGGTGTTCAGCACTGTAGCTTGCTGGTCATTGAGTGATGCTGGGTCTTGATGTTGAGATGGAGATCTCTGAGAGATTTTTACCGTTTGGTATTACGTGGAGCTGGGAGGTCTCTTGTGGACCAGTGTCCTGAAGTTGGCTCTCCCACCTCAGAGGTACGGCCCTGATGCCTGGCTGGAGCACCAAGAGCCTTTCGTCCACACGGCTCAGAGTAAAAGGGAGAAAAAATAGAAAGAAAGAAAGAGGCTATAATATAGTGAAGTAAAATAAAGCTATTATAAAGCAAAGCTATACAGACAAAATCTCACCCAGAAGCATATACATACACACTCACAAAAAAAGGAAAAGGGGAAAAATTAATATATCCTGCTCCCAAAGTCCACCTCCTGAATTTGGGATGATTCGTTGTCTATTCAGGTAGTCAACAGATGCAGGCACATCAAGTTGTTTGTGGAGTTTTAATCCCCTGCTTCTGAGGCTGCTGGGAGAGATTTCCCCTTCTCTTCTCTGTTCGCACAGCTCCTGGAGATCAGCTTTGGATTTGGACCCGCCTCTGCGTGTAGGTCGCCTGAGGGCGTCTGTTCCCCGCCCAGACAGGACGGGGTTAAAGGAGCAGCTGCTTCGGGGGCTCTGGCTCACCCAGGCCGTGGGGAGGGAGGGGTACAGAGGAGGCGGGGCGAGCCTGCGGCGTCAGAGGCCAGCGTGACGTTGCACCAGCCTGAGGCTCGCAGTGTGTTCTCCCGGGGAAGTTGTCCCTGGCTCATGGGACCCTGGCAGTGGCGGGCTGCACAGGCTCCCGGGAGGGGCGGTGTGGAGAGTGACCTGTGCTCGCACACAGGATTTTTGGAGGCGGCAGCAGCAGCCCCAGCATCTCACGCCCGTCTCTGGGGTCCGCACTGATCGCCGCGGCTCGCGCCAGTGTCTGTAGTTCGTTTAGTCGGTGCTCTGAATCCCCTCTCCTTGCGCGCCGCGAAACAAAGAGGCAAGAAAAAGTCTCTTGCCTCTTCGGCAGCTGCAGACTTTTTCCCGGTCTCCCTCCCAGCTAGCTGTGGTGCGCTAACCCCTTCAGGCTGTGTTCACGCCGCCAACCCCAGTCCTCTCCCTGCGATCCGACCCAAGCTGAGCCTCAGCTCCCAGCCCCGCCCGCCCCGGCGGGTGAGCAGACAAGCCTCTCGGGTTGCTGAGTGCTGCTCGGCGCCGAGCCTCTGTGCGGGAATCTCTCCGTTTTTTCCTCTGCGCCCCTGTTGCTGTGGGATCCGCGCTGATAGCTGCGTCTCGCGCCAGTCTCTGAAGTTCGTTTAGGCGGCGCTCTGAATCCCCTCTCCTCGCGCACCAGGAAACAAAGAGGGAAGAAAAAGTCTCTTGCCTCTTTGGCAGCTGCAGACTTTTTCCCGGACTCCCTCCCGGCTAGCCGTGGTGCACTAACCCCTTCAGGCTGTGTTCACGCCGCCAACCCCAGTCCTCTCCCTGCGATCAGACCGAAGCCCGAGCCTCAGCTCCCAGCCCCGCCCGCCCCGGCGGCTGAGCAGACAAGCCTCTCGGGCTGGTGAGTGCTGGTCGGCACTGATCCTCCGTGCGGGAATCTCTCCGCTTTGCCCTCCGCACCCCTGTGGCTGCGCTCTCCTCCGTGGCTCCAAAGCTTCCCCCCTCTGCCACCCGCAGTCTCTGCCCGCGAAGGGGCTTCCTTGTGCGTGGAAATCTTTCCTCCTTCACAGCTCCCTCCCACTGGTGCAGGTCCCGTCCCTATTCTTTTGTCTCTGTTATTTCTTTTTTCTTTTGCCCTACCCAAGTACGGGGGGAGTTTCTTGCCTTTTGGGAGGTCTGACGTTTTCTGCCAGCGTTCAGTGGGTGTTCTGTAGGAGCAGTTCCACGTGTAGATGTATTTCTACTGTATCTGTGGGAAGGAAGGTGATCTCCGCGTCTTACTCTTCCGCCATCTTCTCTCCTCCCCCCCATCAAGTCTTCTTAATACCCTTTAGCAGAAATAATTCAATCTTTATTACTCTTTAATAAAGAGCTCTGAATGTTAGCTCTATTTTGAATGAGGAATTGGCACTGGGGTACAAAAGACTATGAGAAGGAAGAGCCACAGTAGATAAAGAGGTCATTCTCAAAAGCCAACACCATAAAAAAAAAACCTTGATATTTACAAACTTGAAAGATGGCGATTGAAAGGGTTTTAATCTGAGATCTCAAGAAGTAGACAAATATTCCGCTGGTAGACAAAATCACACAGAAAGATCAGCTGCCTCCTTCTGGCACTCCCATTGACTTTTTGCGGGTACCCTGACTTCTAATTTCAACATTAACAGGAAGAGAATAAAATCTAATCTTACATAATTATAATAATGATAATTTAAATTGCCTGCCATCTGGATGTAAAATTTGGAATTATTGGGATGGTTTTAATTAGAACCAACAATACTGTTGAACATGACTAATGGCAATTTCCTTATGATAGGTTGGCTAATAAAACAAAATCCAGCTACTAGATATGTACAAGGAGTGTATTTAAATTAAGTTAAAAGTGGAAAATAAATTTCTGTGCAAATATGTAATAGAAAAAAATAGGTGAGTCATATTAATATCTGATAAAATGCTATTCAAAGCCAAGAGTAAAAATGAAGACATAGGCAATATCTTTAAAATGTAATCTTACATTTAAAGATAATATATAGATTATTATATAGAGAGCTTCTATTACTGTTATTAATAATATTTTTAAATTAATATAGAAAACTAAATGAGTAAAATTACCAAAATCATTTCAGGAAAAAAAAAGAATCATAAAGGATATCTTGCCATACAAGATCAGTGAAACCTGTTATAAAGTTACCATAATAAAAATGTAAACACAGTATTGGCAAATAGGTCAATGACATAAAACTAGAGTCCAGAAATAGATGTACTAGATATGGAAAACATAACATATGATAGAAATGCCATCGTAATTTAGAAGGAAATATATCTTTTCTTTAATAAATAATACTGGCATAATTAGCTATTCATCTAAAATAAACAAAAACTTGTACACTATGTTTTAAACCATATAGAAGTAATTCCTAGATAGATTGAAATCTAAATTTAAAAAATAATAAAAGTGTTAAAATAAATGTAACAATATTTGTAAAACTTTGGACAAAGAGTCCTTTATCAAGATACTAAATCCAAGAAGAAAGATTGATAGTTTTGACCACTGAAATATATGCAATTATACATCATAAACAAAGTCTAGAGAAATATAATTTTCGTAAAATATATCACTTATTTTCTAAGTACCTACAAAATGTGAAAGTAATAGTAGTATGGTAGAAAAATAGATAAGAGAAAATGCAAGTCACCAAAAACTTAAGAAAACATGCTCAACCTTATTAGCTGTAAATAAAATGCAAATAAAATAACAGAGACATCATTTTATAATCTTTTGTTGGGGGAAAAAAGTGTTTTGAATGTTAACATCCAATATTTCTGAGCTTATGCAGAAATGTTTACAATGCAGAAGTCTTCACAAATAATAAGAAATGAATTAGGAATTATTCAAAATTGAAGACCAAAGAAACATGGTATCTAAATTTAGAACATGATTCTGAACTGAATCTTTTTGCTATAAAGAACATTATTGTGGCATCTGGCAAAACTTGAATCAGGATTAGATAGCAGTGTGAATGATTGTTAGCTTCTTGATGCTGATGGCTGTATTTTGGTTATGTCGCAGAATGACCTTGTTTGTAGGAAATACAGCTAAAGTATATGGGGATATAGGGACATCATTTCAGCAACTTACTCTAGGTTCTTTGTTCTGTACTTCAACTTTTCTCTAAATCTCAAATTGTTTCACAAACATACAATACTCTTTAACACAGAAAACAAACTTAGAGATCTATTCTACAAAGATGTAAAAGCTGAATGGACAAGACTATTATTTATTTCAAGGTGGAATTAGAAAAATAATTGATGTATCCATTAATAAAGTAAGAATTAATTAATTATACATTCATAACATGTAATGCTTTTTAGCCACATGAATGAATTAAAAGTGTGTGTTTAATTTCCACACCTGACCATGGACGAACTTAGAGAGGACCGATGCAAGGAAAAGGCTCTGCTGAGTATAGCTGTAGACCTGGTGGGAGCCTTGACTGACCTGAGGGTGATTATGCAGGCAAATGGAAAAATGTTAACAACCTACACTCCGAGGCTCAAAAACGCTTCAAGAGAAAAGTCATGTTTTTCATTCAAATCATTCAGTCTAAAGCTCTTTTCCTTTTTTTTTTTTTTTTTTGGTAGTAATAAACTAAACCCACTCAGTATAACGTATTTTCTTCCTTACATCAAAACTTTTTAGGCCACAACAACATAATAGCATGTCTCCATTCTTCACAGCCATTCATTCCAATAAAATCAGTAACCAATGTCCTAATAGTGTTGATTCTAGACATTTACTTATTTTGTTAAAGTTATGATCTTCATGAGACAAATGAGAATGAGGAACTGAAGTTAACTCTGAGTGGGAAGCTGAGGTAGCAATACAGAAAAAAATAACAAATGTATTATCCATAAAAGAGTTATGATTCCTCTTTTTACTATGAGCTGCTATTCTCTAAGGAAATTTCAAGTTAAATATTTATCGATTTCAAGACTTACATTCTTGATTTGGGTGTCATTGAAATTCAGACAATAAAGAAAAGGGAAACTTTGTTTTACAAGCAGTGTGATGACCAGCTTGTTGCGGGTATTATGTTTATTGGGGCCACACGAACAACAGGACATTTTACATTTATATAATATCAAAAAGGGGTGGGTAAAGGACAGAATCAGCATTCTAGGATCAGAAAATAATTTATAGAACCTTAATCTAAGCAATTTAAATTTAAAAGTCAATTTACTAAGTATTTAAGTTAATCAGAACATTCTATCGCCTCCTTTTTACCTTTCTCTACCAAACATCATTTGGAGCTTTCGCCCACTTGAGTGCATTTGGGAATTTGAATTAGAGCATGAGAAACTCTGGGCTCAACAGGACATGCCAAAGCCCTAAGAGCCACTTGAGCTTTATTTACATTTACTCTAGATGGATCGTCAGGCTCACAGCTCAAGTTTTTCCTATAGCGTACACTCATGACATGGCTTTGAAAAATAGTGTTGCCATTTATTTCAATCTAGCAAATCTGGTCTGTGGGAAAATTCTCTTCCAGTGTGGGAAGGGACAAGACAGCAAAGTTATCAGAGTAGGCATTGGATTTCTCCACCCTAATTTGGTATAATTCATCTCGAGAAGGATGTGTTGAGGATTTACCATTAACCATGCTATGTTAAGCAAAAGAAAATATATGACAAAGTTCTGACTCTCAAAGTACATACAGGGAAGTCTTTCTGGATCACTCTCTAACCCTGAGCTTTCTTTCTAGGTATGTGAACAACGTGGTTTTGTGCTATGTTCTGAGAAGAGACAAAATATTTGGGGTTTTCTATGCAAACCACTTAATACAGGCAAAGTTTTAATTTTTATTGTTTTTCTTTTCAAATTACATTGTAAATTCCTCAAAAATAAGAGTTATCCAGTGTCATATAATGCTGTTATATTCCACTGACGTATCCCATCCAAAACACATACACACACACACACACACACACACACACACACACACACACAGTCCTCAGTAGTTCCTGCTCTGATGAAAATGCTTAGTACAAATGTAAAATGATTCTTCATTAACTTGGCCTTAAAGTTTTCAAACTTTTTAATTCCTAATTTCCTTTATTTGGGAAGTCAGACTCAGATATCAATTTGGGGGGTTATTAATCTTCCCTCTAGTAAATATCGGTTTAATAAATATAAAAATTCTTAATTAGTAATTATTGAAAGAGATAAAACCTCCTTGAAGAAAGGTTCTAACACTCAACATCAATAATCCTTAGCTTTATAAAGGGGAGGAATCTTATTTGCTCTCCCTATTCTCCATACTACCAGCCCCCAGTATTTTAAGCGGTCAGTAAATATTTGCATATGCTTAGGACGGGGTGAGGACAGTGTTGGTACATTCACGCCTCCTTTATCATAGAAGAATTTGACACAATTAAATATAAAAATAATTATTGTGTACATTATGTAATAGTTTTCTAGAACTGCCATTACAAAATACCACAGACTGGATGGTTTAAGCAACAGAAATTGGTTCGTTTTTGTTTTTGTTTTCTCACAGTCTGGAGGCTAGAATTTCAAGATCAAGGTGCTGGCAGAGTTGGTTTCCTCTGAGGCCTTTCTCTTTAGTTTTCAGATGGACACCCTCTGGCTGCCTCTTCACATAGTCCTTCTGTGCATATACATTCCTGGTGTCTCTTTGTGTGTCCTGGTCTCCTCTCTTATAGAGACACCAGTTATCGGATTAGCCTACCCTAACAACCTCATTTTAACTTAATTACCTCTTTAAAAGTCCTATCTCCAAATAGAGTCACTTTAGAAAGTGGCTCTATTTAGTACCCTAGAGGGTACTGGGGGGTTACATGCTTCAACGTATGAAATTTGGGGGACATAATTTAGTCCATAACACCTTACTAACAGTTATTCAATGTGTATAAAAATGAGACAGCCCCTGGTTTCAATTAGCAGAGCATGTACTCTAGCAAGGAAATAAACAAATGATAATATTAGTGAAAATGTAAGTACAATAAAATGAAACATGTAAAATGTTAAGGTTCATTTAGAAGGATCAAGAAAAATTTTCTGCTGCAGGAGGCATTTAAGGATGAGCCTTGAGGAATCCTCAGGATGGGAAATGAAGACTGGACATGAATTAAATGCCTTATGAGGCTTTACTCTTCAACACACTCTTTAGGTTGATAGTTTTGTTCTCATTTTTAAAAGAGGAACATTGATATTAAGACCATATGTTATAACATCAAATAGCTTTCAAATGAAATGTCTGGATCTATCTTAGTCTACCTTCCCTGAGGTAAGGGATTGAGAAAGGAAGGTTTTAAGAGAAAAAAATAGTATAAAGAAAGCCCAAGTCGAGTTTATCAAAGAATTGCAAAAGCTGTTTAACTAGAAAATAAAATCTATATATATAACCCATCCAATAATATATTCAAAGAACAAATCACATGATCACTGTAAATAGATATAGACAAAATTATCTGATAATTCAACATTTTTTTATTAAGAAAAACATTCTTGGTAAAATATAAAATTTCTTAATCTAATAAAACAATATGAAAAATCTATAGCAAGCATTAGTCTGAACAATGAAATGTTGGAAGCAGCCTTTTTAAAATCTAAAAAAAAGACAGGTTTCTATTAAGCATTTTACTGTGTGTACTGGTCAAAACAGTTAGAAAAGAACAAGAAATAAAAGGCATAAACATTGGGGGGAAAAAAAGGACTGATGTGGTTATTATTTGAAAACATCAAAATAACATGTTATTAAGAAGAACAGAGATATGGAATGGGGAAGGAACAGAGGCAGATGCAACTGTTTTGTTGGTTTGGGATTTTGTTTTGTGATCTTTCAACATATCTTACATATACACTGAATACAATTTAATATATTAACTATAACAAAATAGTAATCTTAAAAATATGTAAAATGTGAGCTTTCATTCTAACAACAGCTAGTGTTTTAAAAAATTTCTCCCAATTGATCTCCTTGCAATGTCCATTCATGTGATCAAAATTTGGGCTTACATATGCAAACCAGTTTTGTTAAATTCAAAATGTCTTTTCCAACACTTAGTTCTCTTTAAAAAAAAAAAGCACACAGTTGCTCAGTAAGAAAGCTACTGACGTAACTCTTATGTATAAACAGCATTTCACACATAATGAAATGCCTGTACTTCTGTACTGTTTTTCTTTATTAATCACAATGGATCTCTCAACCTATTTTTTTTCTCTTATCTTGATCTAGGAAGAACTTTTAAACTTGCTATCTGTTCTCAGGCCATGTATTAGGGGCTATTAGAAAGAAAGCACCATAGCAGAATGTTTTCTCTGGATTTTCTACCTGAATATGTTTTGTGTGCCTGAATGGTACAGTGACTACCGGAAACTAAGCCTTCCTCTAGTATTTAGGAGCACACACAGGCACCAGGTCTGGGGAGGAAGGAAAGGGACACATCCTGATACTTTTCTTAAGTCATGTATCATTTGGAGATGCTGCTTTCTATAACTTGTACAATTATTAAGGACTTTTTCTTTACTAGGCACTGATCTGGTATACATTATTAAAAACTGTATCATGACTAGTAGGACAGGCAAACAAACCAGCAATTACACATTAAAGTAGGAAAGGTGCTCGATAGAAATGCTAAGGGAGCACAGAGAAGGGGCACCTGTCTTAACTTGAGAGAGTTAAAGGAAAAGAACTTAGACTATTAATGAGATGTTTGCTGTGGGGATTTTGGTCAGCGCAATAATGTACCCCAAATCTGTCCACTCCCTAATCCCTGGACCCTGTGAATAACCTGTTACACGGCAAAGGGAAATTAGGGTTTCAGATGGAATTAGCATCGCTAATCAACTGATCTTAATAACAATAAAGAGTTATCCTGAGTGATTCAAATGAGTCCAATGTAATCACAAAAGTCCTTTAAAGTGAAAGAGGGAGGCAAAGAGTTAGTGTCAGAATGATGCAACCTGAAGAAGGACTCAACTGACTATTGATGGCTTCAAAGATGGAAGGGGGCTATGAGCCAAGAATTGCGGGCAGACTCTAGAAACTAGAAAAGGCAAGAAAATGGATTCTCTTCTAGAGTCCAGCCTTTATTTTAGCCCAGCAATACCCATTTTGGACTTCTGAATTGCTAGAAGCATAAGATAATCCAAATTCATTGTTTTGAGTCACTAACATTGTGGTAATGTTACAGCAGTCACAGAAAACCAATAAAATGCTCTTTATCAAGTTAAGGAAGTTTGGTTGATTCCTAGCTTTCTGAGTGTTTTTAATCATGAAAAGATGCTGAATTATTTAAAATGGTAGATATCAATATTACTTTATAGATATATATCTAGATAGGTAGATAAGATATCTAGATATAGATAGATAAGACGTGCGTATGGATAGATAGATAGATAGATAGATAGATAGATAGATAGATAGATAGATAGATCGATCGATGATCCTATTGGTTCTGTTTTTCCAGAGAACCCTAACTGATAAATTTACTAAATATAAATATCTGGACATTTCTATAGTTTCTTATTGATTACTGTTTTTGTTATCCCATTTTTATTTTGGTAAATATTTCCAACATAGGAATTTAAAAGTTTGCATCTGATACTTGCAGTTTTTGAATTTTTAAGCAATCTAAATATGTTGTTTATTGTTTTAGTGACTCTCTTCCGTGGTGATTTGGTTCCTTGTATGTCTATTGATTTTGAATTGTGAGCTCATATTTGATTAATTCTATAATATGAGTAATGTGCTGGCAAAAACTGAGAGTGTTTTCTTCTTGACAGGATTTGCATTTGCTTCTGCTGGGAGCCAGGCATTGTTACCAAACTTGGGCAACTTTTGTTCCCTTGTTCTCAGGTTGCCTTAAAGTCTCATATTCAGCTACTCCTACTTTGTGTTTTGGGGTCAAAACCTAATTTGGGGCCCACTGAGCTGATATTGGCAACTGACCTCAGATAATCATAGTCTTTTTTTTGTTTGTTTGTTCGCTGCATGAGATTATTATACTCCCTGTGAGTATTCACTCATTCATGTACATACATACACACTTTATGCACTATCTAATCATTTTACAGCAGGAAAATCCCCTTGTAATATCTGTTCTAACATATTGTCCACAGCATATTGCTAGTCCTGAGGATTTTCTTAACAAATTATGCAGATAATTAAAGGATAATTGGGTAGTTATGGAAATAAAATATAATTCCATGATCACGGAAAACCTATAGAATTTGCTTAAAAGGGACCTTTCTATACACTAAGTTTTATTTAATGCTTTGAACTTTGTTTCTAGTAGAGTGTAAGAGAATTCTGGACTTGGATATAAGATAGAGGAGTGGCTGAACACAATGTATCTCTAGAATTCTATAAATTCAACTTCAGGTGATTTACCATCTCAAACAGCAATGTTGAGGGTTGTATTTATCACTTGGAGCCTTATAGAGCCAAAAAGTCTGCTTGAAACATTTTTATACTTGGAGGAATTTTATTTTTGGTGGCAGGGGAAAAAAACAGGGATCAGGAGGACCATCAGTCAGGAGATAAAACAATTTTTCTTATGTATGAATCACAGACTCATGGAAACTAAAATTTTTAAATGACCCAACAAGTTATCTAATCCATCTTTTTGTCAAAAAAGAATTACCTCCTGAAGAATTTAAAGGAAACAGTCTTGTTCCATTCATTTTTAAAAATTCCCGTCAGGTCTATCTTTCTCCTTTTAAACTATCCTGGTTATATTAAAATTTGTTTGGCATAACAGTCCTTTCAAAATGCCAGGAGTTAGAATGGAAATGTTCTGTGAAGATGTTTGGAATGACTTATAAATCAAGAACAATTCTATTACATGAAATTCAGAAACTTTATATCAGCTGCTATTATGAAGCATCATAAGTCCCAAATAAAAGAATACATAGCAAATGTCCTAAATAGGCATTATTTTAGGTAATAAATAAATCACTCAAATTCTGCCTAAGCATAAATAAGACATATTTGAAATTTATAATACACATTATATCTTAACTTCAGAATAACCAGTGAGTATAAATGTTATCTTTCCAGGTCATGGCAAAATAGTTGTTCAGTAACTCATTTCCTCTCATGATTTAACTGGACTCCCTGATCCTGTCCAAACCACTATTTCTATTTAGCAATTATGTGTCCATCTAAAACATAGATTGGATCTTGTCACATGACAGCTCAAAAACCTCTGATGGCTCCAATCCCCTACTGAATGAAATTTGAATATTTCAGCCTAGAATTCATCTTCTACCTAACTTTCTAGTTTCATTTCCCATATATCAGTGTCCCTTCTCCCTTCTAAGTTTCCTGTGGTTCGCTTATCTCAGTCCACCTGCTAATTCCTAAACATATCCTCCATTATCTGGACTCGGTCTTTGCTTGAATGTTTGCCAGTTACCTCCTCACCATCCCCACCAACTCTATGATCACCTGCTGGAGTTTTAAATTTTCCCTTAATCTCATTTGTTTCTTCTTTGAAAATCATCCCAAGAGTTCTCTAGTTAAAATCAATCTCTCCTCTGCATCCTTCACTAATATTAATTTCTTTCTCTTTTATAGCATTTAGCATAGCATCATATTTGAATTGTAGATGTAAAAGTTTTAACTTATATTCTCTTGGGTTGTAAGGGTCACATAATAGTCATCTTTTGTGTCTTCTCTACAACTTGCATTGGGTAAATTCATTGAGCATTAATTTATAGCTACACTGAGTTAACTAATTGTTTATATGACATAGGGATTTGGACACAAAAAATGTACTGTAGTGTATGAGTTACACATACGGTATCTAGAGTCAGAAAAGTAAGACTTCTTTAGCCACAAAATAACTAGCCTTAGACAATTTATTTAACCTATCTTGGCATCAGTCTTCTCATTAATAAAATGAGTTTACAATTATATCTAACTCAATTAAATATTTGTGAGGATTAAATGGTATAATGCTATGTAAAACATTTAACATAGTGCCTGACATAGTAGACACCCAGTAACTATTAGCTATTATGATGATGATGATCATTTTTATAATTTTGCGTGATTGCTATTTAAAATTCCCCCCCCACACACACACACACACATGCACATACACTTAATGAGATTTTTCTAGGCTTTTCCAGTTATCTTTATTGAGTAACTTTACTATCCCTCTAGTGGAGTTATCCCTGCAAAGGACAATTCACCAAACCTTAACTATAAACTGAATAAACACAAGCCTCACACATACAGGTACTACTATTCTTTGAATATTTGTAAATGTAACTGAAAGGAGACCTTGTGCTTAGAATAGGCTCTCCACTTAGCTCTCCTGGCCTACTCATGAATCAGTCCTTTCCCTCCTACTTCACCTAAGATCAAATTAGAATTTTTCAAAAGAAAGATTTCTAGGTAACTAAGGGTACCACAAGCACAGTGGCAGAAGGAGTAAAAAAAAAAGAAACTTTCATTTGAAACTGAAAGTTTTACAATACACAGAAATTCAAATGCATTAACCAACTAATCAGCTATTAAGCCCTATTGGATTTGCCTCACAGGGCCTTCCAAAACAAAATCCGTGATACCTTTTCTTACTCTTATAACCTTGAAAACCCTAGCCTTAGAGCTCCATCATTTCAATCCAGAACCATTTGGGATATAATGGACATGTTTCCACCTTGATAGCAGTCCACAAGCTATAAAGAATATGAAAGAGGCTCCCACCAACAAACAACCCAAATTAGAAAATGGAGAAGGTTGTGCACTATCATCCGTAACAAAGAAAATGATGCAGCATACATGGTATAGGAAAAATATGTCATCCAGCTTCAAAGATGTAAATTAGTTCTTTTGAAGAAGCACAGATATTTGAGGCTATAAATTACAGTGTCAAATTAGATAGAAATCTTCAATATAGCTCAGTCTCAAAATCATGCAGGGTTCTTTTGGACTCAATACTGAGAGAGATTGTATCACTTGTATTACAGAATAGGAAGATGTGATGTGATAGTATTTTCCATATGAATGATGGGCCTGCACCTGGAATAAAGCATTCAATTTTGTGCTTGTAGATGCTCAAAAGATCTAGATAAATTGAAAGGAGTTCCAGAGGAGAGGGAGAAAAAAAATAGTGGAATAAAAAATTTGATAGATGAACTGAAGACAAAAGTGCTACATTTGAGATTCCTAAGCAAAAACCTTGAGGAAGAATTTGTTTGGGGCAATTCTACTGATACCAGAAAGCTCTACACTTTGGATTGAGTGAAAAATAAGGACTTTAGGATAAACCGATCTGTAGTATTTTGGACGTATACTAAAATAATAAGATGAAATTGTGATTAAGCACATTATCAATGAAAACTTCCCAAGTTGAAGTTAATGACCATCAGCTGCTACTGAAAGCATAGTCCAGAGAAATGCAGCATCACCTTCCCCACAAATATAGAATCTAAGGTCCCCACCCAGAGCTCCTGAGCCTGGATCTGCATTTTAACAACATCTCCAGGTAAACTTAAGGATGCACATTAACACTTGAAAAACACTGGTAACATACCAAAGAACAAGTTTTAGTCAGGGCAGACTTTAAATTTTGACTTTACCACTTATTATCTATGTGACCATGAACAAGTCACTTAATCTCTGCATACTTGAGATTCTTCAGCTGTAAAAGGGTTATAACAATGTCAACTTCTCAACATTATGTTGAAGATTATTGATATAATACATATAAAATGTTTTTCAGAGTAATGAGGAACCTATCAATGGTAGCATATGTAAAAGATATAGTGCTTTACTGTCTCTGAAGGAGAAAAAATGAAAAGTGGGAGAAGAGAAAAAGGAAAGAGAAAGAAAAGGAAAGAGTGAAGAAACAGTAAGGGATTATGTTCTGAAGAGCGCTGAGACCACTTTTACATCTTTCACTCATGAATTTCAGTCTCCACACCCTTGGGTGAATTTTTGCTTTATCATCAACTCTCTCTTGCTCTCTCTGAAATAGATATTCTTTTGCTCTTATTCTGTGATTCAAACATTCTCCCAATGTGTCACACCTATGGCACCTTCCGAAAAGGAGTAAAAGGAGACCTGCTTAAACCTTTGGAGTGGGGAATTGGGGAAATCATTGATTCATTCTCCCTCTCCACATTCATATCATCCATAGCTCTGAATATGTTGAATATGCACACAATATTGGTGTAACTACCTCATTGTGCAAACTCCAGAGAAGATACACAATAGCAGTCAGAAGACATTTACTCCCTGGAAATTCTACAAGATGCAATTTCCAGTTTCATTTGACTTCTTGTCACGAGACCAAGAACAAGGCTGAATGGTTGATGATGAGGATGTTAAAGAAAAAGTTACTCTGACACTTGTTAAAGTGGAAAAAAAATCCTTTATTCAGAACTATTGTGATCAGTGTCAAGACTATGCAGTAGGGGAGAAAGATCAGCTTAACTCCAAACACAGCAAAGAGAGCTGGAGATTTATAGCCAATGAGCAGAAGGAGAGGGGTCAATGGATGGAAGATTACTAAGAGAAGGCATCAAGGTTAGGGGAATTCTTGCTAAACAGATTTAATAGAATTATTCCTAAATGCAGGCCAGTGTGATCAGGTATCAGGAGTGGGGATGAGAAATTTGACTGCCTATCAAGAGTGGGGGATTCTCTCTAAACTGACTTAGCAAGATTCTTACTAAAACTGGGCTATGCGTGTGAAGGATTGCAGAATATACCACACCAAAGTATGCCACTTTGGCATATTGATTATTTAGAGCTGAAATCAACTGAAAAGAAGCAGATATGAGAAAAACTCTCTTTTCTCCCCCATTTACCTAAAAGCAGAACATAAATTTGTAAAAGTCACCCCCCCATCAGCAAGGACAGAAGTTAATCACTGGAGACAATTCTAGACCTTTATCAGCTGAGAGATGGTACAAAAGGAGCCTACCTAACAAACCTTACTCACTAGCCCTTATCTTCTATTAGTTCCTTCATATATTTACCTTCCCACAATTTGCCACCCTAAAAGCTCAGTCCTTTTCCTTTGTCTTGCCACTTTTTACAAAATTATTGTTTCTTTCTAAGATGTCATATAAGCTCAAGTTCTAACCATCCCTTTGAGTTACTTATCACTGAGTACTCCCATATATATGCACAGTGAACATGTTAATAAACTTCTATTGAATTTTGGACCCAAGGACAAGTTCTAGCCAAAAAGAGGACTCAGAGGAGCCTGACTAAAGTTTAGTCAAGGAGAGAAACCTTGTTAGGGGACAGGGTCCAAAGTATACACACACACACACACAGACACACAGACACACACACATACACACACACACACACACACAGACACACACACACACACGGGAATCCAACTCCTTAAAATGCCATCAGGCAAATTCTATTCTCTAGGGACATCTATGCCACAAATGTAAGCAAATAAGGAGAAAGACCTTTCAGTCTTTCCTTTTGTTGAGGAAGCTAAAAGAGTCAGGCAAACAACATACAGAATAATTTCAAGATCAAAGGAATGACTTGCTACTGCTGGCATTAAACAAAATAACACAAAACAAAATAAACGAGTAAACAAAACACCATCACAGCTTAGGGAAGGTGATGGAGGGGGCCCTGTTGAGAGAAGTGATCCTGGTGTATGTGTGTGTATTTGTGTTGTGTGTGTGTGTGACAGAAAAAGAGAGTGAGATTGAAGAGTCCTTAAAAAATTTAAAATAAGCAGAACGTATTTTTGCTGGTCAGTTCTTTCAGGGTTATCAAGTTTGAAAAAATCAAGGCAACAAAATAACTCCCTGATTCACTGTCACGTTGAAATACATTTCATCTAACATCAAATAAATGAGTTGAGTAAGATATTAAGCTTAATGCTGTCACTGTCTTCATGGCTACTTGAACCTCCAACGCTACAGTCTCTAGGGCAATGGCTGTTATCACAAGGTAGAGCACTATAAATTTTGTATCAAAAAACTATAAATCTTATTATCACTTATGAAACATCCTTTTACAGATAAAAAAATCCCTTTGCTAGTAAAACAGTAAAATGTATTCCAAAGTACCGTTTTCACTCCAAAAAGTTGTTTTCTAAAAGACTCCCATTTGACTTGTATTTGAAAATGAATTGCCTTAAAATGATCCACACTGTTACCGTAAATGCCTCTGGAACGCTAAAAAGAACTGCTGCAACAGAATTCTCTGAGAGTAGGCAGCCTCTCAAAATTACTTCTTAACGAACAGGAATGTACTGTGGAGGCAGCAGTAATTTACATTAAAATAAAATTAAGAAACATAAATTTCATTGGCACAGGACCTCATGCTCCACAGATATGTCTTGGGCTTATACTTCCTTTCAAAGGAAGTTGATAAATGCAGCTTCCATACGTCAGATAGAATAAACCTTAACAAAAGAAATGAGAAGTGCCTAACAACTGTTGCATAATGAAAACGGCATTTCAGATATAATAGTGAGAAAGGGTAAGTAATGACAAAGAAAGTAAATATGAATAGTATTATTACATATAAGAATAATATGTATTATTCTTTGAATAATAGTGCAGTATTTGGTTCTCTATTGACAGTTATATAACACAAACTTGGTGTTCATTTTAATATTTGCTATTTGTAATGTAGATATGTGTAATAAATGAGCTAATTTAAAGTTTAAAATCACAGATTAGCACTCAAACTGTTGGGTGTAAATAATCTTTGCCCCACTGGCAAGATGTTTCAGCAATCATTTTCTTTTTAAAAATTCAGTAAACCTGGCTACAGTATGTCTGAACATTTTTCTGTTTCTAGTGAGAGAAGGAAAAAAAATATTTTTTTCTGAGGATTTGAAGTGAGCTGCTCACTTGAGTTCTGAGAAGAAATTAAAGGCAAAACATATGCCTATGAAAAAAACATATTTCAGGCCCTAGCAATCTGCAAAGCCTAAACTTTACATGGAAAAAAGACTGAAAACATACACAGGGGGAAAAAAAGCCCTCAGAATGCATCTTTCATATCCACTTAATTCCATTACCACTAGAGGCATTTTCACAGGGACAATCTCTAGGAAAAGCAGACAGTTGCTTTATCTACTCTTAATGCTTACCAACTAATCTGTTTATCTGCCCCTTTCCCACTGGGCACAGTGGTGATACAGCTAAGCCAGTATACATGCATGGGACCTGGGAGGAGCCAACTGAGGCATCTGCCACAGGATGCAGGAAGAAAGAAGTGGGTGCAGGGCACAAGAAGACAGGGTCTGAAAGAGGATCACTGAAGACAAGATGTTCATGCTTCACGGCTGAGACTAGTACCTGCCCTGTGAGAAAAAAAGAATTAAAACACCTTCTCTAAGTAGAGTGTCTATTTTGACTTTTGTCTGTAGGACCATTATCTTTGTCTGATGATGATTTCCCAAAGAGACCATAAAAATACCTTATTCATTGAGCAAAGACAAGTTTATTATTTACTGCAGTAAGAGAGACCACTATCCTGACAGAGTCTTAGGAGCATCTTGGAAGACAAGGGCCATACGTAGGTTTGGAGGAGTTAGTTTAAAGACCTCTGAATGCTGAGGGCCTAATAGGAGTTGGCTTAATGTTGTGAAATAATAACATAAGATTAGTGAACACAGAGATGTTAGGGTTTGAAAGGAAACTTGAAGAGTAAAAAGCAGTTTGATGATCCCAGTTAAACAAACTATTTAAGAATAGCCTATTGTTCAGATAGATGGATTTTTCAGGAAGTATGTGAAATAATAATATTTGCAACTTTGTCTTTCTGAGTAATAATTTCCTGGAATAATAAAGTCATATTAATATAGACAGTAAGTTGGTGGCTGCAGATGGTTTCAGTTCTCACTGTCTTACGGGATGTAAAAGGCGAATAGTCTTGTTATTAAGGATGGGACTGCAGGATCTTTGATTTGTTGTGCATCTGTATTGTTCTTATCTTTACAACCTTCCCAAGGTGATGCCTAGGGCTTGCCACTGTTCCTAGCATTTGATAAAGAGTAGAATGTATACTGTTTCTTTGATGCTGGTCATGATTTCTGGGAGATAGAGAATTCAGGATAGCTAGACAGAATTATCCTTCAATGATGTCTCCTCTTTTAAAGCACTGCAGCTCCCAACTCACTATTGTGTAAGATTGGAATTACAGAGCATATTTAAAGCCTTATGTGGACTGGTTGAGGTGATACTATCACAGATACTACAGGTCTAATCTGACTGAACAAGGAGTTTGATACATAAGAACCAACAATGGTTTTAAACAAAGAAGAAAGATTCTTTGGCTAAGTGATAATCTGCATGATCAGGAGGCTTTCTAAAGTGGGAAATCAAGAAAAAAAATGCAAACATATTGTAACATTTTTTACAATATCATGAATCTTTTCATTAATAAACAAATATTTATTTTGCATAAGAAAACAAACACAAATACTGCTATGTAGAAATAATAATCAATAAATAATCAATAAATCTCACAACACATGCAGATGTATCTAAACGGATGACTACAGGGAGAAATAATTGTGTTGTAAAAATCACGCAAAAGATCTGTGAGTCTGAACCCTGGATGTGGAAACGTGAGCCAGGCTTTCAGTTGTTCTAACCTGTTTACTTTCCTTGAATAGGACAAATTATAAGGACAATACATTTCACAAATTACTTATGAGGATTAAATGAAATACATTGAGGATATTTGGAAGTTGTTTAAAAATATAAATAGTTACTATTAAGATTAGTTCTGGGCTTCCCTGTGGCGCAGTGGTTGAGAATCTGCCTGCCAATGCAGGGGACACGGGTTCAAGCCCTGGTCTGGGAGGATCCCACATGCCGCAGAGCAAATGGGCCCGTGAGCCACAATTGCTGAGCCTGCGTGTCTGGAGCCTGTGCTCCGCAACAAGAGACGCCGCGATGGTGAGAGGCCCGCGCACCACGATGAAGAGTGGCCCCCGCTTGCCACAACTAGAGGAAGCCCTCGCAAAGAAACGAAGATTCAACACAGCCATAACTAACTAACTAAATAAATAAATAAAATTTAAAAAAAAAAAAAAAAGATTAGTTCTGTATAATTAGTTATTCAACTTCTAGAATAAAGTCTAGGGTGATCATAATTATATCTGCTTGGGTTTAGTTTCTTAATTTTATTTTAAAAATAATGAATAATTAATTTAAAATAAAATAATGTAGAGTTACCAAAAGAATAATGATAAATAGAAATTAGTTGAGTGATTAATAAAATAGTAATTAATATCAAACTTTTTAATTCACATTCACTAAATCAAGTATATGTACCATCTCCTTTATTTAATAAACAGACTAGAGAAAACTAGTGCAGCATTCTATTTTTGTAGTTCTCATACCTCTCTAATATATGTTTTGTAAATGATGTATGCCTCTTACTAAAGGTTTCCTTACATAAAATCCAGCACAATAGAAAATGTAATTATCATTTTTCAAGGAGGACTTGAGATTTAAGCTATCTCCAGTACATTAAGGGAATGAAATGGAATGTATGAGGTACGGATGAATGAAAGCAAGTTGAAGCAAGGATCTTTTCTACAGTCAGGAAACAAGGTCACTCAGGTTTCTGTGAATATTTTGTCAGCCTGCAGCCCACTAATTCATCCCTTTAAATAAGATGCTGGAATACTGTCTTCAAAATTTAAAATTATGTAGCGTTTAGGCCATAGTCAGCACTTTGCAATTCAGAGCTGAGTACAACCCAAAGTTTTGAGGGAATAGAAACTAAGAGCCTTGCTGTGGAAGCTGGTTGACAGAAGAATGGAGAGGAGCAGATGAGAGACCTAAAGACAGCCAAGACTTAGAAGAAAGTCAACACTACTGGGAAGAAGATAAAGAGTAGCCTAAGCTCCTGAATTTTCCTTCCAACTCCATGGGGTCTACCTGTGTCTCCTTTTCTCATCCTGGTTGCTCATAAGGTTTCCCTGAGCTTCAGCTGGCATAAAGAGTTTTCATTTGCTGTTGCCAAAGACCTTAGGTCCTTAACAATTTGAGAAGAGAAAATTTTACCTCTGAAATGGAAACTAAAATGGGTAAATCTATGAGTTGAAAAAGTGCCCATTCATAGAGAAAAAGTTGTGGATGATGAAGACTTGCCAATACAAAAAATCAAGTAAAATGTGTATAAATGGAGGACAATCAAAGCAGAAAACATTTGCATGGTAATTTTCTGAAGTAACTGTTGAATAACCATAGCAGCTTGTTGGTAGCAAGCAAGGAGTTGAGGAAAATTGGAAAGAGTACATAATTTTCAAAGTTCATCCAAAAATATCCAGAGGAGAGAGTGCTCTGATTCCGCATGAGGCTTTGGATTTGAGTGTCCTCCACATTTTAACTTTAAGAATCTAGGACAACAGAGTAATGGTGAAATTGTATTACTTGTTTGAATAGACCTTGATACCTGTCAAATGGCTTTCAAGAACGTTATCTCATGAGAGTCTCACCACTTCAATACATAGTTCAGATTGCAGTATTATTTCCATTTGCAGAGTTTAAAATTTTTAGATTCAAAGCAGTTAAATAACTTATCCAGAGTTTGATAGGGAGTTAGTGACAAGAACAAAATGAGAACTCCAGTGTTTCTGGTCTCCTAGATCAATGCTATAATCTGTTGCCTGCCAGAATAAATTTAACGTAATCTTGTAATGAAGAAAAATGTATATACACTTTAAAACTTTAACAACAGATGAAGAATATTTATTAAATAATGGTCAACCTCACGTTTCACAGTTTTGGACTCTAGGGTAACTCACTTCTCCATCGCTCAGTGTATCTCCAAGAGCAAGGCTAATCTGGAAGTTCAAGAACAAGGGTAATTTTGAACCTTAGTGCTAGGTGTGGACTTTTATGTTAGATGAAGAAAGGGAGTACAAGGCCATTAAGGCTATAATACTTTCTTTTCTCAAAATCCACCCTCCTTGCCTTGTTTCTTCTGACTGCCTCTTCTCTTGAGTGGTATATCTTATACAGTAAGAGAAGCTTAAAACTATTTCACATTTGGGGTGAGGTCTCTCTTTCTCACTCTCCTCTGAGATAATTTAACGAAAAACTAAGTGGGGACTTCCAGGATATAGTGAGCTGGAAGAAGTGTTGTGCCCATCCTTGCAATGAAAAAGAGC
Organism: Balaenoptera physalus; assembly: GCF_965194825.1. NCBI lineage: Eukaryota > Metazoa > Chordata > Mammalia > Artiodactyla > Balaenopteridae > Balaenoptera > Balaenoptera physalus. The sequence goes on along the minus strand of NC_138890.1, from coordinate 98,197,883 downwards.
CAGATTAACGTAAAATTCATGACATTTTTGACCCATCAGAGACCTAAATTCACAGAGCAAATCAATGGCACAAAATCTGACAAGAGATTGGTACCTGCAAGGATAGAGAAGATATGATCACTTTCTTCCATGGATTAGACACAACCTACAACCAGAGGCTGGTAAGAAGAATTGGTGAAGGCTGAGTGTGGGCTGGTAAGACACTGTGAAGCCCAGCAGAGAAAAAAAAAACTGAGGGAGATAGCATGCATTTGCAGGCTTCTTCCATGAACCCCAACAGATGCTCACGGACAAGATCCAAAAGAAGCTTAAGAATGTGTCACTGTGGAACCAGTTTGGAGGAGGGGAAGCAGCCTTGAGAGAAGGGAAAGAAATTCTCACCCTTAGGACCCTGGGGCAAACTCAGGTCAGCTTGAGGAAGGAAAGGGGTAGGAGGAATACCTACTTCTGGGCAAGGAGCAGGATTATGCACTGGGCTCAGAACTGAGAAGATGGAAGGGAAAAGAACTGAGAAGACACCATCACTGAGACACAGGATTCAGTGTCTGCCTAAGACTGAGACTTAATCAAAACAGCACAGAATGCCCTGCCACAGTGCCTGCCACTATCAAACTAACACACTTCGAATTACAAATTATAAGTAAGAGCAGAATATTGCAGGGAGAGGACAGAAGTGGAACACAAGCGTACAAAGAGATCTTTTCTGAGGAAAAAGTTCAAGAGGCAACCTAACATGCCTATTCTGGCAAACAAGCTCCCACACCAAACACAAAGTGAAACTATAGGAAATTGAAGTCCATGCTATACTGAGGGTAAACACCGCCACAACAAACACAGTCCATCTGCTAAGGGGATTAACTCAAATAGAAACCATTTGAAGTTTGTTTTCAGATCATAATAGAATTAATATAGAAATCAACAACACAAAGATTTTGAAAAATCTACAAATATTTGAAAGTTGAATAACACAATTTTAAATAATCCATGGGTCAAAGAAGAAATCTCAAGGAAAATTTAAAAATAATTAAAAATGAATGAATATAAAAATTCAGCATATCAAAATATGATATGTGCAACAAAAGCAGTGCTTAGAGGAGGAAATGTATAAAGGAAAATATATAGCATTAAATGTCCTATTAAAAAAGAGGAAAGAACTCAAAGTAATAATCTTAATTTCTACCTTAAGAAACTAGAAGAAGAAAAGTAAACTAAACCTAAAGTAATCAGAAGAAAGAAAATAATAAAGATAAGAGTAGAAATCAATGAATTTCAAAAAAGTGATCAGTGAAAATCAGTGAAACCAAAAACTGGTTCTTTGAAAAGATAAATAAAATTGGTAAACCTCTGGCCAGACTACCCCCCAAAAAAACAGAGAAAATGCAACCTACACTATCAGGAATTATAAAGGGCCATCACTACTGACCCCACAGAGACTATCAAGCTAATATAGGGATATCATAAACAATTCTTTGCTCATTAGTTCTGAAACCTAGATTATATAGACCAATTTCTCAAAAGACACAAACTACAAAAACTTACTCAAGGAGAAATAGGTAGCTAGAATAGTCCTTTATTTAGTAAAGAAATTGAATCCTCTCCAAAAAAGAACCCCATGCCCAAGGGATTTTATTTGTGAATGCTACTTAATATATAAGGTAGAAATAATATATGCCAAGTTTATGCAGCCATCTCCAGAAAATAGAAAAGAATACACTTCTCAGCTCATTTTATGTGGCCAACATTATTCCAACACCAAGAACAAACAAGGGTTTTATAAGAAAAGGACTGAAAAATCTCTCTCATGAACATAGACACAAGAATCCTCAACAGAATATTAACTAATTGAATATAGCAATATATAAAAAAAGATAATCTGTCTTGACCAAGTGGGATTTATCCCAGGAAATGCAGACTGGTCCAAAATTTGAAAATCAATCAATATTTTTTGTAGATATTCACAAGCTTTTTCTAAAATTTGTATGGAAAGGCAAAGAAACTAAGATAACATGATTCTGAAGCAAATTAACAAAGTTGGAGAGCACTCACACTATTTGTTTTCAAGACTTACTAAATGCTACAGGACTCAAAATGTGGTATTAATGAAAGGATAGATCAGTGAAACAAAATACAAAGCCCAGAAATACATCCAATTTAATAAAGTAAAATGATTCTGACAAAGTTGCAAAGACAAATTAAGAGACAAAGTAGTGTTTCAACAAATAGTGCTGAAACAACTCAATTTCCATATGCAAAAATGTGAACCTTGACACATAGGTCACATTTTACACAAAAATTAACTTAATAAGTATTAGTCAGAATCCTAAAACTATAAAATTCTAGAAATAGACAAAAACAAAAACTGTGTGAATTACAGTTTTGCAGGTATTTTTCAAACATGACTCCGAAAGCAAGATTCATAAAAGAAAAAAATTGTAACTGGATAAATTAAATCAAAATTAATTAATTAATTTTGCTTTGTAAAAAAACAGTGTTAAGATAATAAAAGACAAGCCATATTCTGTGAGGAAGTATATGCAAATCACATATCTGATAAGAGACTTTTGTGCAAAGTATATAAAGAACTTAACAATTTAAAAAACTCAATTAAAAAAAAGCAACTATTTAAAGTTATTTCACCAAAGAAGATATGCAGATGAAAAATAAGCATATGAAGATATAATCAACATTAGTAGTCATTAGGGAAATGCAAATTAAAACTTCAATGAGATACCATTACACATGTATTAAAGTGACTAAAATGAAAAAAAAAATGACAGCACCCAGTGTGAATGTGAAGAGCTACTTGGTGGGAATGCAAAATGTTATAGCAAACTTGGAAGATATTTTGGCAGTTACATATAAATATACATATAAATATACCATACACTTACCATATAACCCAGCTTTCCTATTCCTAGGCATTTACCCTAGGGAAATGTAATATTATACTTATAAATACTTGTATGTTTATGTTCATAGCAGTTTCATCCATAAGCTCCAAATATTGGAAACAATGCAAATGCCCTTCAACACAAGAATGGATAAACAAATGGTGGTACATCCAGTAGAATATTACTCAGCAATGTAAAGGAAAAAAATTATGAATTCTCATAATATGCAAGAATCTAAAAAGCACTTTTCTAAGCAAAAGAAGCCAGACTGAAAGGGCTTCATATTGTATGAGTCCAAATATGTGGCATTCTGGAAAAATGCAAAATGGTAGGACAGAAAGAAGATCATTGGTGCCAAGGTTAAGTCTGAGGGGAGGGGGTAACCACAAAGGGGTAGCACTGGGAAATGACAGAACTGTTTGGTATGATACTGTGGAGGTGAATATATGACTCAGTGCTTTTGTCAGCACCCATAGAACTCTATACGACAAAGAGGGAATTTTACTGTGTGCAAATTGTTTTTTAAAATGAGCTAGAATGTTGGGGGAATTCAGGATGAAATGTAGACTCTGACAATTGAATCTAAATGTTACAAATCCATACTATAAAGTGGAAAAGAAAGGAGCCACCTTAGGTAACTTTGGGAAATAGTGTGTTGACTGGATAATGTAAGGCTAAAGCTGAAAGTAACTAAACACAAACGTAGAAAGAATGAAAACAAAGTCCAAGGAAAAGCTGCTAGGATTTGCTGGCTCAGTCTCTGTGATCTCTAGGCCTAGGATTGCTGTGCCTTTACTCACTTCACAGGTTTTCCTGGGGTTTGCCTTGCCTTGATTCCTGCCTCTTCTCATCACTGGAATGGTTGGGTCATAAGACAATGAACCCAGGTGAAAGGGTTCAACATGTCACTTGGATTAATATTATCGAAGTATAGGCTGGTCTCTTACATGTCAAAAAAAATTCCCTGTAGTATCATTGCCATTTCACAGGTTACACAAAGCCCCATCTAGTGAACTTCATTTGACTGGTTTTGTCTCTGTGTCCAAATTCCCTTCTGGGGGCCACAGTGATGGCTAGTTGATGAAGGGACTCAGAGTTTCTAATTCTAGGATTTTCTCTCTTTCTCTACCTCTCTTGCCATATTTAAAGACAAAATAGACATTTCACACATAGGACAAGAAACATACTTTCTAGTTAAGCTAGACTCCATAAGAACATAGAGTTAGAAGATACTGAACCTAAGCTATGTTGCTTCAACATTATTTTTTCATAAATCAATTCTATCCAGTCCATGTGCAAAAATCAATAGCATTATTGCGGCCCTTCTCCTCTAGGTGAAATTCACACACATTCAGAAGTACTTCTAGGGAAATCATGTGGTAGAAAAACATTATACTGTATGCCTGGAACTTTGTACATTTAAGAAATTTAAAAGGAATTCACTCTTACAGCAGTATGACCAAAATGTTCCAAGTGTAATTTTTAAAATCATAATATTTATACACTCTTTTTCATGGATATATCAGAACATTTCAGTAATCTAATTTTGTTCTTATCTCTATATCCATCTGTGAACTGTCAATTCAGTTTTTTAAGTGTTTAAAAATTTAGTCAATTGATTAATTCAACCAAAAAATAAATGACTAGGGAAGAAAGGTTGTATCAATTTCTGTTTTAAGATCGTTTTTACTATAGCAATATGTACAGCAAAATCATGTGTGTGTGTGCATATGTGTAAATGAGTGCATAGAATAAATATGAGCTTATCAATATTCCCATATCAATACTGTGTATTTAAACGTGAGCAACTGGTAAATCAGCTGCAACAGCACACTTGAATATATAAACCTTATCCACTCTTTAATATTATTTTCAAGCACTTTTCTCATTTTCTATATTGTATTTCTCCAGAAAAATTGAAATAATCTTCAGTTTCAGGACTAAGCATGCAGTTTCTTTTGATTGAGGCATTATAAATAGTGTAGTCTTCAGCATACAATGGTCTTTTAATATGTGTTATATTTTTCAATCAGAGAAGCAATTTTGTAGAAGTTACCTTATGGGGAGAGGAAAGGAGAACTAAAATCTACTATTCAGTGGTAAGAAATAGTGGAGAGGCATTGACACCCTAGTGTAAACATCACAAAAACCCGGCTTAGTGGGGAGAGGAAGAAGGAAAAGCTCTTCCATTAGGTGGGATTTGTAGACCTTGAGTTATGCCTTATTGCTTTCTGATTCTAAGCTCCATCCTGCAAAAATTTTAGTAGCTCCCTTCTATCTCTATGTGTTTATGTCTGTTTTCTTCACTGGACACTGGGTTCTTTGAATCAGAAATTGCATCTTATTCTCCCATATTCCAATATAGCCCTAGCTCAGTGCCTTGCAAATAACAGACATATAATAAGTAATTATTATTTCAGTTTGATTAGACTTTGTTAATGGTTCAGATCTTACTTGCATGCCTGGCCTATTACAAATACTTAGGAAATCCTAAATATTTATTATTTTCCTTAGCTTCTTTTAAGCATATTTGTTCAATGCTCTGATGTTTTGGTGACAGTTCCAGGTTAACTGATTTGGCACATGGGAGGTGCAAATTCCACCAAGGCAAAGTTTAATGGATGAAACAGTACTTTGGGTGCAGGACAATCAGAGCCTTAATCTCATTTTGAGCTAGTAGAAGCTTTCAGTTTAACACCTCTGGCTCACCTCCTCCTCTTCAGCTTTCCACAGAGAAACTCTCAGCCTCTCCTTCATCTCTTCTAAAGAAGTCTTTTTCTTTGGCTACCGGTGGAATTTTGTCCACAAATAATATGGTTTTGCACTTGTCTCTGTTCACTGTCTACCATGAACTTCTGCAGGGAAGACAGCAAACTCTTCTCTTCCCTCTTCAGTAGACACCCTTGGCTGCTTCTTTTGATTTGAATAGTCTGTGAGAGTATTTCTCTTTTTTCATTCTCTTGTGAGGGATTTAGGTGATCAGTTTTCACTTCTATAGCTAAACCAGCTGTCATTCAGGCAAACCTTTAAGCGATGTACAACACAACTCCAGCTGTTTCAAGGCTGTGGAGACCTGTATGTTCCGGTTAACTAAACCCCTAAGGGTATCAGAGAAAGACCCTCAAAGGCAGCAGCAGCCACTGAGCAGATGGGTATTTTTGTCTGTTTGTTTATACCTTACAGAGTTGACCACTATTGTTCTCCTTTTAAGCTAAGTTTAGTTATTGTCATTGAAAAGTTAAGAGGATAAATCAAGAAGAGAGAAGTAGGAGAGACTGAATTTGAAGAGAAAAGCAGCTTAGGTGCAGAGCTGGCAAATCCCTTTTCAGATTGAATATGAATGGTATAGACTACATAAAGGTATGAGTGGTCTTAAATCAAAGAAAATGGAAGTTCTTTGTCCCAGAGGTTACCATCCTGAGGTCACTTTTTATTGTGCTATACACAGTGGAGAACCCCTGGCCAGGACAAGTAGAATAAAAGAGGACTCAATTCTGTGCAGTGCCATGGATCCTTAGTTTACTGTTCCATTTCATTGTGAGACAAAACAATATTTCTTTGAAGAGTTCTTTTTATTTACTCCACTCACCTAGAGCTATGTGTACCGCCGTAATACGGTCACTTCCTTTCAGGGTAAATGCCTCTATTTTACATATGCCCAGCAAATCTACAGCTCACCCCAACACATTATTAACTTTTCTGAGAACCAGAAGTGCCCTGAGTTTTACAAAATGGGAAAGTGGAAAGGACGCTCATGGGAGGCTTGGTGTGTGCTCACTCTCAGCCAACTCAAGTTGATGGCTCAACAGCGGAGGGCCACAGGAAGAACCTGCTGGAAATAGGCATCGGCTTTACCTGCATGGCCCAATAGGACCTCATCCCAGGAAGATATTTTATCAAAAAAAAAAATCTACGAATGACTCATCTTTGTTTTCATGTCACTGAGTCTTACAAATTTAGCAGACAAGCATAAAGAATATTCTAAGATTAAAAAGCAGGTTTCATATCCATGGTGGTAACAATCAGCATTGTTAACTAAGGAAAAAATACAAATCACCTGACCTATCCATCTGCAACAATATTCTGGAACTGTGAAATTTCTTATTTTACCAAATTCCATAGAGGAATGATGGAAAGAAAGACTCCTTGGTTGAAAAATAATTTATAAGGGAATGCACAGAACAAACCAAGAAAGGAAATTAATCAGATTATTTTCGCACCTTCAAGCGATTGTTGCAGATGTTTTCACAAGTCTCAGGACATCTGCTGTTCATCAATTCTAGCAAGTACATGGTGTCACTATAAAGCCAAAGCATTACTCTCATATTTACAATCTGATGTTTCCTACTTTTTTTTCATGTTTTGCTTCTATAACTTAAAATCCTCAAGAAATTAGTTATTTTAGGCAGCTTTTGTTCTGTGGTAGTAGAGAAGGACTCCCTCCATTCAAAGAATCAAGATGGAGAAATACATGCCTTTGATGAGCAAAAGAAGCAGAAAGTAATCTACTTTCATTAAACATCTATTTTGTCTGCTTTTTTTGTTTTGGTTTTTAATCTGATATTTATTTCCCTAAAAGGAAGTTAAGCAGTTGGCAATTAACTTGGATTGAATAACCATTTATTACAGAAAGCCATTTAAGGACTAAGAATTATTTGTTAAATCAATCCTCAATTTATTAGCTGTCACACTTTTAGCAAAACCGTTCAGGATGGCTCTTTATAACAATTCCATCTTTGGAATTGCTTAATACTCAGAAATAAAAGAACATTTTTAATAGAAGATATTTTAGTCAGAAACAACTAAGTTCACACATAGTGGAAATTATATATGCAGATTTACATAGGTAGTTTATACTTAGTTCGTAAAACTTAAAAAGTATTATATAGAGACATTAAAACATCTGAAATAAAAAAAAAAAACAAAGTTTGCTTATAAACCAATACAGGATTTGATATGGAGCTATAAATACAAAAAAGGAAATCTTTAACTTTTCATTTCATGACTTAAAGAAAACAAAAACAAGGAAAGAAACAAGTCTGTGTTGATATGTAAATATAATTGCAAATGTGTTCCTTTGCTGTTTAAATCACCCAATATGAATAAGTGCTTTTGTTTTCCATGTTCCTGTGGGATGTATCAGGTCAAATGTCAGCTCTGGCCTCAAAATGTCCTCTTAAAATCCTGCTCTCCTTCCTCCAAAAGCAGGTGCATGAAATAAACCAGCAGGCAGTCAAAGTTGAAATTACATTTGTGTGTTCTAAATCATGACATTCAGTCTTGAAGAGAAAGAAGAAAGCACAGATGTCTTTTCACCAAAAGACCTATCTCTGTGGAAAAAATGGGGAGGGACAGGAAATCACAGAGACACACCACATTCCTGTTCGTTCCAACTGAGCACTTCCACAGACCTTCTTTGTATCAGACAGAACGGAGACCAGACCAAGTGTTCAGGCCAAGATTAGTGCTATAAATTCTCAGCAATTCTCTGTGCTCACCCTGCATTCCTTAAACGACCAAAATATTAACATCATTTTATATTTGATCATTATGAATCTCATTTCCTGGGTAAGCAGGGAAAAGTTTTAGGATATTGAGAGAGAGAGGGAAACCCAGCTGAGACGTGCATGTGGGCCTCTTTTGGACCATTCCCTTGAATACGATGTCCACTCATATGGTGCTTCCATATAAATAAGCTCAGCAATTTCCCTAGAATGAATATTTGAATGAGTTTTAAAGGAAACTATTTAGAGATCTAGAAATGTAATTTGAATACTAAGATTAAATTGTGTTAATGCACCTGCATTTTCTTCCACCTTCAAATCTAGGATATTTCCCAAATTATGCTCCTGGTTTTTGTTTTATTTTAGTTATTTTTGTTTCAAATGTATATTTCAGCTTTTTGAAAAATAAAGAAAAGTGAAAACAATGGAAAACAAAATGAAAATAAAATTTGCGTGTAACGCATCTTCTTTTTTAAAGAATACAATCTAGAAGAGTATAATCTCATCCCTACCCCAGTTCCATCCCCCAAGGTGATGATTACTAACATTTGGTTCTTAGCTCTCCAGACTTTTTATTTCTTGCTTATAAGAATATGTGTATGCCTGTGTATGTACATATGTATATATGCATGTTAATAAATGTCATCCTCATATATACATTAGAAAATTTTATCATATTTTATCTTAAATTTGAACTTAAAATTCTTCAACAAAATATCCTGAACATATTTTCATAGAAAAATATATACAACTACCTCATTTAATAACTATATTATATTATATAGTGTTTTCAAACATTCTCCCGTTGATGCTTGGTTCCAAATTTTGCTAATACAAATGCTGGTTATTTATAGACTGCTAATCTTTGTGCATAGTTGCATGTTACTCTAAGATCAAATCTAAGAACAAAAAAAATTTTCTGTGTCAAAGTGTTTGTACATTTTATATTTTTATGGATGCTCCTTAATTGTCCCCAGTCATTGCGAGAAAGAGTATGTGACAGTACCTCCTTTTCCTCCATACTCATAACTGGATATACTTTACAATTTATACTAAAACTGATAGAGGGGAAAGAATTTCATTTTGTGTGGTTGGTTTTCTTCTCACTTAGTGAAATTTTACATTTAATCATATGTTGAGTGACCTTTTATATTTTCTTTTCTGTGAATTAATTGTGTGTTCAAGTTTTGCATCTTGTTTCTAATGTGCTATCTTTCTATTCTCATGTTATAGGCCCTGTTCATATATTATGGGCCATGACTCTTGAATTGCTAAAGGTGTTATAAAAAGTTTGAGTCTATGTTTTGTCTTTTAAATTTATTTAAGGTATATTTTATCATTCAGAAAAATTTAATTCAATGTCTCTAAGCAAATAAATTTTCTGAGTTTTGTGGTTTTATATCTCACTTAGAAAGGCCTTCTTTAATAAAAGAGTATAAAATAGTTCCTTTATATTTTATCTCTTTTTTAAAGTTTATGTCTTCTACTCATCTAGGGTGTGTCTGTGTGTGTGTTTGTGTGTAATTACTTAGGCATCTAAATCTACTTTATTTCAAATATATTATTTGTAGATTTTAGAGAATGAGAAACATTTGTTAGGACAAGTTCCCACCCATTATTTTCTACTTTTGAAATAAATTTTTAGTCTACCTCTCAAGGTCCTACCCTCCAAACACACACACACACACCGCCCTATAGATTAAATTCTAAATGCAATTAAAAATGCTCATATCAAATGAGGATGAATTAATATATTTACAATGTTAAGTCCTACCATTCAGGATTGTTGTAGGTTTTGCATTTAACTCAATTTTTATTTTATGACTGTTAGTTATTATCATTTTCTTTACATAGGTCAGATGTGTTAATGAGAGATATCAGTGTATACAAGATGCTGTCTCATCATATTATCAGAAATGGGAAAAGGCAGCATGGAGCTTTGGAAATTGTGCAGAAAATATTAGGTGGTATATCTACAGCACTGACTATCAACCCCATGAATTTTTAAAAGTATGACTCCTAAAGAGTTTTCTGTAATAATTAGGTAGAAAATACAACTACCTAAGAGAACTTAGAACTAAGTTAGAACTAGGAGAAGGAAAGGGACAATTACAGGGACTAAGTTACAGCTGTGGTGAGTTAATAAAACTCTTAGCCAATTGTTATTCATAGTTGCTTTCAGTTTTTGAGTAACAGCTCACATGGTGTTCCGTTGTCCCTCACATATATCCAGTGGCAGTCCACATAGAAACAACCACCTGTCTTGTAAATCTCATGCCACTGACTCAGAAACAACTGCAAACACTTTATTCATCCTGCTGCTTCCTAGTCCCAACTCCTTCACAGAGCACCAAGTATTAGACTAATCTTTCAAACAACTGGTACAGATTTGAACTCCTAATTGCTTACTATAGTGCTTTAGGAATTTACCTTTCTGTTTCCAGGATTTGAAAGAGTGAGGAAAGATTTGACTACAGAAAGATACACCCAGCATTAGAGAAGCAAGCAGAACCTGATTATGCCTTTGAGGCCAGAAGGTTTGCCAACTGGCAGTGCCTTCTGAATCCCTAGAAAACTTATGTTCACATAACTGATTCCCATTCAAAACAGACTTATTATTTGTGTGATTTTCACAAAAGTTTTTACAAGTAATTATATTTAAATACCATTTTAAGAAGGAAGATGAACTTTAAATTATCCAATATTTTCATCTCCACTAAACCCTGTCAGGCAGACACTTTCTATTTTATTGAAGTATAGTTGATTTATAATATTGTGTTAGTTTCAGGTGTACAGCACAGTGACTCAGTTTTTTATATATATATATATTCCTTTTCAGATTCTTTTCCCATATAGTTTATTACAAAATATCCAGTATAGTTCCCTGTGCTATACAGTAGGTCCTTGTAGGTTATCTATTTTATATATAGTAGTGTATATATGTTAATCCCAACCTCCTAATTTATCCCTCCCCCACCTCCCTTTCTCCTTTGGTATTAAGTTTGTTTTCTGTCTGTGAGTCTCTTTCTGTTCTGTAAATGTTCATTTGTATCACTTTTTTCGATTCTATATATAAGCAATATCATGATATTTGTCTTTCTCTGTCTGATTTACTTCACTTAGTATGATACTCTCTAGGTCCATCCATGTTGCTGCAAATGGCATTATTTCATTCTTTTTTATGGCTGAGTAGTATTCCATTGTATATATGTACTACATCCTCCTTATCCATTCCTCTGTTAATGGACATTTAGGTTGCTGCCATGTTTTGGCTATTGTAGATAGTGCTGAAGTGAACATTGGGGTCCATGTATTTTTTCAAAGTATGGTTTTCTCTGGATATATAGCCAGGAGTGAGATTGCTAGATCACATGGTAGCTCTATTTTTATTTTTTTAAGGAACCTCCGTACTGCTCTCCATAGTGGCTGCACGAATTTACATTCCCACCAACAGTGCAAGAGGGTTCTTTTTCTCCACATCCTCTCTAGCATTTATTATTTGTAGACTTTTTGATGATAGCCATTCTGAGTGGTGTGAGGTGATACTCACTGTAGTTTTGATTTGCATTTCTCTAATAATTAACGACGTTGAGCATCTTTTCATGTGCCTTTTGGCCATGTGTATGTCTTCTTTGGAGAAATGTCTATTTAGATCTTCTGCTCATTTTTTGATTGGTGGTTTGTTTTAGATATTGAGCTGTATGAGTTGTTTGTATATTTTGTAGATTAATCCCTTGTTGGTAGCATCATTTGTGAATATTTTCTCCCATTCTGTAGGTTTTCTTTTCATTTTGTTTATGGTTTCCTTTGCTATGCAAAATCTTTAAAGTTTAATTAGGTACAATTTGTTTATTTTTGTTCTTATTTCCATTACTCTAGGAGGCATGTTCAAAAAGAGATTGCTGCAATTTATGTCAAAGAGTGTCCTGCCTATGTTTTCCTTTAGGAGTTTTATAGTACCTGATCTTACATTTAGGTCTTTAATACATTTTGAGTTTATTTTTGTGCAGGGTGTTAGAGAATGTTCTATTTTCATTCTTTTACATGTAGCTGTCCAGTTTTCCCAGCACCACTTATTGAAGAGACCGTCTTTTCTCCATTGTAAATATATTCTTGCCTCCTTTGTCATAGATTAATTGACCATAGGTGTGTGGGTTTATTTCTGAGCTTTCTATTCTGTTCCATTGATCTATATTTCTGTTTTTGTGCCAGTACCATACTGTTGTGATGACTGTAGCTTTGTAGTATAGTCTGAAGTCAGGGAGCCTGATTCCTCTAGCTCCGTTTTTCTTTGTCAAGATTGCTTTGGCTATTCAGGGTCTTTTGTGTTTCCATACAGATTTTAAAATTTTTTGTTCTAGTTCTGTAAAAAATGCCATTGGTAATTTGATAGGGATTGCATTGAATCCATAGATTTCCTTGGATAGTATAGTCATTTTGACAATATTGATTCTTCCAATCCGAGCAGACACTTTTGAAGTTACCATATCAGATTGTTTCATTTAATGCTATCTCATGATTCTTTTGAAACCTAAGGAAAAAAATTACCATTTGTAAAAATTAAAATTTTACCTTGGTTTTCCTTAAAAAATCTTATATTTGTTTTATATTCCTTAATTTTTAAAAATACCAATTTAAAAAGCTGTGTTATATCTATACAATGGTTGGAATATTATTGAGTGATAAAAAGAAATGTGCTGTCAAGCCACAAGAATGCATATTACTAAGCGACAGAAGCCACTCTGAAAAGGCTACATATGGTATGATTCCAACTCTATGACATTCTGGAAAAGGCAAAACTATAGAGACAGCAAAAAGATCAGTGGTTGCTAGGAGTGCAGGGGTGGTAGGAGGCTGAATAGGTAGAACATATGAGATATTTAGGGCACTGAAACTATTCTGTGTGAAACCGTAATGGTGGATACAAGACATTATGCATTTGTCAAAAACCAATAGAATGTACCACACAAAGAGTAAATTCCTAGGTAAACTCTGAACTCTAGTTAATAACCTATAGTATTGGCTTTTCAATTGTAACATATGTACTGCACTAATGCAAGATGTTAATAATAGGGAAAGGTGTGTGTGTGTGTGTGTGTGTGTGTGTGTGTGTGTGTGTGTGTGTGTTGGGGATAGGGAGTAATATGGGAACTCTCTATGCTTTTGCCCAATTTTTGTGTAAAACTAAAGCTGCTCTAAAAATTAAAGTCTATTCATTTTAAAAATGCAAAAAAAAGGACAGCTCAAAGATGAGGTGCTGCATTTTCCCAGTACATTGTTCACTAGAATTTGTGATAAATTCATACTCATATTTAGAATTCTTCAGTTGAATGGACTGATGATCTGTCTTCTACAATACTTTATTAAATAACGCCCTTTTGGGTTGTCTTTTGAAAAAAAGGAAGAGCAGAAAACAATTGTCTGAATTAGTTTACTAAATTGTCTGAATTTGGGGAAGGTAAAAGGGACAGGAGAAGGGAAGAGATTGTGTATGAGAAGAGATGCCTTGCTGCGTTTAGGTTGTTGGATCTTCAGGCTTTTTCGCATCAGCTTTGTTCCATTTATAATACAGATATGAAAGCAGATTGTCCAGTTTAAAGTGTACTAGATGCAGCCAAAACACTTTAGGCAGACTGCATATCGGTAATCTCTTTGCCTCTCAAGGGTTAGTGCTGAAATCTGGATGGTAATGACAGGTCTCAGGCATGTCTGAACTGGTGTCAGAAAAATGGATCAGGATCCCAGAATGCATCTTTACATAAATAAAGATCGCAGTAGATGTGAGCCAGGGATAAGATACAGGAGATGAAGGGCAGCACAGGTTGTATTTCATTTAAGAGAGCTGTCAAGCTGGAGACTGAGTCTATGCAGTACTGAGGTGTATGTTCCCAAAAACGTCCCCTGCTCTAAACCACTCAGAAATAACAAGGACAGTCTTCTTCCCATATATTTCCACAAGTGGCAGAGCTCAAAAAGGAATGGCTGGTTTTAAAAATACATTTTCCCATTCACACAGCTTCTATATGGTAAGATGCTATGTTCCAGAGGCTTTTATCTTTGTAACATCACCCTGTGTGCAACTTCCTAGCTGGGGTAACAAAACAGACAAAATATTTTTAAAAATCAGCAAAGAAAGCCTTACTATTTTTCTTTGCTGAAAATCAATTTTTAACTTAACTCCTACAGTATTTTTCCCTCTTATCTAAGTTTATTTTAAAATATAAAATGGCTTTTAAACGTTAGAATTGTGCTGTCTTAGCACTTAGGACAGCTTCGTCTGGGGGAAGAAAATTAAGATGACCAGATACTGTCCTCATTATAATAGTAATGACACTTAAGTTTCTGTCCATTACCTTGAGGAGCATCCACTGGATTATAATTCAGGGTAGCTATTTTTTTTCTAAAAATTCAAGAATCTGTCCAGAAATAGGTGCTACAGAGAAATATTAGGCCCAGTGTTCTCTGTAACAATCATTCATATACACATACTTTAAGGGGCCCTCAGATTTTTTTTCAGTCATCACCAGGGTGCACTTAATTCTTCTGTTCATCCTCAAGGAAATCATTTCATTTAAATCCCCACCATAAAACAAGTCTCAGACTCTTACTGTTGGCACAGACTACAGTGGGAGTCTAAATCTCACCAGTTCCCTCTAACCCAGAGCTTCTCACCTGGGGCAGTGTTGACATTTTGAGCTGGATAACTCTGTGTTGCCGAGGCTGTCGTCTGCATAACAGGATGTTCAGCGGCACCCCTGACCTCTACCACTTGATGCCAGTAGTGTTCTCCACCAGCGTGACAACGAAAAATGTCTCCAGACGTTGCAGAATTTCCCCAGGTGGCGGGGGGATGGGGTGGGGCATAGAAGTCACCTGAGCTGAGAACTACTGCTCTAAATCTTCCTCAAGCACTTTTCTTCCAGAATCTGTGTGAACACATCTAGCGATGTGGAGATTGCTCTTAAGTGAGGTTTCCAATTAAACATCCGTAACTTGGAACTGCGCTCAAATCAAGGTAACTGAATGTCATTTGGATCGTGGATTTTCTTTATTCAACACCCTCTACTTTCACCTCAAAACAAATCACTCATCTTTCAAGACTCAGGTCAAAGGAAAGATTTTCATGAAGCACTTTCTGGCCTCTCTTCAAATGTGAAAGCAACTCTTCTTTCCCAAGTGTCTCCCCTGAATCCCCTTTTCCCTCCCTCCCTCCCTCCCTCCCTTCCTTCCTTCCTTCCTTCTTTCCTTCCTTCTTCCTTCCTTCCTTCCCTTCCTTCCTTCCCCTCTTCTCCTTCCTTCCTTCCCCCTCTCTCCCTCCTTCCTTCCTTTCATTTACCAAAAAAAAACTAATATACTCTTGCTATGTGCCAAGCACTCTTCTAAGTCCTACAGTTAAAGTTCTAAACAAAACAGACAAAAAAAAAAAAAAATCCTCCCTCATAGAGTTTATATTCTATAATGTAGGTAGAGCATGATAATTATTAAAATAGTGATAAATTCTAAGAAAAAATAAAATAAAAATTGGGAGAGCTGGAATTGTGTAGGGAATCATCAAGGTCTCACTGAGCATGTGCTCTCTTGAGAAACAACAGGAAAGAGGAGTGAGCTGAGTCATCCAGCCGTCTGACGGAAAAGCATGCCAGCCTCAGGGAACAGCAGGCATAACTGGAAGTCTTTACTGTGCTACGTGCTTTACACACATAAGGAGCGACAGGGCCAATAGTTTGGTTATCCACACACTTGGAATACCCTCAGTGCTTAATATTTTTTTCAGTGAATTCAGACATTTTAAATTGCCATTCCAAATATAGGCTCCTAACTGCTTGAGAGTCAGAAGGTTTTACTCAATTCAGACTTCTTTTATTTGGGATTGTTAATTGGGACATGGAAATGTCTTAACATACGCTACAGAATTCTTTAGCTATCTATTTATGTATCTATCTCACTATGTATATATTTATCATCATCTATATATCTTTATATCTATTTAACTAAAGGAAATATACATATAACAAACCAAAGTGGCATGCTGTAGGATTTTAGTATTAGGTTTGGGGGTTTTTGTTTTTTGTTTTTTCCATGAAAACTCCCAACCAGCTGTCACCATGTGTGGTCTTCTTTTCAGCCCAAGTTTCTCTTCCTTCTGGGCTACTCAGTTTTGCTGAGAGACTTTGCATCTTGCCACTTAGAGCACAGCTTGGCCTGGTGTAGACTGCTTCTTCTTTATATTGAGGGACTTAAAACTATTAATGAAAAATCCCCAGCCTCTTCATCTGTGACTCAGAGAGATTAGCAGTCTTTCAGAGGTGATTTACTCTGTGTGCTCACCGCAAAATTCTTTGTCCTCCCTGATACTAGTTTTTCTTTCTCTCTCTGTGATCCTGTGAAAGACTCTGTCTCTCTCACTCTGCTTTCAGTACTGTCTTGTGTGTCACTATTGTTCATCCGCCTGTCCCATGGCAATGTGAAAGGTATCATGTACTGTGCCTTCTGGTCGGGGTGAGGACGTTCCTCGTTGATGACTGAGACAGAGGCAGCAACTCCAATATCCATCTTGTGCAACACAACATTCATCGTTCCCTGCTGCAGCAGCCCAGAGGCTTGGACTCCCAGTCAGGAAGTTGATGCCACACAGACTGGAATAGTTTGTAGTGATTCTAACCAAGGAAATATTTGCAAAGCTATGGTCATAGAGTAAGGAAATCACAAAGAGGAGTGCAGTGCCAAAGGGCGCGTGGGCCAGGTAGGCCTGCAGGAGCAGGAGGAGAGAGCAGTTACTGTCATTTGGAGAGGGCTGACTGACGGGCTGTAGCCTTCAGTCACACAGCCAGCCGGCAGTAATGACCTGCAGGGAGGAAGCAGGGAGAATACATATTCCAATCTCACTCTTCACCCCTCTGTTTCTCCTGTCTTCACTCCAGCATCAAGGGAGCCTGTTGATACAGTCCACAGAGACTGCAGCCCCTGGAGAACAGCAGGGCAGAGAAGGTTGGCAGGTGAGCAGCAAATGGAAGACATTCAGGGCATATTGTCACAGAAATTTCACCTCCATTATCCTTGGTCAACATTCACATCTCACAGATAGATTTTCCCAATTCAAAATACTCACAAAATAGTAATATTATAAACTACTGAAACAAACTAGGATCTTAGTAATCAATCATTTAGTCAGAAAAATCCCCAAGCAGGTGAAAGAATTGAATGCTGTTCATCATACAATGCCAGATCTGAAACAAGAAAACAGACCTCCTAACCTGCAATCCGGTGTGAAATATTCTCATGTTAGAGGAAAACGGAAATCCAAAATGGCAAATGCAATTTAGGACTTCTTGCAGTATGTAAGGTGTGTGTGTTGACAGGTAGAGAGAGGGGAGAGAAGATGGCGGAAGAGTAAGACGCGGAGACAGGTAGAGAGAGAGAGAGAGATAAAAAATAGACATAGACATAGATATAGACATTTATCAAAGACAGAGTGGGGACTTCCCTGGTGGTGCAGTGGTTAAGAATCGGCCTGCCAATGCGGAGAACACGGGTTCGAGCCCTGGTCTGGGAAGATCCCACATGCCGCGGAGCAACTAAGCCCGTGCGCCACAACTATCGAGCTTGTGCTCTAGAGTCTGTGAGCCACAACTACTGAGCCCGCGTGCTGCAACGACTGAAGCCCACGTGCCTAGAGCCTGTGCTCCACAACAAGAGAAGCCACTGCAATGAGAAGCCCTCATACCACAACAAAGAGTAGCCCCAGCTCTCTGCATCGAGAGAAAGCCCGTGCGCAGCAATGAAGACCCAACACAGCCAAAAAAAAAAAAAAAAAAAAAAGACAGAGTGGTCAGAAAGCATAGATGACATGTCAGAAGGTGCCACTGAATTTCAGGCAGAGTTTCAAAAGTTATTCCAGTTCCATTTAATTAACCACAGGCATTGGACTTAACAGTATCACATAATGACCTTAGGAATTAGAAATATTTTCCCTTGTTCAGTTGAATATCTTTATACTTCAAATTCTATACATGTTTCTAATAGTTTTCTTTTTTGCAACATTTAAAGCAGTATTATTATGACATTAATAAAAAAATTTGATTTGATTATAATCGAATAGAGCCTTTAGAAGTCTGAATTGTCTGCACAATAGCAATCACATCTTTTTTATTTGCTACTATTGGAGAATAACTGTTACAATGTAAATACATTTTTCAGATAAGTTAAAAATTGCCGTATTAAGCAACATGATTTTATAAGTTTAAGTGCTTGGAGTGGAGACATTTATGAACTGTGTTAAAACTTATATTATCTACTTAAAAATATTTTAAATGATATTATCTTTATTTGGTAACACACAGATGTTACTATAAATATAAATTGTTAAACTAAACTGTAATCAGATTTACCTTGAAGTAGAAGGGGAAGGACTATTTGTCTTTACATGAAATAATCCCAAGGTATTGTGCTTTTTGAGTTCTTATATCTACTTCCTATAGATTTTTGGCCTTTATAAGCACTTCCGTGACATAATCTATCAAGTCTTATTGTCAAGCTACCTGATTCTTGTGGCAGTCACCATCTTCACAAGTTAATTCTACTCAATCTAATCATCCATTCAGTCAGTGATACTTATTAAATATCTTCTAAGGAAGTTTCAAGGAGACAAACTGAGTCAATATAAGTGAGCTTTTTTAACAAAATTGTCCAAAGCTAAAATAAACTGCCTCAAAATATAGCAAATTTCCCGTTATTGGATGTGTGGATGTGCTGGATGACCATCAGAAGCCATGTCACAGAAGAGATTTTAGTATCAAAAAGGCATGTTATCAAAAAGGCAAATTTGTGATATTTTCAAAACATGAGATGCTGTAATTCTAGCTGTAACTGTCAAAAAATCTACCCTCTCTAACTGCCATAGACTTAGTTCATTTTACTGTCTTTTACATTGGAATTAGCAATGCCTAAAATAGAACTATGAAATTGCTTATTTCTTGGTTTTCAGTTATTTCAAGGAGGAATGGTTCACAAGTTAACACTATGTTCAGAAATGAAGTGATAATATAGGTTATTTCTTCAAGAAATATTTCTTATTTCTTTTACTCTGCTAATAAATCTAAATTAGTTTACTCCATATTCAATACCATAAAAGAAGAATAAAGAGCAAAAATGTTTTTGTTTGATTCAAATCTAAGTTAAACTCTTCAAGAATTCCCCAGTAAGTTAGATCACAGCTTAGCACTTCCACGAAGCTTTGGTTGACTCTCTAGAAGGAAGTCATCATCCTCCATTTTCTCTGCTTGTTGAAAGATGCAACTTCTTTTCCCGCAAAGTTTTCTTATTCAATAGCTTGTCAAAGTTAATGGGTACATGACTAGCATTAAGACTGAAAATAATGTATTATGTAAAATTGGAGCTTTACTTGGTACAAGAAGCTATGAAACAATGGGTTGGACTCAGAATAGGATCGTTTACGCCACAAATATTTGTGAGGTACCTTCCATGCCACAGGTACTCCTCTAGCATAGTCAATGCAGCTGTGAACAAAACAGGCAAAAATCACTGCTTTGAGGAGTCTGGATTTTGGTGTGGGGGGCAGAAAATAAACAAGATAATTATTTTTTCTTTAATTTGGTATATGCTATATAATAATAAGAGCTAGAAAGGAAAACATAAAGCAGAGGAAGGGAATAAGTGCATGTGTCTATGTGTGTATGTTCAGGGGGATACCAAGATTTTAGTTAGGCTGGTCAAGGTAGAGCTCACCAAAAGAGTGACTTTTGAGTACCGACTAATTAAATAAATGATTAGCCCTGTGGATATCTGGGGGAAGAGCATTTGAGGAATGAAGAAGACGAAGTGCGAAGGCCTGAGATAGGCCTGCCCAGCAGCATATCTGAGGAAGAGCAAGGAAGCCAGAGTAGCTGCAGCACAGGAAGTAAGGGACACGCAGTTAGATCAGGTAAGGTTTCATAGGTCAGAAAACGAACGTTTGCTTTTACACAAAGTGAGATAAGACGTCACTGGGGACCTCTGAATGGAGGAAAGACATGATGTGGATTATGTTTTCATAGGATCACTCTCGCTGCTCAGTGGAGAACAGAGTAAAGGGTACGAGATGGAAGAAGGAATACGACATAGTAGATACAGTAATGACTTAAGAGCAGGATAAAGATGTTTGGATGAGGGGGATGGTATTAGAGGTGGTGAGAAGTGGCTGAATTGTTCCAGACGTATTTTGAAGGCACTGCTGACATGTCCAATGTGAAGGATGAGTGCCACAGGGAGTTCAAAGATGACATCAAGATTTTTGGCCTGAACAAGTATAAGGATGGAGGTGTCATTATTTGAGAATACATAGGAACCTAAAGCTTAATTTGGTTGACAACTGAATTTCACTCACCTGTCCAGGTCCCAAGATCCCACCAAACTGAAAATAATCCAAAATACATTTTAGCATATTATATGTTTTAATATACAAAAAAGTTGCAAACTAGACTCATATAATATGACAGGTAGTCCATATTCAACAGGGAGAAATAGAAAATATAATGGCTATGTGGAAGATTTATAATGAAGCACTATGACTAGTGATCTTTACCTTGAAAAGTAATTCTGAACATTGCCACTTAAGCAGACTAAAACAATTTGTTAAAATTAGCTATTTTAATTTCCAATTATTTCCCCATCCACTGGATTTTTTCTCTGCTCTACTCCCCAGCATTCTGTAACTATGCCTAGCAACTATTAACCAAATACACTTCACTGAATCTTTGCATATACTCTAGACCATGCTGTGCAAAAAACATCCCACTATGCCATTCTTGGCCTAGATTGAGGATTAACTTTGAGGAGATCTCATAAATAAAATGGTCACTTTTCTGATTGAATGACTTATGCCAAGCCACTTAAATGGCATGTGTAAAGTAAAATAAAATAAATGGCAAAGAAGTTTAGACTGTAATTTGGTAGCTGCAAAGTATTCAGAAGAGTTGGTTGGAAGGTATCTCAAGAAGGAAAATTATCCTCCTTTTATCCTAACTGCCTGACTTAAGTTCTCCATCAATATCTTGTAATGGCATTATATTTCTTATTTCTGGTGAAAATTTGTCACAGTGAATCTGGTGAGATAATCCCTGCAATAGTAATAGCCATTATGAAGCAATTTCATTCAAATGTGTTATAGAATGGTAACCATTTATTTCTTTTGTTGCCAACAAATGAATCTTTAACCGACTAAAAGACAATAACACAATTTTCCTCTCTTGCCTCAGCACAGCCTGTTCTGATTTGGGGGGAAAATATTCTTAAAAATGTTCCATGGTATGCTTCACTGTAATACAATGATGGAAAAATTGAGATGTAGGACTCTCCTTTGGAGGAGATATGCCATCTTCTTTTCACTGCTTTTGCCTGCTTAACATGCTGCTAGTTATTTTTCTTTTTTAACGTCTTTATTGGAGTATAATTGCTTTACAATGGTGTGTTAGTTTCTGCTTTATAACAAAGTGAATCAGCTATACATATACATATATCCCCATATCCCCTCCCTCTTATATCCCACCCTCCCTATCCCACCCCTCTAGGTGGTCACAAAGCACAGAGTTGATCTCCCTGTGCTATGCAGCTGCTTCCCACTAGCTATGTATTTTACATTTGGTAGTGTATATACGTCCATGCCACTCTCTCACTTCGTCCCAGCTTACCCTTCCATGTCCCCATGTCCTCAAGTCCATCCTCTACGTCTGTCTGCATCTTTATTCCTGTCCTGCCCCTAAGTTCTTCAGAACCATTTTTTTAGATTCCATATATATGGGTTAACATACGGTATTTGTTTTTCTCTTTCTGATTTACTTCACACTGTATGACAGACTCTAGGTCCATCCACCTCACTACAAATAACTCAATTTCATTTCTTTTTATGGCTGAGTAATATTCCATTGTATATATGTGCCACATCTGCTTTATCCATTCATCTGTCGATGGACACTTAGGTTGCTTCCACGTCCTGGCTATTGTAAATAGAGCTGCAATGAACATTGTGGTACATGACTCTTTTTGAATTATGGTTTTCTCAGGGTATATGTCCAGTAGTGAGATTGCTGGGTCGTATGGTAGTTCTATTTTTAGTTTTTTAAGGAACCTCCATACTGTTCTCAAGAGTGGCTGTATCAATTTACATTCCCACCAACAGTGCAAGAGGGTTCCCTTTTCTCCACACCCTCTCCAGCATTTGTTGTTTGTAGATTTTTTATGATGGCCATTCTCACTGATGTGAGGTGATACCTCATTGTAGTTTTGATTTGCATTTCTCTAATGATTAGTGATGTTGAGCATCCTTTCATGTGTTTGTTGGCAATCTGTATATCTTCTTTGGAGAAATGTCTATTTAGATCTTCTGCCCATTTTTGGATTGGGTTGTTTGTTTTTTTGATATTGAGCTGCCTGAGCTGCTTGTAAATTTTGGAGATTAATCCTTTGTCAGTTGCTATTAATGGCACACTTGGGATCATGGTGACCTCTCTCCACCTCCTCCAGCAGAAGTAGGCAGACTATGTCCAAAACAAAAGATCAACAGGGGTATAATTCTATTTTGCATACAAAATCGCAGGGTATTAACTACTTCAAAAGATTCTATAGCCTGAAACTTCTCTCTGAAATCAATGCCTATGTGTGTTGTGATTGGTGAAGTGATCGTGCTGCTCTAAATGATATTAATGTCTAGTTGTGTCCTTCTTTCATAACTTTCTCCACCAACTACCTGAGCCTGAAGCTTTCTGTTTATTATTATTATTTCTCAATTTATTTCATTTCTTAAATTTCATTTCTAAAGCCAAAATTACCTTTGTGTCTTTTGGGGTTAAAATTAGTTCACTTTTTCTACCTTGCTAAGCACGTTTCATTAAAACACAATGTTGATATATCTCCACGAGGGAGGTTAATCTGTCCTCTCCAAATTAAAATTAAAATGGGAGATGAGATTGGATCTTCTTATTGTCCCTTCTGATTCACTTTTCTTCACAAACATGAATCAAAAATTTTTCTGAAATAACAGTTCCTATATGTGTCCCCGGGTGTGCAGATCCCAAAGGGAATATTCAATAAATAGGCACTGGGCTCCTACTTGATGTGAGGCATTATGTTAGATGCTAAGGTGAATATTGAAAAATATTGAAATGCTTCCCATCCAATCTTCTGGGAAGTCTCAGAAAAATCAGTCAACAATGACATTACAAATGCAGTCTGGCTACAGGTGAAGTGAGATTAAGTCCAGAGAGATTATAGCTTATTTAGAAAGCATTATATTTTATACACTTTCATGTTTGATCTGCACAACAGCTCTTTGCTCTCATTAGAGCATATGTTACCATCCCTATTTGACAAATGAAAAAACTGAGTCACAGCAAGTTATTTGCAGAATAACTACAAGTAGGAACTAGGTCCCTGAATCTTAGTCTGTATGTTTTTTAAGGTAGGTGTATAAAAGATTCTCTCAGGACCTAAACTGCAGCCTTTTTACCTTCACTCTATAAGTTTTTTAGTTATTATTGGAATTTGAAACAACTGCATTTGTATCTTAGTTCCAGTTCCCTGGGAAACAGACCCTGAGGCAGGTACACACATGCAAAAATTTGACGGGCATGCTCATCTGTAAGGGAGTGAGAGAAACAAGAGTCGGCAGAGGGAGATGTGGAATTTAAATGCAGTTGCTACAGGGAGTTTTGATGCTCCTTCTTCAAAGCTGTCCCTTGTCCAGGCAACAGGGTTGGGTCTTTATGCTGCCTCATTTACCAGTCATTGAATATAAGGTGCTCTGTAGAGAGAATGAGACTTGGGACAGGAAACTCTTTAGCTAGTGCAATTCCAAGAGAGGTATTCAGCCAGCAACCAGTTACTTGAGAAGTGAGTGAACTTTCCAGCAGTGGAGGTCTAGGTGATGGATCACAACCTCCACTACAACTAGTCAAGAGAGACTAAATTATGCTTTGAGAACAAATTAAACTCAAAGTGCCAGTGACTTCAATGACAAAATTTATTTCTTGCTCACAGAACATATCCAGTGAACATCAGGTAACTCTCCTGGGCAACCGTCCTCAGGGCAGTGACTGAGTGATCCATGCGCCTCCTTCTTGTGTCTTCACCATTTCCATGTGTGGCCTCCACAGTTATGCAGGGGCTTTCACTGCCTCAGTCTGAAAGTGACAGGTCACTTCCACTCACAGCTTAGAGGCCAGAATTAGTCACAGGGCTCTTCAAGAGGACTGGGTAGTGTGTGCTTCCTTGTGTCCAGGAAGGAGAGAACCAGAGAAGGATCAATACTAGAAGTATCTCCATGTATTCTTTTGGGGTGCCAGGATAAATAATACTAAAACAGTAAAACATCAGCCAATCAATCAGTAAGCACTTACGGATCACATTTCATGTAACAGTGCTACATTAGGAGTTTTGACAAGCAGTTAGCAGAAAAACAAAACATTAAAAATCTAGTTGGGAGAAAGGATGATCACATCGGCAAAATAAAGGAACTTATTCGCGGCAGTACGTAATTGAGAGTAAAATTGTGACTATTGACGCTAAATGTTATAAGAATGTAGGGAGGAGATGCCAAGGAGGGGAGAAGTCAGAAAAGGCCTCATGAAAAAGACAAAAATTGAATTGGACCCTGAAAATTGAAAACCCTGTGGAAAAAAAGAGCAGTTCGCCTCCACAATTTGAATAAGGTCTACCTCACGACCGATCTAACAACTTTTTAGATAGTTCTTTGTGAAAATCTCACATACTCAAGGATATGCTGCCATAATTAGTGCAAAATATTCCTTAAAATGAGGGAGGATTCGTAAATTGTGAAACGACATCTCACGAACCAAGAAACAATTTGTTGAATAGCAAAAATCAATGAGGTGCAAATGTGCTCATAGCAAAAAGCACTGTGCTAAAACCACCTGCTGAACTATATTCCTCCTGTCTCAAGACCTAAACTAAACTGCTAACTTCATTGATGCCTGCAGTGCTCATCCCCAACACTACGTGATTTCACCATTTGAGTAATTCCTGACATTGCTCTAATTCCTCCTTTCCACTCCCCAAAGGATCCCCCAACGAATGAAGCAATTTGATCTTTTTAATGTTTTTTTTTAAAGAATCAACTCAGAATATGGAGTAAAATTTCATCCACTTATCTTTGTTGAGGAAAGAGAGCTAAAATACACACCTGATATGTCTTGGGTCAAGTGTTCCCTAACTTAATGCTCACAATCCCTGAGGGTGAACAATTTTATCCCAATTTTATATATGATGATATTGAGGTTTAGTGAGCTTAAATCACTTTCTCCAAGGTTAGAGTTGGTTAAACTGATTACCCAAAGTGTAATTCAAACTTGTATCTGACCGAATCTAAGACCCATCCTCTTTTCACCACAAAATTTCAAGCAAAGGCAATAATTCTATCAAAGTTAGCCTGAACAGGATCCCAGCTTTATTCTAAAACTTTTATAAGGTGAGCCCCATTTTGAATTTTATAGTAATTCAATTGCTAAAGTTCCTAACAGGGAATTTCCTAATGTCTCCACCATATAGCAGACCAGGGCCATGGACTCTCAGGAACTACATTTCGGAAGCTCAAACATAATTTACTTGTGGTTGTCATCATTTACTCTACGTTGGTAGTCTGTAAGAAATTAAACTAAGACCACCCAATTTGTGGGAACGATCCTTCTTTCAACTGTTTCTGACCTGAGCCATACTCATACCAATAACAATAAAGTAGACCATGCTATGCCCCATTCTCACCCTGCTGGACAATGCTGCTCCTTTTGAACACTTTGAAAAACCATGTGCTTTCAAAGCATCTGCCCATGTTACTACGCAACAGCAGTTTTCAATGGACCATGCTTGAGATGAATGGAACACAGGCTACGTCTATCACATAGAGCAGGACACTTGTGATCAGTGAGACCAGATGGTCTCAGGAGTTGTGAGAAAAGAACTAGAAAATGTTGCTCTGCTCTTACTATTGACTTTCCCCCTACCCCCCTCATGTTTGCTAGAACTAACTGCATAATTTAATCTAGTACATCAGTAAAATTACTCCTAGTAATTCAGAAAGTGTTGCATCTGAGTTGCTAGGTAACCATATAAACAGTCTGGGACCCCAGCAGAAAATTCTAATCATCTGTTTTATCAACTTAATCAATTAATAAACAAATAAACAAAATGAGCAATCAACAACAAACTAAAAAATTTAAGAGGAAAAATGACCCATGTGACATCAAAAATATAAAATTTTAAAAGCTCCATATTTGTTGGGGGTGGGAGGAAGCATTAAAAACAAAACTCAAAGAAATTTGAATTTTGAGGTCAAATGAAAAATGATTAATTTAAATCCAAAGCACTGAATTAGCTTTTTATTGAGCTACTTTGGTAAATGCCCTGTATGTGTCCTTGCCCTTGAGAAGATGGCTTGTACTGAAATTCTCAGTGAAAGGCATCTCACTTCTGAAGCCCAAATTCCATCCAAAGCAAAGCAGTCCCCAAAAGGGCTGAGTCAGAGAAGTTATCAACACTTGCTTTTCAGCCCCCTGCATAGCTCAGAAGCCAAAGGGAAGACTGAGTGGATGAGGAGGAAATGCAATCACCCTTCTCACCGTGCTAATCAAAATCCCTTCTGTGGTAATCACATGGGCAGCTGCTGGAAAAAAGTTCATTTAATCCAAATGTAAAACACAAGGTACTGCTGATGGTCCAGGCTTCAGTCCACTGAGGGGAAATATGTCATCTTCTTCCTTTCCCTTCCCTGGAAATGAAACAGTGTGTTCAGCTTTGAAACTCATCAGCACACCCTGTTTTCACTGTCCCCACAAATTGATAAGATGTCTGTAATTTTGACTGAGAATGAACACCCTGCAGACATGATGATTTGTGTCAGATAATTCAGTTGGTTCCAACAGTGTGATGTGAGATCACAAGCAATGTGAACAATCAATCTGCAAAATAAAATGTCTTCAGGTCCAGTATTATTCATCAACTGCATACAGAAAACAGCTCATGCACAAAACAACTCTGACCACAGATAAGCAGCTCAAATTATGCTTTTCACTTGTTGATAGCATCATTGTGATAGCTGCATCAAAATGGAGAAGTAGGCCCATGAATAGACTACAGTTTCAGTGTGAAGAAGTTTTGAGGTATTAATAGATGATAGAAAGGAAAATGAAATCTGCAATTCAGAGGACAGCTTCTCTGCCCAACTCCACAACAATGCTAGGAAATTCATCTACTTTTTCTGAAAACCTAACCTCACTTTTTACCTAGAATGTTGCTTTACACTGATATCATGAGACTTAAACCACTAAAACTTGTTATATTCTCTCTCTTCTCCTTAATAAATGAGGTTTTCTATGGAGAAACTCTTCTCCCCCAGTCCTGATGCTTCCTTCCATGAAGCTCCACTGATATGACAAGCCTGAACCTGCTCAACCCATTTGAGACATGGTAGAGACTGGTACAGTTGAAAAGAATGAGGTTGGCAGAGTTGGTTCAGCTCCTCCTCTCTCCTGGGGTTGAGTAGCCAGCAGAGGACTGGCACTTTCTTCTAATGCTCCTGCTGTTAACTTTTATCTGGGACAGTCCCTCTAAGTGCAGAGGACTAACCTGAACAAAAGAGGTTCCATGGCTTTGAAAATAATTCCTGTCTTCTCCTCTCTTCTCTTCTTTTCTCTTCTCTCCTCTCCTCCCTTTCCCCTTCCCTCCTCTCCTCTTCTTCCTCTCTCTCTCTGTCTCTCTCTATGTATATATATCTCCATCTCTCTCCATCCTCCACCTCACTGGCTTCCCCACAGGCAGCAGGAATTCTCTGCAATGCCTTCAGGATCAGGCACATCAAATATCATGTTCAGCACTTCTATGACTATTAAAGGTGTCCAGTCCTGGGGTTTGATATTAGGAAACTCATTTGCTTTTCACACTAAGCTTCATCTCACACCTTACCCTTATCAGTAACATAGGTGATACTTAGATTTCCCATCTGCTTATTCCTTGCCTTATTTCTCAATGAGTTACCCAGTTAGGGAAGAAGGATACTTTTTATTGAAACCCATAAATCTCAAGAGTTACACCTTTGTAAAAAGTATATTAAAATGCTGGATAAGAAATCTTAGGTTTTGTTTAATGATATCCTATTATAAATGGTCACATACATTAGTTCTCTAAATTTACTTTGCTTTGCTGCACTTCAGACCATCACATTAAGAGAACAATATGAATTGGTGCTGGATTCAATGACCTCTAAATGGATGGGCATTTAATTCAAACTAGAAAATATCTGAGAATTAAGGGATTGGGGGTTCAGACAGTTACTAATTACACTGGGACAAATGATGTACACCAAGGATATTCCAGGAAGTAAGACCCTGATTAAATGGAACTGTCCAACCTCAAATTCTATGAATTCTCCACCATTTGTCCTTTTTGCCTTATTTTTTTTCACTCCTCCTAATGAAATTTTAATGCAGCTGCCTAGCTTAAATAAGAAGCTTTATTAACACAGTTTTTAATTAACTCAACGCTGTTTCAAGTAGATTAAAATATCTGAACCATGTCTATGTCTATGTATTTGTTTATGTCGCTGTCATTTCTCTATGAAAATTCTCTAAAAGTATTTTACTTGTCAAGAGAAGCATTTAAAAGCTTTCAGGCCCCACGTGACATCAAGATAATTGAGTCTCAAATTGTTTTGTAATCAGCATTATCTGGAAATCTGCCTCAGTTCCCCACTCCATTTTGAAGTTGACACAGCCATCATGTGTGGTTTTGAGAACATCTGTTCCCGTAATTCCCAAGGAGAAAATGTCATGAACCGCTGCTCCCCCAAAGATTTGCATTTTGTTAAAAGTTGAATTCAATTTTACATGAGGTCTTAAAAGTCCCAAAAGACATATTAGAAATTCATTGCCAGGGAATTTGTAGTAAACAGTTGATGTTTTATAGCACAATACTGACAAGAGTTACCCTCTTATTTCAGGAAAGCAAAATCAGCGGGGATTTTCTAGGGCAGTGGCATATTATTTCATTCTCCCTTCCCTCTCAGAAGATTCAATATTACTTAGAAAATTCCCAGGGAACCTGAAACTCATAAAAGTTATTTTATGCTATCAATGAAGTTCCAATTCTCTCCTCTAAGAAAAGTTAGATATCTATAAAAAGAAAAAGACTCTTTATATTTTCATGTCCTTGAGAAAGTTTATCTTATTTCATGGAAATAAGAGTTGTAACCCCACATAAAGTTTGGTAATCTAATAATTTCCTCCATCCTTTGGGTGAGAAAGAAATATCTTCAATGAAAATATTGTGTATATATAGAAATAAAGCAGCAACACCAATGAACCAAGGCAGGTTACTTAGATTCTGAGGCTTGACATGATGTGGGATGAAAGAGAAAGTCTGGCTTTAAATTTATTTTCCTTTCCCCTGCTATATTTGCCTTTCTAGTTAAATTATAGACAGCATCATTTAATTTGTCTAGCATCAAACCCTTATCTGATGTAGAAGTAGTGTAGCAAAATTAAAAATAAGATATTGTAAAAGTTGTTCTGCCCAGTTCTCTCCATATTTTTGTCCCAAAATAGGATTATCATTTTCATTTCCTCTTTTTGTTGATGCCACTTTATACTTTCTCTAATTTTCAGGAATAATTTTAAACAGAAAAGTGAAACTCTTACCCACTTAATTTTTATAGAAACTTTTATATTTTGGAATTTTTTATAGTTCTATAAATTTGTTAAGATAGGACCCAAAGTTCGTGTATACCCTGCCTCAATTTCCCCTAGTGTTAAACTCATATGGTATATTAGATGTAACTAATAACAAATATTGATACATTACTATTAACTAAGCTCCATGCTTCATTTGAATTTCATTAGTTTTCCTCTACTACCCTTTTTTCTGTCCAAGGTTCCATCGAGGATATCACATGGTGTTTTAGTCTTCTCGTCTCTTTAACCTTCTCTGGTCTGTGACAGTTTTTCAGGCTTTCCTTGTTTTTGATGACTTTGATAGTGTTGAGGTGTACTTGTCATATATTTTGCAGAATGTTCCTTAGTTTTGAGTTTGTCTGATATTTTTCCTGACTATAGTTCTTCGTTTTTTAAAGGAAGACCACAATGTGAAATGCCATTTTCATCACTTCACATTAAGGCTATATATCATCAACATGATATATTAACCTTGATTACCAGGCTGAGGTAGTATTTTTTAGATTTCTACACTGTAAAGTTAATACTCCCCTTTTCATGCTTTACTCTTTAGAAGCAAGTCACTAGGCACAGCCTACACTCAAAAGGTGGAGAATTAAGCTTCACCTTTTAGGGGGCGGTATAGACTCCTATGAATATTTGAAGTTCTTCATTATAGGAGATTTGCCTCTTTGCTTCCATTTATTTATTCCTTCAATCATTTGTTTATATTAGTAAGGACTCATGGATATTGATTTTATAATTTGGGTTATAATCCAATGTAAAATGTTATTTATATTTTTGCCCAAATTGTTTCATCTCTCACTATTGTGAGCTCTATCAGTTCCCTCCTATGTCCGTTTTGCATACCCCATCATTTTGTTTGAGGACTTCCTTACTTTCTCACACAATAAGATGCTTCAGGTTCATCTCATATATTCCCTGCTGTGGCTCTGGAATCAAGCATTTCTCCAAAGAGCCATGGTTTCTTTTCTTGTAGAATGGTATTAGAAACTAAGGTCTTGGGCCTGGGTGAGCTCAATACTACTGGAGTGTCACTGCTTCAGGCCCCTCTCAGCAGACAGAGCTAAGAAATAATGGATATATGCTAGCGATATGTACATACTTATCTATAATTAGTTTTTTATTTATCAGTTTGTAACTATATCAAGCTAAACATGAATTCCTACTGATGTCTCCAACATTAATCCAGTACCACATGGTCCATACTAGCCTTAACTCCCTTACTTATCTGTAAGTTCCCACTCCAATAGTGAGAAAAATCCCACCAACATCATTTTTTTTTACTTATTTGTTCAATCCCAGCTTATGTGTGTAATGGTTTCAGAATTATATTAACATGTACTCACTTGAGAAAAAAACTTTATTACCTAGAGTACAGTGTTTGTGTATATTTCCTTTTGTATTTAGTCTTACAGTTTCCAGTCAAAACACAAATTTTCAAAGTTACTTAGATCAGAGCCTTTTCCCTTACCTTCAGTGAGACTATGTCATACATGTATGACAGTTAGTCTTCTGTCACAGTCTGCATTCCATCTTGGGACCCCTGAATCTCCTGATGGATTTTTTTCAGTTTGTATACATTAAGGTACACTATTTGGTGCTGTAAAGTTCCAAGGGTTGTGATAAACACATAGTGGCATGTAGGCAAAACAAATTACCATACAAATTAGTACCGCTACTGAAAGACAGAGAGAGAGAAGAAAGAGAGAGAGAGAGGGAGGGAGGGAGGGAGGGAGGGAGAGAGAGAAAGAAAGAAAGAAAAGAAAGAAAGAAAGAAAAAAGGAAAGAAGGAAAGAAAGAAAGGAAGAAAAAAGGAAAGAAGGAAAGAAAGAAAGGAAGGAAGGAAGGAAGAGGGAAGAGAGGTAGGGAGGGACAGATAGAAGGAAAAGAGGGCAGGACATATAAGTAAGTTAGCCATTGAAATCCATGATCTTATTAGACATTTCCTCACAATTTCTTCCGTTAAATCACTTTACCAACTCAGACATTTCAACTAGATAAACTTCATTGTGTTCTTTTCTTATATCCAATACTCTTCAGAGCTGTCATTTACACAGGAAATCTTTCTTAAAATTGATCTAAACAAAGTATCAGATGGTAGCCAGAATAATGCATCTTTTTCCTTGTTAGATGCACTGTTTCTCTTATTTAGTGTCAACCTTAGACAGACTATATTTTCAACAAATGAAATTTTGTACAAACTGTCACTTCAGGGTCC
This sequence comes from Balaenoptera physalus, assembly GCF_965194825.1. Lineage (NCBI taxonomy): Eukaryota > Metazoa > Chordata > Mammalia > Artiodactyla > Balaenopteridae > Balaenoptera > Balaenoptera physalus. The sequence goes on along the minus strand of NC_138890.1, from coordinate 98,165,539 downwards.
AAAAGGATTTTTCTCTCCTAGAAAGCAATTTCTAACCTAAGATTACAGTTTATATCACTTATATCCTTTTCTTACTAGAATATAAAAGGCATCTGGGGCACAAGAGTAGGTGGTTTGTTTATATTGATCAAGCAATCATTTTGAATTATCAGTTTCTAATGTATACTCTACCATAGCTGAACTAAGAATTTGAAAAGATCAGCCAGTACTCTGTTGGAAACTTCTAAATGACAAAGATTAAAAAATATACAATATACTTATAGGAAAAATATCTTTGGATAAAAGAAAATTAGAACCAAAAACGATATAGATTGTGCTAGTACTTAGTTGTGGTAATTTTACTTTTAATACTCAGTGGGTCTGAAAGTATTTCATCAACTCATCACCAACAATAATGTCAAAGGACATAGCTGGTTGTTTATACATGAATAGATCAGGCAATTACGTATGTAGATTAAACTTAATTTTATTCAGCAAATTATCTTTTCACTTGGGCCACTCACTTAGATAATTTCATGTACTGAATGAGAAAGTATTCAATGAACCTGTGGCACTAAAAATCGACAGATTCCTTTTCTAAAAACTATGCTCCTTTGCCAAGCATCAGTGTGATTCTTGCTATCTGTCCCTTTCATTTCATTTCTGGCATTTTTTCCTCATACTAAAGTTCACAGCACTTCCATGCTCCCCTAATCCTCCCAGACTTTTCATGACAGGAAACATCATGATGACTTGGGAGTATTTTGCAGAGTAACTATTTTCCTTCTGCTAAAGGAAGAGCTGAAAATACATTAAACACAAAGGAACACTGGACTCGGTGTCAGAAACCTTTGTTTCAACAGCTCAGTCTGCCCCAAATTAGCTAGGGAACTTGAGGCAAGTCATGCAACTTGAATGTCTAGTCTTTTAATTTTAAAAATATAGAATTTAAGCCACCCAGTTTGTGGTACTTTGTTATGGCAGGCCTGGTGAACTAATATAACTGAATTCCCAAGAAGAACACTAAGTTAGGTTCCTGGACCCAATTCCAGTGTGTGTGTGTGTGTGTGTGTGTGTGTGTGTGTGTGTGTGTGTGTGGCCTTCTCCTCACCAATAAGCAATTCTCAGACACCTGGAGATGGCATCAGATTTCATAGGTAAAGGGATCAGTCCCACAAGACTGCCCTCCACTTTAGATGCCAGTCCCAAGCCTGTACAGGTTGTTACCTGTACTTCTGACCAACTGGCTGTAAATCAGAGGTTCCCACAACTTCCCTGGGTTCAATTAATTTTCTAGAACAGCTTTCAGAACTCAGAAAAACTCATTTACTCACTAGATTACCAGTATATTACAAAGGATATTAAAGGATACCAAAAAAAAAAAAAAAAGAAAGAAAAAACGCTATGGGAGGTGATGGCCTTCTGCATGTTGCCTGAAATAAAAGGAGGAGCTCTGCATGGATTTGAAAAGAAGGTTAGTTTTATTTTTTAAAAAGCCAAAATAGTGTTGAGAAAAATATGAAACTTTTCTTCCATAATCAAGCTCTAAAAATGTGTCATCAAACACATGACTCTTTTAAACTACCAAAAATGAGCTGAGAATAAATCATTTAGGCAAAGGAAATAGGATTACTGAGTTTAATATAGCTATCAGGAAATTGTTTTTCATTATCTAGAAACTAAAATCTGAGTGACACAAACTTACACTGAATGAAAATATATCAAATGTTTCAATCAAATGAAAATGCTATAGCTTCAGAGAATATTTCTGTTGGCACTTATCTTTCCCAATCAGCATTTAATCAACTAGAATTATTTTTAAAGAAATAATGTATTGCAGTGAATAAATCCCTTACAAATTTAAATCTCAGGATGCTTTTTCTGGGCATAGCTGAGGTTCCCTTCACCTTTCTTACCTTATGCAGAGCCTACCTATGTGGCCTGCTTAACACTAGTATTCATCTTGTTCTTCCACAGGTGTTCTCTCTATCCACAACCCTCATTCTTTTGAATAAGAGGCTATTGTTTTCCAATTTCTTCACCCGACTTCTTTGTCTGAAGCAAAGCACAACCCTTTTACATTTTTGAAGAACCTCCTTAAAGTTCCAAAGGCAAAAGAAAAAAAAAAAAAAGGAATGAAAAGAAAAAAATAAGTGATAAATAAAGTAGGAGTTGTAACAAACTGTTAAAGTCCTGGTATTAATGGTTCCTGGCCTCTATGTAAACTGGAATGGGGTAAGGTGGGTTCATTTGAGGCTGCTTTTACCATCTTCCCTCCTAATTACTTCCTTCCTTTCTACATCAAACATTAACCCAATCCAGACTGAAATTGGCACAGACTCAAGGTACCTCAAGGTACTGAGTAGAATTAAGGAAACCCAGTCTCTTCCTCCTAGTTTTCTATTTGCATTTCAGTCCAAGGAAAGCTCCTCTGACCTGGGCTATGCTGCATATCTGTTATGTCAACTCTTTGATACTCTTAGCTCCTGCCTTAGAGCCTAAGTTCTAAAGGAAAGAAAGGCAATTCTCTGTCGACCAGCTAAGACTCCGAGCTTGGTTTTTTTAATTAAAGAATTTAGTTTTTAAAGAAGTTTTAGGTTCACAGCAAAACTGAGGGGAAGATACAGAGATTTCCCATATACCCCCTGTCCCTGCACATGCATAGCCTCCTCCATTGTCAACATCCCCCATCAATGTGGTGCATTTGTTGTAATTGATGAACATACACTGATACCTCATAATCAGAGTCAATAGTTTATATTATGGTTCATTATTAGTATTGTACATACTATGGGTCCGGACAAATGTTTAATGGCTTGTCCATCAATATGATGTCATACAGAGTATTTTCAAAGCCCTAAAAATCCTTTGAGCTCTGCCTATTCATTCTTCCCCTCTCCTCTGCAACCTCTGGCAACCACTGATCTTTTTTGCTGTCTCCATAGTTTTGCCTTTTCAGGAGTTTATATAATTGGAATCATTCAACATGTAGGCTTGTCAGATTGGCTTCCTTTACTTAGTACTATGCACTTAAGTTTCCTCCATGTCTTTTCATGGTTTGATAGCTCATTTCTTTTTAGTGTTTGAATAATATTCCTTTAGTATGAATGTACCACTGTTTATCCGTTCACCTACTGAAAGACATTTTGGTTGTTTTCAGGTTTTGACAATTATGAATAAAGCTGTAATAAACATCTGTGTGCAGGGTTTTGTGTGGACATAAGTTTTCAACTCCTTTGGATAAACATCAAGGAGCATAATTGCTGGAATGTATGACCAGAGTATGTTTAGTCTTGTAAGAAACAGCCAAACTGCTTTCCAAAGTGGCTGTATCATTCTGCATTCCCATCAGCAATGAAAGAGAGCTCCTGTTGCTCAACCTCTTTTCCAGCATTTGGTGTTGACAATGTCCAGATTTTGACCATTCTAATAGGTGTGTAGTAGCATCTCATTGTTTTAATATACATTTTCCTGAGGACATATGATGTGGAACATCTTTTCATATCCCTTTTGTCACATGTATATCTTCTTTAGTGAGGTGTCAACTAAGGTCTTTGGCCCATTTTTTTCCATATTATTTTTTCATATTTCTTATTGTTGAATTTTAAGAGTTCTTTGTATATTTTGGATAATAGTCCTTTATATCAAATATGTGTTTTACAAACATTTTCTCCCAGTCTGTGGCTTGCCTTCTCATTCTCTTGACATTGTCTTTTGCAGAGCAGAACTTTTTAATTTTAATAAAGTCCAGCTTATCATTTATTGCTTTCATGAACCATATCTTTGTCTTTTTTAATCTAAAAAGTCATCAATATTCCCAAAGTCATTTAGGTTTTCTCCTATGTTATATTCTAGAAGTTTTATGGTTTTGAATTTTACATTTTGGTTTGTGATCCATTTTGAGTTAACTTTTCTGAAGGTTGTCAGACCTATGTCTAGGGTCATTTTTTGTTGCATGTGGATATCCAGTTGTTCCAGAACCAGCACCATTTGATGAAAAGACTATCTTTGCTCCATGGCACTGCCTTAGCTCCTTTGTCAAATATCAGTTGACTATTTATATATGGGTCTATAGCTGTACTCTCTAGTCTGTTCCATTGATCCATTTGTCTTTTCTTTTGCCAGTACCACACTGTCTTGATTGCTATAGCTTGTCTTAGTAAGTAAGCGTCAAAGTCAGGTACTGTCAGTCCTCCAACGTTGCTCTTTTCCTTCAATGTTGTGTTGGCTATTCTGGATCTTCTGCATCTCTACATAAAATTTAGAATCTGTTTGTCAATATCCACAAAAGAACTGGCTGGGATTTTTATTGAAATTGTACTGAATCTACAGATCAAGTTGGGAAAACCTGACATTTTGACAGTACTGAGTCTTTCTATCTATTAACATAGATTCTCTCTCTGTTTTGTTCTTCTTTGAATTCATTCATCACAGTTCTGTAGTTTTCCTCATATAGATTTTGTACATATTTTGTTAGATTTGTACCTAAGTATTTCATTTATGGGGGTACTAGTATAAATGCTATTGTGTTTTTTGTTTCAAATTCCACTTGTTCATCGCTGGTTCTGCCTTGATTTTTAATTTAATTTTATTTATTTATCTTTTATACAGCAGGTGCTCTTAGTTATCTGTTTTACACGTATTAGTGCATATATGTCAATCCCAATCTCCTAATTCATCCCACCACCACCACCCACCCCCACTTTCCCCCCTTGCTGTCCATACGTTTGTTCTTTATATCTGTGTCTCTATTTCTGCCTTGCAAACTGGTTCATGTGTACCATTTTTCTAGATTCCACATATATGCGTTAATATAAGATATTTGTTTTTCTCTTTCTGACTTACTTCACTCTGTATGAAAGTCTCTAGGTCCATCCACATCTCTAAAAATGACCCAATTTTGTTCCTTTTTATGGCTGAATAATATTCCATTGTGTATATGTACCACATCTTCTTTATCCATTCGTCTGTCGATGGGCATTTAGGTTGCTTCCATGACCTGGCTATTGTAAATAGTGCTGCAATGAACAATGGGGTGCATGTGTCTTTTTGAATTATGGTTTCTCTGGGTATATGCCAAATAGTGTGATTGCTGGGTCATATGGTAATTCTATTTTTAGTTTTCTAAGACCTCCACGCTGTTCTCCATATTGGCTGTATCAATTTACATTCCCACCAACAGTGCAAGAGGGTTCCCTTTTCTCCACACCCTCTCCAGCATTTGTTGTTTGTAGATTTTCTGATGATGCCCATTCTAACTGGTGTGAGGTGATACCTCACGGTAGTTTTGATTTGCATTTCTCTAATAATTAGTGCTGTTGAGCAGCTTTTCATGTGCTTCTTGGCCATCTGTATGTCTTCTTTGGAGAGATGTCTATTTAGGTCTTCTGCCCATTTTTTGATTGGGTTGTTTGTTATTTTAATACTGAGCTTCATGAGCTGTTTACATATTTTGGAGATTAATCCTTTGTCCGTTGATTCATTTGCAAATATTTCCTCCCATTCTGAGGGTTGTCTTTTCTGTCTTGTTTATAGTTTTCTTTGCTATGCAAAAGATTTTAAGTTTCATTAGGTCCTATTTGTTTATTTTGTTTTTATTTCCATTACTCTAGGAGGTGGGTCAAAAAAGATCTTGCTGTGATTTATGTCAAAGAGTGCTCTTCCTATGTTTTCTTCTAAGAGTTTTATAGTGTCTGGTCTTACATTTAGATCTTTAATCCATTTTGAGTTTATTTTGTGTATGGTGTTAGGGAGTGTTCTGATTTCATTCTTTTCCATGTAGCTGTCCAGTTTTCCCAGCACCACTTATTGAAGAGACTGTCTTTTCTTCATTGTATATCCTTGCCTCCTTTGTCATAGATTAGTTGACCATAGGTGTGGGGGTTTATCTCTGGGCTTTCTATCCTGTTCCATTAATCTATATTTCTGTTTTTGTGTCAGTATTGTCTTGATTACTGTAGCTTTATAGTATAGTCTGAAGTCAGGGTGTCTTATTCCTCCAGCTCCGTTTTTTCCCCTCAAGATTGTTTAGCTATTCAGGGTCTTTTGTGTCTCCATACAAATTTTAAGATTTTTTGTTCTAGTTCTGTAAAAAATGCCATTGGTAATTTGATAGGGATTGCACTGAATCTGTAGATTGCTTTGGGTAGCATAGTCATTTTCACAATGTTGATTCTTCCAATCCAGGAACATGGTATATCTCTCCATCTGTTGGTATCATCTTTAGTTTCTTTCATCAGTGTCTTAGAGTTTTCTGCATACAGGTCTTTTGTCTCCTCAGGTAGGTTTATTCCTAAGTATTTTATTCTTTTTGCTGCAATGGTAAATGGGAGTGTTTCCTTAATTTCTCTTTCAGATTTTTCACCATTATTGTATAGGAATGCAAGAGATTTCTGTGCATTAATTTTGTATCCTGCAACTTTACCAAATTCATTGATTAGCTCTAGTAGTTTTCTGGTGGCATCTTTAGGATTCTCTATGTATAGCATCATGTCATCTGCAAACAGTGACAGTTTTACTTCTTCTTTTCCAATTTGTATTACTTTTATTTCTTTTTCTTCTCTGATTGCTGTGGCTAAAACTTCCAAAACTATTTTGAATAATAGTGGCAATAATGGACATCCTTATCTTCTTGTTCCTGATCTTAGAGGGAATGGTTTCAGTTTTTCACCATTGAGAATGATGTTGGCTGTGGGTTTGTCATACATGGTCTTTATTATGTTGAGGTAGGTTCTCTCTATGCCCACTTTCTGGAGAGTTGTTATCATAAATGGGTGTTGAATTTTGTCAGAAGCTTTTCCTGCATCTATCAAGATGATCGTTTGGTTTTTATTCTTCAGTTTGTTAATATGGTGTATCACATTGATTGATTTGTGTATATTGAAGAATACTTTCATCCCTGAGATAAATCCTACTTGATCATGGTGTATGATCCTTTTAATGTGTTGTTGGATTCTGTTTGCTAGTATTTTGTGAGGATTTTTGCATTTAATCTGTAATTTTCTTTTTTTGTAGTATATCTGTCTGGTTTTGGTATCAGGGTGATGGTGGCCTCATAGAATGAGTTTGGGAGTGTTCCCTCCTCCGCAATTTTTTGGATGAGGTTGAGAAGGATAGGTGTTAGCTCTTCTCTAAATGTTTGATAGAATTCACCTGTGAAACCATTTGGTCCTGGACGTTTGTTTGTTGGAAAAATTTTAATCACAGTTTCAATTTCATTACTTGTGACTGGTCTGTTCATATTTTCTATTACTTCCTGGTTCAGTCTTGGAAGGTTATACCTTTCTAAGAATTTTTCCATTTCTTCAAGGTTGTCCATTTTATTGGCATAGAGTTGCTTGTAGTAGTCTCTTAGGACACTTTGTATTTCTGCGATGTCTGTTGTAACTTCTCCTTTTTCATTTCTGATTTTATTGACTTGAGTCCTCTCCTTCTTTTTCTTGATGAGTCTGGCTAGAGGTTTATCAATTTTGTTTATCTTTTCAAAGAACCAGGTTTTGGTTTTATTGATCTTTACTATTGTTTTCTTTGTTTGTATTTCATTTATTTCTGCTCTGATCTTTATGACTTCTTTCCTTCTACTTACTTTGGGTTTTTCTTCTTTCTCTAGTTCCTTTAGGTGTAAGGTTAGATTGTTTATTTGAGATTTTTCTTGTTTTTTGAGGTATGATTGTATTGCTATGAACGTCACGCTTAGAACTGCTTTTGCTTCATCCCATAGGTTTTGGACTGTCATGTTTTCATTGTCATTTCTCTCTAGGTATTTTTTTATTTCCTCTTTGATTTCTTCAGTGATCTTTTGGTTATTTAGTAACGTATTGTTTAGCCTCCATGTGTTTGTGTTTTTTACGTTTTTTTCCCTGTAATTCATTTTTAATCTCATAGCGTTGTGGTCAGAAAAGATGCTTGATATGATTTCAACTTTCTTAAATTTACCGAGACTTGATTTGTGATCCAAGATGTGATCTATCCTGGAGAATGTTCCGTGTGCACTTGAGAAGAAAGTGTAATCTGCTGTTTTCGGATGGAATGTCCTATAAATATCAATTAAATCTATCTGGTCTATTCAGTCATTTAAAGCTTGTGTTTCCTTATTTTCTGTCTAGATGATCTGTCCATTGGTGTAAGTAAGCTGTTAATGTCCCTTACTATTATTGTGTTACTGTTGATTTCCTCTTTTATAGCTGTTAGCATTTGCCTTATGTACTGAGGTGCTCCTATGCTGGGTGCATATACATTTATAATTGTTATATCTTCTTCTTGTATTGATCCCTTGATCATTATGTAGTGTCCTTCCTTGTCTCTTGTAGCATTCTTTATTTTAAAGTCTATTTGATCTGATATGAGTATTGCTACTGCAGCTTTCTTTTGATTTCCATTTGCATGGAATATCTTTTTCCATCCCCTCACTTTCAGTCTGCATGTGTTGCTTGCTTTGAAGTGGGTTTCTTTTTTTTTTTTTTTCCACACACACACACTATATTTTATTTTTACAAGAGATAAATAGACTGACACCAAGCATTGTACATGGATGACCACAACAAAAGCAACAATGATTGCAATTACCAAACATGAAACACACTTATACTATGTCATAATATTGACATTCAGTCCAGTAATCCTCCACTGTAACAGCTCCTTTACTTTGCAGTGAAAATTGATTTGTATATTCTTTGCCTCTGAGTCCTTGTTGGATTTTTTTTTTTTAATTCAGACAGAAAGTCACAAAAATTATACTCACCCTCATCAGTTCACTCAGTCCCATGTAATTAATTTTTTTTTCATCTTGATCTTTTGTTAGCACTTTTATGAGTTCATCAGTTTTTCATTAGAGTTCTGAAAATTCAGTTCTGCTTATTCATTCAGTTCAGCAGTACAGTCAGTTACCAGAAACCTGTACTTGTCAGAGTCTTTTCCATGAATTTCTTAAAGATGAAACCCTTTTATAGGAACATATTTGCAATAGCATCAGAGTACACACAGAACTGTCTGTAAATGACAAAAGACTTAAAAATGACCACAGTTAAAAATTTGATGAAAGTTCATAATAATGCAGTTGACAAGAAAATTAGTTATTTCTGAGATATACATTTTAAGGTAATAACTAGGATTATGACTTATAACATTATACCAGAACATATAAGATTTTTAGAAATTTCATGTAGTGAAGTGGGTTTCTTATAGAGAGCATATGTATGGGTCTTGTTTTGTATCCATTCAGCGAGCCTGTGTCTTTTCGTTGGAGCATTTGATCCATTCACATTTTAGGTAATTATTGATATGTATGCTCCTATTAACATTTTCTTAATTGTTTTGGGTTTAGTTTGGTAGTTTCCTTTTCTTCTCTTGTGTTTCCCACTTAGAGAAGTTCCTTTAGCATTTGTTGCTGGTTGGTGGTGCTCAATTCTCTTAGCTTTTGCTTGTCTGTAAAGATTTTGATTTCTCCTTCAAATCTGAGTGAGATCCTTGCTGGTTAGAGTAATCTTGGTTGTAGGTTCTTCCCTTTCATAACTTTAAATATATCGTGCCACTCCCTTCTAGCTTGTAGAGTTTCTGCTGAGAAATCAGCTGTTAACCTTATGGGAGTTCCCTTGTATGTTATTTGTCATTTTTCCCTTGTTGCTTTTAATAATTTTTCTTTGTCTTTAATTTTTGTCAATTTGATTACTATGTGCCTCGGCGTGTTTCTCCTTGGGTTTATCCTGCCTGGAACTCTCTGCACTTCCTGGCCCTGGGTGGCTATTTCCTTTCCCAAGTAAGGAAATTTTAGACTATAATCTCTTCAATTATTTTCTCGGGTCCTTTCTCTCTCTCTTCTCCTTCTGGGACCCCTATAATGTAAATGTTGTTGTGTTTAATGTTGTCCCAGAGGTCTCTTAGGCTGTCTTCATTTCTTTTCATTCTTTTTTCTTTATTCTGTTCCACGGCAGTGAATTCCACCATTCTGTCTTCCAGGTCACTTATCCGTTCTTCTGCCTCAGTTATTCTGCTTTTGATTCCTTCTAGTGTATTTTTCCTTTCAGTTATTGTGTTGTTCATCTCCATTTGTTTGTTCTTTAATTCTTCTAGGTGTTTGTTCTTTAATTCTTCTAGGTCTTTGTTAAACATTTCTTGCATCTTCTCGATTTTTGCCTCCATTCTTTTTCCCAGGTTCTGGATCATCTTCACTATCATTATTTTTTTTTTTTTCCCACTATCATTGTTCTGAATTGTTTTTCTGGAAGGTTGCCTATCTCCACTTCATTTAGTTGTTTTTCTGGGGTTTTTTCTTGTTCCTTCATCTGGTACATAGTCCTCTGCCTTTACATTTTGTCTGTCTTTCTGTGAATATGGTTTTCATTCCACAGGCTGCAGGATTGTAGTCCTTCTTGCTTCTGCTGTCTGCCCTCTGGTGGATGAGGTATCTAAGAGGCTTGTGCATGCTTTCTGATTGGAGGGACTGGTGTTGGGTAGAGTTGGGTGTTGCTCTGGTGTGCAGAGCTCAGTAAAACTTTAATCCGCTTGTCTGCTGATGGGTGGGGCTGGGTTCCCTCCATGTTGGTTGTTTGGCCTGAGGCAACCCAGCACTGGAGCCTACCTGGCTCTTTGGTGGGGCTAATGGCGGACCCTGGGAGGGCTCATGCCAAGGAGCACCTCCCAGAACCTCTGCTGCCAGTGTCCCTGTCCCCATGGTGAGCCACAGCCACCACCCACCTCCGCAGGAGACCCTCCAACACCAGCAGGTAAGTCTGGTTCTGTCTCCTGTGGGGTCACTGCTCCTTCCTCTGGGTCCTGATGTGCACACCACCCCGTGTGTGCCCTTCAGGAGTGGAGTCTCTGCTTCCCCCAGTCCTGTCAAAGTCCTGCCATCAAATCCCGCTAGTCTTCAAAGTCTGTTTCTCTATGAATTCCTTCTCTCGTTGCCGGACCCCCAGGTTGGGAAACCTGACGTGCGGCTCAGAACCTCCACTACTGTTGGTGGACTTCTGTGGTGCAAGTGTTCTCCACTTCGTGAGTCACCCACCCAGCAGTTATGGGATTTGATTTCATTGTGATTTTGCCCCTCCTACCATCTCATTGTGGCTTTCCTTTGTCTTTGGATGTGGGGTATTTTTTGTGTTGAGTTCCAGTGTCTTCCTGTCAATGACTGTTCAGCAGTTAGTTGTGATTCCAGTGCTCTTGCAAGAGGGAGTAAGCGCGCATCCTTCTTCTCCACCATCTTCTCTCCTTGTGGTTCTGCCTTGATTTTGAAGTCACCTCTTTTGTCCTCTCCAGGCAACAATGGACTCCTGACAATTCTAGCTTCTCCAATGTACTCTATCCCTGAGTATCTATTCAGTTTACTCACTTCACTAGCCAGTTATTAAGGTAGTGCATTTTCTTATTTAACTTTTATCTGTTTAACAAATTATTGAGAGTTGCTTATGTGCCAAGCACGGTACTAGGCTTGGAGTATACTATAGTGAATAAAAAGACATAGTGCCTGTACTGATGGGACCTAATAGAACAAATATAGAAAATGATATTACAGATCACATACAATGAAAGATAAGAAAAAGATCCTATGAGGGAGAATAACAGACATCTACTTTAAATTGGTTTTCCAAGAAGCACTTACCTGAAAAAGTAAGATTTTAATTGAGACACTAAAATAAAAATAAAAAACATTATAGAAATGAATGGAAAGTGTGTCAGCGGCAGAGTGAACATCTGAGACAGTCCTAAAGCACATCATGGTAACTTCATACAATTGCTCAGGTTATGCTGTGGCACTAGTTCCTGGGGAAAACATTTATTCCATGAATTGGTCTTGTTGTCTTATACTGGGTCTTACCCTTACTCTAAGTCAGGGTTTGAAACTATCTCATACATGGAGTTGATACCTGATGCCCTCATCCATGATGTCAGGCTACCATAGGCCTTTGAAAATATCAGTAGCATGCTTTATGTTCTGCTGTTCCAAAGGTTGTACCTCTAGTAGACCTTCTGCTGAACTTTGTTTCTAAACAGAGAGGAGCCCCTAGCCTCAGCTCATTTTCAGGGCAGATGTTTTCTAACCCTTCTTGTTCAGGTTGACAGCTCTGCTCCCTCCCTTCCCCTTCCAGAGGACTAAGGTCCAAGGGCCTGTCTCTATTTTCAGCCAAATATTGGAAAATATGAGCAACAGTTTAAAAAGCAAATTTTCAATGAGAATGAAATATGCATTTTAACTTTAAAAAAATCTTAGTTTTCATTTCTTTTGGAGAAGGCCATTCTTACTGCTATATACTTATAACATAGTAGGAGATTTAAAAGCACAGCATCCATATCTCATGGACAATAGTCTAAGGACTCAGTTTTAAATATATGCAAATAGAGTAATCTTTCTCCATCATGTGAAAGTTGAGTTATAATAAAAGTTTTGTGTGTCACAAAACAGAATTTCAGAGTGACAGATAAGGTTAGGAAAAATAAGGTAGAATGGATGGTTAATGCAATTAGAATGGTTGATTCAATCTGAAAGTGGACAATAAAATGTTTAAGCAATGAATAAACACAATGGGGTATTTTTCTAATTCTTGCTTGTTTGCAAAAATGTCAAAGAATATGTCAAATATAAAGTGGAGACAATTTTAAATTAGAAATATAGTTAGTTAATGAAGGTGTTCTTATAAACGTATTCTAGAAGTACAAGCGAGTTTCATATCTAGAACTATTGGCACCTTACTTAAAAATCCTGTTAATGACAGTATCAGTAATGTTGGCATATTTATAATTAAGAATGACACTTCTCAACATAAAGCATAAATTTTTGCATTTCATATTTATGAGTATTAATTGCTCTATTTCCTCATGCCTAGACTATATACTGATGCTATCACAACACAGAGTAAAACCCTAAGGAGATTATTGATTAATCAGCTTTTCCAGTTTATTTGGAAATAACAATTTTGTTTTCAAAATAGAACCAGATTAAGTATGTTTACTAGATCTCTGAAATTGAAGAAATATAATTTACAAAATAGCTACCATTGTACACTTATTTATTTTTAAAAGAATATCCCATTCTTGAAATACTTACTTCCTACAAAATTGAACTAAGGTCTTTTCCAGATTAAGTAGGTTTTTTAAAGGCTCTGTATCATCAAGACTGTAAAGATCTCTTAAATTGGTCAACAATATAAAATAGTACATGAGGAATGGAGTGACAGGCATAGCACTTGTTGGTAGAGTAGAGAGAGAATATTCTTGTCAAAGCTGTAATCAGAAAATTTTCTAGACATGCCAGCCTAGGTAGCCACTTGTTACATGCATTTAAGCTGTATATGATAACTGTATGTTTTTCTTCTGTTTTTTGCCCTGGAAGCCCCAGTCTTGAAACTAAAACCTTGCCCCAGAGTTGAGAAACCCTTTGACTATCTCAAGTGCCGGTGCTAAACCTGAATTACAGTGGAGGTGATTCCTATCTCTGTGCATCTCCATCTGAGTTCTATAACCATCTTGGGCTGCTTTCTCTTTTGGTTTTCATCTGTTTTTAATTTTTCTCATTTTGGGGGATTTTTTTCCCACACACTACACACCATTTTTTAAAGTTCTCCTTAATCCCAAAGGTTGAGACAGAAAATGGAAATATGTAACTCTTGACAACTCACCAGGAGCTCTGATTTTATCCAAACAAGATTTTCATATGGAAACAGGGAAGAAGTGAACAAGATACAAATTGCACCCCGTTCCCTCCTCCCAAAGCCACGAGCCTTTCTCTGGCTCCCCTCACACTCCTTGAGGCAACAGACTCTGCATGCTTAAGAGGTTTAGACCTCCAGGATTTCAAAGGGGAAGGCCAAGGGGAACAACACTGCTGAAGCTGATATAGCACATGTGGTGGCCTCATGGCATTAGTACTAGATGTCTGAGGCACTAAATAATCACTCACACATTAAAAGCAGTTTCTTCATTGAATGAACTTTGAGAAAAGATGAACAGGATAGATTAATGAAGATTCTGGTGTATAATCTTTCAAATCAATGAACTGCATGCAGGGGCTGATGACCCAAATAATCATTTGATCCCACCCTCTAAGGCTGCAGAGTTCTACCCATTGTCTATTTCCAGGATGGTGAAAAGTCTTCAATACTGACCTGCCCCAGAACAAAGTCTTGGCAGTACCAGAGCCTGGATTTGACTTTATAGCAGCTGTGAAAAGAGTGAATAGTCACATTTAACCTTTCTGAGCCCTGAAATCTGGTAGCAATTTTATGAACCAGACTTGAGCATCTCTAATGCAATCATCTCTGACCCCAGCACTTCTGAGCCTTTTCACTTCCCTCCACACCAATTTTATTCACAATTATATCATCCTCATGCAAGTACTGAGTCACAGCTTCTCACATTTAACAGCCTAACACATAATTTGGGAAGTTGGAAATAGTTACGACACTCTAGAGGCAAGGTTTTAGAATTTACACTATTTTAGATAGCTTGTAACAAGCCCATAAAATTTGAGAGTGCCTATTCTGAGGTTGATTGAGCAAAAAGGTATGCCTCTAAGCAATGATATCTTAATTCTAGACCTGTAATATGTGATATCATTACAATTTAAATGATTTCCAATGTCATAAATTTCAAGGGCTTTTAATCAAAATTAGTTAATGTCATCAATTAGAGAATCTCTTACCATATTTTCCTTTTTTAAAGGGAAAGGCTAAATATTTGTGAGATATCCAGGATAGCATTCCATGCTAGGTTGCTCCACAGCCAGATTCCTATGCATAAATCCTGGCTCTATCAATTATTGGCTGAGTAACCTTAGTTAATTATCAAATGTATGCATTCTTTGGATTCCTCATCTGTAAAATGGGAATAATAAGAGTGTTTACATCACAAGGTTTCTAGGGGGTTGAATGAGTTAATATGTGTAGAGAACTTAGAAGGATACTGGGCTCATACCATACATTCAACAAATGTTAGATATTATCAGCATCAATGTTTGGAAACAGACAATACTATATAGTTCAGCTTTTGAGATGGCAAAACAGTGTAAGAAACTGGTCAATCAAAGGCTCTGTAACTGTGTGACTACTGTCAGTAAGAATAAATTAAAGATGGGAATCAGGAATTTTAGAGTTTAGAAAACGATTCATGTAAATTTCTAATCTATAGAAATAGCTAAAATATACAGCATGGGATTTAACAAATGGCTGTCATGTTATTGTTGAGGAAGGCATCATTTTGTAAATATTTAAACTTAATGTAAATATCTAAACTTAATTCCCTGCAAGTAAGATATTTTGACTTCCATAATATCTTCTCATTCAAAGGAGAGCTGCTGAGTATTCTGTCCAATGCACCTCCACTTTTTAAACAATACACAGGAGCTAGTGGTATCTTCACTATCCCTCTCACCTTGCCTTGTCTTATCTTCTCTGCTTCCTGAATTGAACTTCCACAGCTGTGACTCTGCTTCAGCAGCAAGTCTTTCACATTTTGAACTCAGGAACTTTTTATACTCTTAAAAATCATTAGTGACTCCAAAGAGCTTTTGTTGATATGTATTATACCTATCAATATTTACTATAATCTAAATTAAAATTGAGAAATTTAAAGTATGTATTTATTCATTTATTTTTAAATAACCATAATAAACCCATTATTGTGTTATTATAAATGGCACATTTTATGAAAAAAAAGTATTTTCAAAACCAAAAAAATTTAGTGAGAAAACGCCACAGAAACTTGAAAAAAAGGCAAATAATATTTTAGTATTATTATAAAAATTCTGAACTCTCAGATCCTCTCCAAGATTTCCTGGACTCCACTTTAAAAAACACTGTCCTTGAGAATTCATTTGTTCTCTACTAAGTATTTACTATGCAGTGCTGTACACTGTGGGGTATACAAGAAAAATGAGATATACAAAACCTCTTCAGATACATATATTCTTGCTAAGGAGATTCAAAATATATATTTTCAAAGCAAATACAATTTTAAGACAGCTCCTTTTCTTCTTTCCTGTCCTATAATATGCTAATAAATTTATATATAATTTCTCCTTAAATGAGATTATCAACATATGCCATAAAATTAGGGACAAACCCATAATAGTTCAAAGTAGAAAAATATCAGTGAGGGCAGACTTCAGGAATGGAGAAAGAACCTGAATTGGGCCCAGAATAATCAGTCAGAAATAAATGGAATTAAATCTTGGTAAAGAGATTTCAAACAGCATGGCATAACATGGTGTATTCAGGGTACTTTCAAGAAAAGCTTGGAGAGGAAAATGTAGACAGAGGTGAAATGAAAGATAAGATTAGACTGAGACTTAGTTGTGGAAAGATTTGAATTTTATGATGAGAATATAGAGGTTTCCTTATGTAAGTAATGGGAATCACAAATGCTTCTGAGCAATGGCATAATATGAAAAATGTATGGTATAGATGGGAAAGAAAGAGAACTGGAAAGTGAAAGAACAAGTTGGGAGGGGATGGAGTAATGTAGGCACTGCACAACCACTGAAGAGCATTTCAAGGAATTTTAGATTAATTGGAATAAAGCTAGATGATATATTTCACTATCAACTCACTCCACTCTACCAGTATCCCTGAAAAAGCCCTCTCTCTATACAAGGTTGAGAGAGATTGGAAGGTAGGTATTACAAATATCCACATAAATTCTGAATGGCAACAGTTTGAAGAATCCATATACTGACTCATAATTTAGTCCTCAGGGTTTCATCATCATCTAAAAACGCCATGACTAGTTATGGCTTTAGTCCTTGCCATGAAACTTTTCCCTCTAAGAGGGACCAGCAGCCAGTCTTTCGGGGGACTTGCGATATGATTGGCTGCAGTTGGCACCATCTGCTAGTTTCTGGGACATTCTGTCATTAAGGAAAATCTATCTGACCATTATGGTTTCCATGGCAGCCGATATGTTTTGAATCCAAGGAACAAGTGGGAAATAGAAAGTTAATGTTAGCAGTCATCACTTTGTTCTATGTTCTGTGATCTTTCAATAATAAAATCATTATTGTTGTTATTATTAGCTATCATTTATTGAGTGCTTAATATGGGTCAGCCATTTCCCTAAGCAAAGGGAACCAGAAGTACCTTCTTTTTAAAAATGCTTTTACAGACCTACTGCCTGTTGAGTCTTTTCTTTTTTTTTAAACATTTTTATTGGAGTATAATTGCTTTACAATGGTGTGTTAGTTTCTGCTTTATAACAAAGTGAATCAGTTATACATATACACATATCCTCATATCTCTTCCCTCTTGCGTCTACCTCCCTCCCGCCCTCCCTATCCCACCCTCCTAGCTGGTCACAAAGCACTGAGCTGATCTCCCTGTGCTATGTGACTGCTTCCCACTAGCTATCTATTTTACATTTGGTAGTGTATATATGTCCATATATACACTACCACTCTCTCACTTTGTCCCAGCTTACCCTTCCCCCTCCCCGTGTCCTCAAGTCCATTCTCTAGTAGGTCTGTGTCTTCATTCCTGTCTTGCCCCTAGGTTCTTCATGACCATTTTTGTTTTTTGTTTTTTGTTTTTTAGATTCCATATATATGTGTTAGCATACGGGATTTGTTTTTCTCTTTCTGACTTACTTCACTCTGTATGACAGACTCTAGGTCCATCCACCTCACTACAAATAACTCAATTTCGTTTCTTTTTATGGCTGAGTAATATTCCATTGTATATATGTGCCACATCTTCTTTATCCATTCATCTGTCGATGGAAACTTAGGTTGCTTCCATGTCCTGGCTATTGTAAATAGAGCTGCAATGAACATTTTGGTACATGACTCTTTTTGAATTATGGTTTTCTAAGGGTATATGCCCAGTAGTGGGATCACTGGGTCATATGGTAGTTCTATTTTTATTTTTTTAAGGAACCTCCATACTGTTCTCAAGAGTGGCTGTATCAATTTACATTCCCACCAACAGTGCAAGAGGGTTCCCTTTTCTCCACACCCTCTCCAGCATTTATTGTTTGTAGACTTTTTGCTGATGGCCATTCTGACCGGTGTGAGATGATATCACACTGTAGTTTTGATTTGCATTTCTCTAATGATTAATGATGTTGAGCATTCTTTCATGTGTTTCTTGGCAATCTGTATATCTTCTTTGGAGAAATGTCTATTTAGGTCTTCTGCCCATTTTTGGATTGGGTTGTTTGTTTTTTTGATATTGAGCTGCATGAGCTGCTTGTAAATTTTGGAGATGAATCCTTTGTCAGTTGCTTCATTTGAACACAGCAGATGAAGGAGCAAGATAAAAACCCACCAGACCTAACAAATGAAGAGGAAATAGGCAGTCTACCTGAAAAAGAATTCAGAATAATGATAGTAAAGATGATCCAAAATCTTGGAAATAGAATGGAGAAAATACAAGAAACGTTTAACAAGGACCTAGAAGAACTAAAGAGCAAACAAACAATCATGAACAACACAATAAATGGAACTAAAAATTCTCTAGAAGGGATCAATAGCAGAATAACTGAGGCAGAAGAACGGGTAAGTGACCTGGAAGATAAAATAGTGGAAATAACTACTGCAGAGCAGAATAAAGAAAAAAGAATGAAAAGAATTGAGGACACTCTCAGAGACCTCTGGGACAATATTAAACACACCAACATTCAAATTATAGGGGTCCCAGAATAAGAAGAGAAAAAGAAAGGGATTGAGAAAATATTTGAAGAGATTATAGTTGAAAACTTCCCTAATATGGGAAAGGAAATAGTTAATCAAGTCCAGGAAGCACAGACAGTCCCATACAGGATAAATCCAAGGAGAAACACGCCAAGACACATATTAATCAATCTATCAAAAATTAAATACAAAGAAAAAATATTAAAAGCAGCAAGGGAAAAACAACAAATAACATACAAGAGAATCCCCATAAGGTTAACAGCTGATCTTTCAGCAGAAACTCTGCCAGCCAGAAGGGAGTGGCAGGACATATTTAAAGTGATGAAAGGGAAAAACCTACAACCAATATTACTCTACCCAGCAAGGATCTCATTCAGATTTGATGGAGTCTTTTTTTAATGTCTCATCAGCTGTAAAGATACATGCCACTCCTAACTGCAAGAGAATCTAGTATGAATGAATCCTCTAGTGTTTCAGCCTTTCAAGTAAAGGATATCAGGGAAAAGGTGGCTGTGAAGGACTTTGGTGCCAATAAACAGAGTCTGTAATAGTACCCAAGACAGGGAAGCATTCTGACTTTTGTGGGCCCATGGTACTTTTGCTTTTATGGGTCTCTTCTTCTATATAAGTAAATAAATAAATACATAAATAAATAAAGCAAAATTATATTTTGTGAGTACATTGGTATAAATATATCAGTACTGCACGTAAATATAATTTCTTCAACCTAAAAGTTTACTTTCTTTGTTGATATTAAAAGAAATTTAAAAATTTTGTGAGCTACTGAAAGCGCTGTCAGTCATAAATCTACTATATTTAATGTAGCTGGTGCATTTATGGAACCTACTCTCCCATTTCTTCCTCCCACTTCTCTCCTGTAAACTCTATTGCTTACCTTTACCCCAAATTCCTGCTTTCCCCCTAGCAGGAAATAATTTACTCCCAACTGTGTACTTGATTTCCAGCTTTGTTCTGGGAATAATGCAATCCTCTCTAGAAGGATCTCTAGCTCAAAAATCAGGTATTTTTTTCCTTGTCCCATTCGCTTCAATACTAGCTCCATTTCTGTTAATTAGGATTCTTTCTTATTTCTTGGAAAAAACCTCTGATCCTGGACTAGTTGTTTGACTCTGTTATGATTATTGGATAATTCTTTGTTCCACAGAACCGTATTCCCTATCATCTTTCCAGAATGGAATCTCCTTTGCTTGTTCTGCTCCCTCTATAGTAACATACTTGACCCTCCTGCCCCTGGGCTCATCATCTCTGCTGGTAAACTTCCATTACTCCTATATCTGCCTGACCAAGTCTCCAGATATTGCCTATCCCAGATTTGTCTGCCTGTGCACTTGTTTGAAAAACAGAGTAAGACAGGATTCTTGGTTACATTTGACTTAAATTTAAAAAGAGAATTTACGGCTAAAAGTGAAGGGATGAATTTGACATTTGGTTAGCTAATGCCAGGAAACTTAAAGGATTTTATCTACATACTGCCTGTCTTTCTTTTTGGCCCTTGGCTCTATCTACTTCTGTGTTGGTTTTATTCTAAGGCAAGCTCTCTCTACAAGGTGCCAAGAGCTTATAATCCACCAATTTAGCAAACCAAGCAAAAGAATTTTATACCGAAATCCAGGGTACTTTCATTGGCTGACCAAGGTCACAGACCCATACCCAAATCACTCAATATCCCTAAGTATGTGCAGTACTTCTTTTGCCCAAGCCTGGAGGCAAGATAAAGGTCATCCCCCTGCAACTCCATAGATTGGGAGTGTGGATAAGATGGTTCTACAAAGGAATATCAGGTAGATGCTGTTACCAGTAGAGGGGACTCTCATTAAGCAAACAAACTGAAAAAATAGATGTCTATTCAGTTATTTCTTCTTTTCTCACTTTTTACCTCGTTACCCACCTATTGTCTAACACTGAATTCTCTGGATACTATATGCTACCTACCTGGTTGGATTTCCTTTTATAACTTGCAGATTTATCTACCTAGGATTTTCTTTGCCCTAGGGGAGCTAGTCCTATCCCTTTCAAGTCTCTACAATGCTATAGTGATATTAATTTAGTTTT
Source organism: Balaenoptera physalus (assembly GCF_965194825.1). Taxonomy (NCBI): domain Eukaryota; kingdom Metazoa; phylum Chordata; class Mammalia; order Artiodactyla; family Balaenopteridae; genus Balaenoptera; species Balaenoptera physalus. The sequence continues at coordinate 98,144,877 of NC_138890.1, read as the reverse complement.
ATTATGAGAAAGAATATCTATAAATCTCCCTACTGCTTATCATTGAAGAAACAGTATTCAGGAATGCCATACATTCATGGCATAATTCAGCATGGTGGTCCTGGTGAAAAAACAGTGAGAATTAGAAGCATTCATTATGAACGAACGATAGAGACCAGTGTGGAAACCAGATAGTAAACACATCCTGGGAAAGATGAAGCTTGTCTGTGGCACCAACCTTCAGAGTCCAAGAAGGATGACAGCAAATGAGTACAATTTCTGGAACTTTGAGAGTTGAATTGTAAAGGAGGTTGGGGCTTTATGCCCATAACACTAGGCGATGACATTTTTGCAATAACTAGAATAACAAAAATTAAATGGTATGCTTACAGTTAATATATTTGTAGAAAGTTATATTAAAATTCAATGGAAAATTTTCAAGAATGAGTTATTACTCATTAGAACACATTGGGTTGACTTTTTATCTTTTGATTAAGTCTAGGGCTCATGACTCAAGAGTCAGACCAAAGGCTTTATGTGCCTATAGACCATGCCCTCCACCTGAAAGGTCCACAGAGGAATTCACCAACCTGTTCCTGAGACTTTCTCATCAAAGAGAGTAGGAAACATAGTGTTGTTCAGAGGATTTATGGGTCAAAAATGAGTAATAGATCAGCCCCAGCCATATACATATTTCACAAAAGTGTACTTTAAAAGACTGAAATAAAATGGATAATATTAGAGCCTATGAAAAAGAAAATTTTTCTGCACTTGCATCTACTCTCTCACATGTCATCAGGCAGAAAGAAACATAAAGGGAGTAAAACCAAGTAAAGCACTAAGCCATCAATTCAACCTCCATATTTTCAAATCAGACAAAGCCCTGGTGATGACAGTTGAGGAAAAACTAACAACTGATGTCTTAAATAATCATTCCAATAATTTTATTTCCATCTTTAAGAGAGAGTTGAATACTTTCCATCATTCGCAAACAAAGCTTAAAATCAGGATATGTAATAACCCTATCATTAGATTATAGCACCTGATTGTGTATTGTGTATTCAGGCCTATGGCCCAAACTTATCATAAATGTAAATTTCATTCACCCAAAAATAGTTCCATCAAACATACTGATTTTCGAAGATACCAGGAAGAGTAAGAGCTAACACGAGTGAATGTCTGTAAAAGATCTGTAATTGTTTTGGTACTTTGGAAGAACTAGGAGTCAAAATATACAAAAACTAAAAACATCAACAATTTAAAATTTTCATAAAATAATTTGAAATACATAGCTTAACTTTAAAATTAACATGTAACCTTTGTTCATAATTCATCTGATTATGAGTGGAAGATGAGATGTTGAGGGGTTTGCAGAGGTTTTGGCATTTGTGAAGTTTGTTCTAGACAATCAAAGGAATATTTCCTGGCGTTGTCTGGGACCCCCAGTCAAAAACTTAAAGTGCCTTCCATATTTCTCTGAGTCCTTACCCTCTTTATTGTTTTCTCACCATAGCCAAAACTTTCACAGGATAGGGTTCCTATCCTATCCTATAGTTCCTATAGGGTTCCTAAGGAACTTTTTGTTCCTTAACAAAAGTCCATTTTGTTAAGAAGATGAATTTAAAGGATCAAATCCATACTCTAAAGAGGAGAGGCAATCCAAGGGTCCTGTTGTGTTCTAGGCTGCTGGCTTCTGCAATCCCTGAATTCTAAGGGACAAAGACAGAGTGAACGAGGATTAAAGGAATAGAAATAGGGATGACAAAACTGGAGCGAATAGTGATGATATATATCTTTACCTCCTTAATTTTTTCCTTTTTGTTTCTTCATTGCTTTATCAAGCAAATACTTATGTTTATACCGTGTTCCAGGCATCTAACCTCAAAAAACCACACTCTAGTAAGAGAGGTGGACCTGTAAATAGATACTTGTAATAGAGTGATAAATTACATATACACACACCAAAAAAAAATCCCACTTAAATAAATAAAAATAAGAAGTATATACTTGGCACAGTGGGAGTTCAACAAAAGAAGTGGCTAGATCTTCTTAGACAGTTAGGGAAATTCCTAACAACAGGAGATGACAAAGAGGGAAAGTTTAAATGAATCTGCACAGTTAAAGAAACATGAGCCAGCATGATGTATTTGGAAACAATGATCTGTGCAGTATATCTAGATTGCATAATAAGTTTGGCCTGGTGGAAATAAAAAATGAATTTAGAAGTCATGGAAGAACTTGACTGTCCCTAAAAAGACTTTAGAGTTTATCCTGTAGGCACTGAGAATTTGTTGAATGGCTTAATCAGTGACATAATTTGACACATTTTGCACATTGAAGATCATTCTAACAGAAGAGGAACTTAAGCAAGGGAGACCAAGTAGTCGTTTTGATAATCATAGTAAGTGATAATTAGATAGAATTAAACCATTACAACATGGAGTGGGGAAGAGTAGTCAAATATGCCAATGAGTTGAAAGAGAATTAAAAAGAGATAGATTTTGGGGGGAGGGGGTGATGGGATGAATTGGGAGATTACGTATATACACTAATATGTATAAAATAGGTAACTAAGAACCTCTGTATAAAAAAATAAATTAAAAAAATTTTAAAAATCTGTTAACGTGTGTTTTATGGTCTGGAATGGAAAAAAAAAAGAGATAGATTGGACATTGAAAGTGAGGTAAATTTAAAAGTCTAAGATAACTTCTAAGATTCGGGATTAGCAGACTATGGGGAGAGAGAAAGAGCTTTTACTCTAATAGGTGATAGAGAGGTTACCTTTCCAGTTCTGGACAAAATCAATAAATTGTTAGTTGGAATAAAATACAATCAATACTAATCCTACTTTGTATATTTTCATGAGTGCAAGGCCAAAGAAAACAAAAAGAAGGATAAATTAATATTGTTAATGAGATTCACTTTATAATACTTAAAGACCCATTTGACAGCAAGAATAAGACGTTATGTGTCCTATATGCATCTTTATAGTAGGGATGATAATGGCCCTGGAATATTTCTCTGAAAATTAGCCATGTTTATATATAACAAAATGCTTTGAATATTATAAAGTATATTATAAAAATCACATATCATTAGTATATCATGATGTCAAATGACATCTGGAACATTAGTGGGGAGAAGAACCCACCTGTTGATTTTCAATTTGTAATAACATGATAACTGAGACTAAGGCACTGAAATATAAGTTCCATGAAGAGACAGAACTTTGTCTCTCTTATTCATCAATTTGCCTAGGACATGCCAGGTAAGTAGTAGAGGTTCCATACATTTGCTGAAATAAATGCATGCGAATTCCTGTAAGAGATATACAAATATAGAGAATGTAAATATTAAATCTCAGAAACTTAAGATGAGCTTCAAGAACATAATTTTGTAAACTTCTTATCATATTAGCTAAACAAATGTTCTTATTTAAAATACATAAATTGCATTCAGTAAATTTTGAAGATATTCTGGAATAAAGAATGAAGAAAATATGTCCAATAAATATTTAAACCATGTAAAAACAATTAAAAGAAAAAACTTCTCTATAAACCAGACTCATGCCAAATTGAGAATAGATTTGTTGTAGTGGGAAGTGTAATATGATGTACCAAATAGATTTTGTACATTGCTTCATTGCATGCAATCATTGCATTATTTTTTTGCAAAATAATTCAGACTAAACTGTTGGTTGTGATTCCACTCCCACACATGTGGATGATTTAGAGTCCTCCAGCCAGGAACTGAATCCAGTTCATCTACACCAAATAATGATATCTTCAATAGTAACCTCAACCCTAATTCCTCATTCTCAGTGCCTAAAATATTACTGATTATGTCTTATCCTCCCAAATTCTTTGGCCATAGAGAGAATTCAGCTACACATGAGGACATGGCTATGGTATGACCAACAGACATCCATAAGTTGCTCATATGCATGGATTGTCTTGTTCTTCTTTGTACCCCTTGTGCTTAGCACGGTGTTTGGAATGTACATGTGTTCAGTACATGAATGAAGAATAAACTAAACTATGCACAAATAAATTAAGTAACTCCTAGCCAATGATTGTTAATGTCTGCTGAACAATTGAGTCAAAAGCTGTTGAGACACTCAACAATATATGAATCAGGCTGGCAACAACTGACCCTACTTATCAATCTTCATATCACAAGGAGAGAGAGAACTAGATAGTATAGGCCTCCTGATATGATGTGAAGGAAAGCACAGAGGAATTCCAATGAAGTATTCTGCCAAAAATTCAACCTTAATCTGCTCCCCCTTCTAGATCTTCCTACAAGTTTACAAGATATATGAGGACAGAGCAATGTGTTAAATGGCAATGGGCAAGTTTCTTCAACAAATACATTGTAAGGAAAATAAAAGGGAAAGACAACCTTTGGATTAAAATATGGAATGTGGAGGAAAAATGGTTAAAAGAGCTGAGAAAATGGGGGATAACTGAACACTGGATAACATTAAGAATTTATTGTTATTTTTAAGTCTGATAATATTTTGCTTATGCTAAAAATAACTGAAACAGAATCTCTCATATTTTAGAGACTCATACTGAAGTATTTGCAAATATAATTATACAGTCTTGAACTTATTTTAAAATCCTGCAATGAGGCCAAAGTGAGTAGAGGTATAGGAGAAACAAGATCAGCTATGTGTAGCTAATTACTGAAGTTGTTTGATAGGTACATAGAGATGCTTTATACTGTTCTTCCTTCTGTAAATGTTTGATAATTTTTTAAACATCATTCAATAAATGTAAAACTCCAGGCACTCTGCCTAGCATAGAGTAAGTACTCAGTAGATGTTAACTAATAAAATCCACCCCCTAAAAAAAGCACTGTATGAGTGGCATTTACATGGATCTGTTCACTTTGTACATGTGTATATGTAATGTATCTTAATTTTTAAGAGTTTACATTTCTCTACTGGTAATGGCAGAATAGCTTGTGTTAGACTAACTCTTCCACTGATAATTAATATAAACTCTGAGCAAAATATTTTTTTAAAAAAGGCAGTTTGAATGTACTGAAAGAAAGATAAAAGAGAGCATATACTAGAGAGAATACAGTCCTTGAAAGAAGGGAAGAAAATTAGATGAGCACCACATTTAGCCACTGTTCCCTTGAGAGCCTATCCCAGTTTGCGATGGAGTCCAGTGGAATAGAGCTCAGACAGAAAGCAGCAGCCCTATTAGGTTAAGGAGAAATAGGTTGAGCTGATAGGAAAATTCTGGAAAGGAGAAAGCCACAGAGAGAAAAAAATCTGCATTAAAATTTTCTTCAAATTATTGGCTGACTGTTGAGCTGCTTATGTATAAAATATGACTCAGAACCCCCAAAAAATCAACAGCAGTATCTCATCAGCCCCCCTGGTCAGGGAACATAGTTTTGTTTTTAAAGTCCTATCAAGTTAGAGAGGCTTGGTAAAGACTTCAGGCTTTCCATTAAAGCCACACTTTAGGAATAAGGCCAGGACTAAGGACTATGTCCTAGGATCAAGGACAAAACCAAAAGAAGTCCACTAACACAGCCATCCACAGGTCAAGATGATTAGTCAACAATATAAATGCCCAGCAGAACAAAACTCAACACCTTTAGAGAAAGATAAGGAAATCCAGAATATCTACAACATATCAATCATAATATCCAATATTTAGTCAAATAATGCTAGACACACAAGGAAGCAGGAAAATCTGACCCATAATCAAGAGAAAAGAAATGTCAATAAAAGCCACCCCATAAATGGCCCAGCTGTTTGAATTAGCAGGCAAGAAACTTAAAATATCTGTTACAAACATGTTAAAGGATTTGTAGGGAAAGATGAAGAAATGGGGAATCCTGGCAGAGAACTGGAAAATATAAAAAAATTAAATTTTATTTTAAAAAAGAGATTAACTTACCAATCAATCAACCAGTAAATAAATATACAGCACACTACATATGAATGGCCATGTATGGCAGCACATGCAGAAGTAGGGCTAGATGGAGAAGTTGCACTGCTGCATTATTCAGCTAGTGCAGCTTCTATTCCCTCCTATCTTCCCGCCTGGCAGGCCTGGTCTTGAATAGGACTCTACTCTGGGACAAATCCAGGTAGATAAGAGCTTACAAGTTCCAGACCAGGCAGGTGACTTCCATGCTTTCATAACTGATTGAAATTAAATATTAACCACATCACTGTTAAATTATAACAATAGATCCTTACATACTTATACTACTTTATATTTAGCAAAGGGTATCATATACATCTCCCCAATGTTCTTAGAGAGTCAGATATAATATGAATGCCATGGTCTCTTTATAAAATATGCCCCTCAGATTAGAAGGTTTCAAAAAGATGTTTGTGTCTTCAGTATCCCAAAAGGATTGCTAGACAATTAATTGGTAAAAAGCCCAAGCTTCATTAAAAAGAATGGCATTAGCTCTGAGCTTGGGGACCCTGAGCATATGGGGGTACCAGGTGATCTATTTACTCTGCAATTATCCAAGCAATCCCCTAGGCACTAGATGTTGATTTACTTCACAATTTCAACTATAGAATCTGGCCTATACCCAGCTCTGATCTCAGAAATCATGGAAATAATAAATCATTATTAACTGACCTACAAATCCCCACATTTCCGAATCTGAATCTTACCATCTTCCAGAATTTCTAAGCCTATCTTTAAAAATGTTAAAAATTATTAAATGCTTTTTAGCAAGCCAGTTTTTAAAGTTCAGCATTTCATTTGTAAAAGAACAGCATACAGTTCACAAAATAACACTTCTGATGGTGCCTTGCTTTGCCATTATGAGATGGGAGGGCATTCTGAGTTAGATTTCTGATAATAGTGATAGCAAATAAGGAGATCTAAAAGTAAGAAAGTCACTAGGCTGATCAGGCAGTTTACATTGAATCCGGAGGCAACCAAAGTTAAATGTCCTCCTCCAAATGGCCCTTAAATTCCTCACTGAAAGATCCATTTAAATCTCTTTAAGACATGTCAGTCCATTGAAAAGCTGAATTTGTTTGGGTTATTAAAATATATTAAAATTCTCAAAATAGTTTGTATGGTGCAAAATATATATATTATTATTATTTTCCATAAACCATATGAAAAACAGGGCATTTTCTCTATGACTTCCTTATCAAGGGAAAGTCATATTTTTGAGATGTTTATAAATATGTGATATATGAACATCCTGAGGATATCTGTGTATAATTTTTTAAAATATTTTCTCTAAGTTGTCACTTGAGAAGAATTAATAAAAGGGACTAACCTTTTCCTCATAGGCCATATTCCAGCCTAAAAATTCAATTTCAATATTCAAGCTCACAGAGTAAATCCTATATCCAAAGGTACATGTTGATTAAAATATGGGAAAAACCTACTAAAATTTTATATAACCTCATAACAGATCTAATTTCTTAAAATGAAGCATATTAAGCCATCAAGAATTTGCCATCTTTTTTTAAAAAATTCATTCGTTAAAAACTTAATAATGCAAATCTCTGCTTGATATTGGTCCTCGTATATAGAAATATACAATTTATTGTTATGTCTATACAATGCCAAATAAGTTGTTAACTTAATTTCTAGAGATTATTCAGGGGATAATATTTATTGACACACTTGTCTAGTGTGTAGAATAAGATTCCATTTCTCTCTGCTGATGAGTGTGATCCTAAATTGAGTTATTTTCTAAAACAGAAGAAAGGCCAGAAAATCACTTCCCCTGAGCTTCTAAGGAAGTTATTGACCCTTCAGGATGGACCTTGAGGTAGCCATAAAATCAATGCGTAATTAGGTCTAGGAGTTGCAAACAATCTCTAATTACTCAAGAAAGAATAGGCATTCTTTCTTAGTCAAAACTACTGCCCTAGAAACCCATTATGTCTACTGCTTAAGTGACCATTTTCAGCCAACCCCTGTGTCTGCCCTGCAAACTTCCAGACCAGTCAGAAGGCAAATTGACAATATTTTTTAAATCATGGACAGAAAATTTATCAGATAATTTCAACAATTCACTGAATTGGTTTCCAAAAATGAATCACAAAAAGCACTGTGTTCTGAAACAGAGACGTGATTTTTGTTTTCTTTGTTCCAAGTTTCAATGAAGAAATCTAGCATTCCTGAGTTTTCCTCTCACACTCCAGTACTAAAAACTGTATGCAGTGACAGTTGATCTTTTCATAGCAGGAAAGGCTCAAATGAATTACAACTGAGAAAAATAATGTGCAATAAAAACTACATTAGAGAGTAACAAAAAGAGCATTGCCTGAGAAAGATCCTGTTCTTTTGCATGGCATTTGTAACTGGCTAGATATAGTTTATTTGTTCTCTTTGTAATGGGACCAGATGTCACTCAGAATGTATCTTTCAATCCACGTGCAGTATCCAGATTGAAATGAAATTAGGTTTGTCTCCCTTAGGCTGGACAAAAAATAACTGTGTAAGAGGTAAAGCAGTATCTACATAGAGTAATGACCACAGCATTATTGGTCATGTCTTTCTGTGCTATTTTCAAAGAGGAAAATATAAGAACAGATTGGGGCGGGGTGGGGGGAGGGCAGGGGGAGATGTAATATCTAGAGACGGCTGATCTCAGCTGCATGTTTGGAGGGTTAAGCCTAAAAAGTGATAGGCCACAGGTCAGGCAGACAACAGAAGGTAAGAAAGTATTCTGACTGAGGGGTTACTTCGCCCTGGAAATTTGAGAAATATTTGGAAGCTTGGGACATTTTCCCACATCTTCCAGCAAACTGGAATTCAAAAGAAAGGGCAATAGTTTGTAACAAAATAACAATAACGTGTGGGTAGCTGTACACACATTTAATTTCATTTTAATTCTTACTATGATTCTGTAGAGTATTAGTTTTTCATTGTAAAGATGAGGAAATTGGAGCTCAGAGAGATTAAATGATGGCTCAGGAACATAGAACTGGTAATCTAAAAGCTCAGATGAACTTCTGTTTCCAAGTTCCTATTCAATGTGCCATAGCATAGCTGCATCTTAAGGAGTGGGAAAAAAGACTCAACATTCTTTCTTCTCCTTTTCAGTCAAATTCAATTCAACTCAACAATTATGTATAAGCACCAAATATATTTTAAGCACGATGTTATGCACTAGTAATATATTAATAAAACACAATCTCTTTTCTTCTTTTAAAGACCTTCAAAATAATTCTGAGAAGAGGAAAATACAGATAAAGAAATAGATATAGGGCTTCCCTGGTGGTGCAGTGGCAGAGAATCTGCCTGCCAATGCAGGGGACACGGGTTCGAGCCCTGGTCTGGGAAGATCCCACATGCCGCGGAGCAACTAGGCCCGTGAACCACAACTACTGAGCATGCGCGTCTGGAGCCTGTGCTTCACAACGAGAGGCCGCGATAGTGAAAGGCCCACGCACCGCGATGAAGAGTGGCCCCTGCTTGCCGCAACTGGAGAAAGCCCTCGCACAGAAACGAAGACCCAACACAGCCATAAATAAATAAATAAAATTAAAAAAAAAAAAGAGATATAAGTATAAATGTAGATACAAATACCAAATATAAGTGTGAAAGATATACATACATATTAAACATAGGGTTTTTTTTAATAAACTATACGAACTTGTAGAAAACCTCCAATTCTGAGTTGGTTGTAAAGAAACTTAAAATACATTTCCCAAACTTCCCTAGTGACAATAATACAATTATAACTAATAGTTATTAAGTGCTAACCATCAGCTCATTTAATCCTCACAACTCCCTAAGGCAGATAGCAAAAAACTTATAAGTAAAAAAGTAAAATAATTCGACCAAGGTCATACAGCTAAAAAATTACAGAGTAAGGATTCAAACAGATAGAATTATGGTCTCACAGATGAATATGCTTTACAAAATATTAAACCCCAAATAGCCAGGAACCTCCAAAGTTTTATTACTTTCCCTTCTCTTAATAAAATCAATAATGTAAATCTCTGTACCCTTGTATTTAAGAAAAATTGAATGCCTGTCGGACCCCACTCTGAGGCTGAAAAAATCAGTCACATTATTTCTTTTTATTTAAGTGACCATGCTTTGTAATTTGGGAGTCAATATTCTGACCTGTGATCTCAACTGAATGGACCACAGTTGGTGGCTGTGTCAATGGTAGCTGTCTACTGGTGAGCCAATGGCAAGAAAATCCTGAGCACTAAGCATGCCCACTACTGGATAATAACAATGGTGATTAAAAGAGAGACATTGCAAGAAAGTGGTCAGGAGAGCAATACATGGATCAACTTACCCAAGAAATGAGAGCTACTCTTCTGCTAGAGATGATGTTTGAGGACCTTCCCTTGTTATACTTTACTTCCTCATGCATCCTTAAAATACATCCTGTAACTTTGGAGACCATAAATGTGTCTCTGTCCTTGAAACCTGAAGCTGTCCAAATAGCATAACCTGAAGAAAATTATTCCAATAAAATATATCATTTTTTTCTCAAGAAAACCCCATTTCTTTTAGGTTAAAATTTATTTTTTAATGGATCGAAAAAACTGCACAAAATATAATACACAGTATTACACACTTCACTAGAGGACTCACCATTCTTTTATTTTTTTAAAGAAATTAAGATATTCTCTAAAATAATAGAAAATAAATTATCCCTCCTTTAAGAGAATGCTAATCCAATTTCTACTCCTGTTTATAAATTCTGGAGAGAATAAATTAAAGAATAAGATTCAGTCACTGGTGAGCCCTAGTTTTTGCCGCCATGTCTTCTGTCAGTGCCACATGATTTTGCTTTTCAACACTGGACTCACCTACCTAACATACATGAACTCGCTTATTGCTGCAAGGATGCCTTTGATGGTATAGATTCCCAGTGATGTCCCTGGGAATCCCAAGGTTCCACCTCTTTGGTTTACATGCACAATCCAACAATTGTTCAGGAAAGACATCCATTGAACCAGGAAGTTGCATCAACAGAAGTTTTTCAATTTATTTGCCTTTACATAGCTGAAATTAAAAGGGGCTACTCAAGTGATTCTTTACAGTACAAAGAAGTGTTCCAGGGTGACATGCAATTTCCATCTAAAAAGAGAAGGGTCTGGTTCTTCTTGCCTAACCAGGTTCTACCTAACCAAAATTCTTCTATTCAAGGGTATCCATGTAACAAGGGGTTATTTTCACTATTGTGGTACATATGAAACACTAAACTTGACTCACTGAACTCTCAATTACAGACATTTCCACAGCAAAAAGAAATTTAAAATGTCATGGAATTTACTCCCAATTCTGGCCAAGGTGTGATAACAGAAACTGGATTTACCCTGTCACCTGAAACAAACAGAAAACTGAACAAATTATACGAAAAAGTGGTTTTCAAGACACTAGATATCAGGCAGTGGAAGGCAGTCTTCTCTGAGAGACGGGAAATGAATAAGGCAGTCACTATGATTGCCCCAGATTCCTGCTTTGGGAGACAATCTAGGCCTTGGCACAGAGAGAGATAACTAAGGTAGAGCCTAGAGGACTCCCTGAACTGAGGAGGTGAATCTGAGAATCTGGGGAGACCAAAGAGGCTAGAGGTTGCAGGACAGCATACCTGAGAAGACAGAGAAGCATAGAGAGAGCTCCAGAGATATGTTTTTTTTTTTGTTTTTGTCTTTGTTTTCTGTGTTTCATTTTGGATAGTTTCTACTGACAAGTCTTCAAACTCACTTATCTTTTCTTCTGCAATGTCTAATCTGCTGTTCCTGTTTTTTTCATATCAGGCATTTTAGTAATCATTTTTAGAATTTTGATTTTAGTCTTTTTTTATATATCTCATGCCTCTGCTTAAATTGTTGAATGCATGGAATACAATTATAAAAACTATTTCAATGTTCTCATCTCATTCTAACATCTGTGTTGGTTCTAGGATGGTTTTGAATGACTGGTTTTTCTCCTTACTATGGGTCATATTATTCTGCTTCTTTGTACGCCTGGTAATATTTCACTGGATACTAGACACTGTAAATTTACCTTATTGAATGAGATATTTTGTAGTCTCACAAATATACTTGAATTTTGTCTTCAGGCACAGTTAAGTAACTTGAAAACAGTTTGATCTTTATGCATTCTGTTTTTAAGATTTGATAGTTGAGACCAGAGCAGTGTTCAGCCTAGGGTTAATTATTTCCTATTACTGAGACAAGACACTTTTGAGTATGCTATTAATTGTCCCATGAATTATGAGGTTTCCCATTCTGAATTATAAGAAAATATACCATTTTAAGCCCTACATGAGCATCAGGCATTGTTCCCTCTTATCCTTTCTGGTAGTTCTTTCCTCGGTCTTGGCTATTAATTCACAGGTATATGCTGATTGGTAAATATCAACACTCTTCTGAAAATATAACAGATTGCAGAGTCTCCACAGTGCCCACAATACAATCCAAAATTACTCAACAGACAGAGAACCAGAAAAACGTGAATCTCAAAGAAAGGTAATCAACAGAGCCCAAACTTGAGATAATCCAGATGTTGGAATTATGACATAAAGACTTAAAGAAACTATTCTAATCATGCTCAATGAGATAAAGGAAAATATTCACATAATGAAAAAAAGGATGTGAAATAGCAGAGAAATGGGAAACATAAAAAAGCAAATGAAAATTTTAGAACTGAAAAAATACAATGGATTAAACTTTTTAAAATTTTACTGAAATAGCTTTGTAGCAGAATGAAGATCACAGAGGAAAGAATCTGTGGACATAACAATAGATCAAAAGGAATCCATTCTAATAAATAGAAAAAAATTATAAAAAGTAAAAGAGCCTCAGATTCTATGGGGCAATATCAAAAGGGTAATTAGAGTCCCAGAAGGAGAAGAGAGAAGTAAATTAAAATGAAATTCAAAGAAAAAAAAAAAGCCTAAAGATTTTCCAAATTAGGTAAAGACAGAAATTTATAAATGCAAGAAGTTCAAATCCTAGGACATCAAAACCATGTATAGATACATTAAAGTCAAATTGTTGGAAACTAAATATGAAGGGAAATTTTTGGAAAGCAGCAGAGAATAAGAAACAACATTACATACAAGGGAACAAAGGCTTGAATGGCCTCAAAGTTTCTTATCAGAAAGCATGGAGGCTAGAAGACTGGGAATAACATCTTTAATGTCCTGGGAGAACAAAACTGCCAACCCAGAATTCTACATCAAATGAAAATATTCTTCAAGAATAATGGTGAAATTAAGACATTTTCAGACAAAGAAAACTAAGAAAATTTATCTTACCAGACCTGCACTGTTAGAAATGCTAAACGAAGTTAAAGGAAAGAATGCCAGAAGGAAATTGAACCTTTGGCAACAAAGATCACTGGAAATGTTTATTGTTGGTAAATTATACCTCAATAATGTTTAAAAAAAAAAAAAAAACTTAAGAAAGAAATTAGCTAAGCTAACATCGTGGTACAAATTAGAATAGCAAAAATTAGAGGAATGAGATGGAAGTATGTCAACTGTTTTGTACAGAAAAAATTCAATGAGGTTGAACCTAAGAACAGGTCTAAACTTTCTTTGACTCATTGTTTTTTGGTTTTTTTTTTTTTTTGTGAAGACATGTGTTTTTATTTTTCTGGAGGAAACACTCAGAAGTGGAAAAGCTGGGTGACCAGTGACAAGATGGGAATAAAGACACAGACCTACTAGAGAATGGACTTGAGGATATGGGGAGAGGGAAGGGTAAGCTGTGACAAAGTGAGAGAGTGGCATGGACATATATACACTACCAAACGTAAAATAGATAGCTAGTGGGAAGCAGCCACATAGCACAGGGAGATCAGCTAGGTGCTTTGTGACCACCTAGAGGGGTGGGATAGGGAGGGTGGGAGGGAGGGAGATGCAAGAGGGAAGAGATATGGGAACAAATGTATATATATAACTGATTCACTTTGTTATAAAGCAGAAACTGACTCATTGTTTTTAAAGCAAAATTATTCTGTCAAGAAGAAACATGTGGGTTGAAATGATTGTTATGATCTAACTGGACTGTAGGTGAAATACACCCCATCTTAGAGAGGTTTTCAAACCCTAGTGGAACTTGGCTACTGGAGAAGAATTAGAGAAAAGCTGTGGCATTCTGCATCCCCTGTGCAAATTCTAGTTCTTTGTCTAGATTGCTTAACAAAGTGTAAGTGAGTGTTAGTTCTGGAACTAAAAGATTTTAAATATTGCAAATTCACTGGAAGAGCTAAAGAAATAAGCTGTAAGCTGTTGGCAATCAAAACTTTAGAAATCAGATTTTGCAAAGAAAAGATAACTTATGAGAGCATGGAAGAAAAAAATCAGAAATTAGGAATCGAGGATGAAATGAACTAAATGAGGACGTGAATCAACAAAGCACTATGAAGCCAGTGAAACTGGACCCAGTTTTTCTTTACTCTCCCTATCATTATTTAGTTAAAAAGCAAAAGCTATGTAGTTTGACATTCCAGAGACTCTGCTTGAAATAATATTAGGTGTTATTTCCAAATGAAATTGCAGAGCATTTCCTGATAGGAATGATTTACTTCCGTTGTGTTTTAAATGAAGTAGTTCTGATATCCATTTGATTCCATGCACATAAGTGTGGGACAACCCCTTTGTTCACTTGCAAATCTCCACATCTCCCAAACAAACAAAAATATGTTTGTCTGAAGCAGGGTTTTACAATTATGAATATATACTGCTCTGTAAATTAGTTGTTCATATGTGTAGCTCCTTTGTTATCATGAGCTCCTAAAATGGGGAGCTGTCCCTTATTTACGTTTGAGTTGCTAGCCCCCTAGCAGAGTGCCTGGTATGTGAGAGATGTTCAGTAAGTTATTATCAAGTACAATGAGTTCTGCATCTATTTATGTAAGACTTGCTACATAATTTGAGAACCCAGTGCACAATAGGGGCCCCTTATTTTAAAAATCATTAGGAATTTTAAGATGGTGACTGCATAAACTAATGCAAGTGCAGGTTCCTTCTGAGCATGGGTCCTTTTGACTTCCATAGGTCACTTACCCACTAAGCCCACCCTATATCCATGCTGTCAATTACCCATGGCTTTTACTTCTGCTCCTGAGTAGGAAGTTATTTAGAAATGACTCTATTTCATAATGGTCTTTAAAAAATATTGACAAGAATACAAAAAAGGCAGAAAACAGTAGCTTTTGGCCCATTTGTTACTTACAACATAATGAAGAGCAAAGAGAGTTCCCAAATAAGAAGTGAAAAACAGTGTAAATTGCAGTGAGTTAATAAGAATAAATGTTCAACACTTCATTAGCAAGCTTTGTAGCGTTCTTCTTCCTAAATCTACCTATTTAAGAACACTTCATAGTTCACCATAATATTTGATTAGCTTAAACATTTTCAAATAATTTAAAATAAGTTGCCTATATTCACATATAGTATTCTAATGTCAAATATTTAGTGTATGATAAAATGTCACTGATACTAAACGCACTTATGATATCTTGCATGATTCAAAAGGCCCTTCAGGCTTTTTCAAGGTCATTGTTATATCATTTTCCCTTGACCCTCAGGTGCAGAGGATTGGGTTAATCAGGCTCCGTAGTTCATGGCATGTTATTAACATTGGGCCATAAAAAGGCCTCTATTGTTTTATTTATTTAGTTCTTTTTATTCCCTTACCTACCTCACACTCACCACTTCTCCAGGAAGCCATTCCGTTCCATTCAGTGTATTTTTTCTTTGTATGTCTTATTATAAAAATGTGATTTTTGTTTGCTTGTTTAGAATGAATTGATTCAAATAATGAATTCAAATATATGAATTCAGTTAGGTAAATAATTTTGTGTGTTACTCAGATTCTTATTTCACTAAGCACTATGTTTTAAAAATTCATATATATTTGCTACATGAACGTAATTCATTGTTTCTAACCACTGCATAGTATTCTATGCTATACACCCACTGCATTCTATTATCTCTTCTCCCAGTGATGAGCACTGAGGTTGGTTCAACTCCCACCACCACAAATAATGCATCAATGAACATCCTTGTACATGTCCCTTAATGGATCTCTGTGAGACTTTCCTTGGGATATATATTGAGGAAAAGAATAGTTTAGACATAGGTATGAGAAAATTTATTTTGAGTAAGTCAACTCAGGTTACTCTTCTGAATGGCTGCATCAGTTTTATCTTCCACCAGCAATAAATACAGAGTATTCTATCTCTACAACCCTGTCAATAGTTGGTACGTATCTAGCTTTCTAATTATTTCCAGGAGTATAGGTACAAAGTGATAGCTCATCATTCTTTTGATTTCCATTTTCAGCATTGCAAGTGAATTGAGAATCTTTTTGTTTGTTAATTTCTTGAGTTTCTTCTTTGTAAATTGATTTGCAAATCTTATACCCATTTTTATTGGGGTTTCCGTCCTCTTGTTAATTTGCAAAAGTTTCTTTTATATTCTGGATATTAACCCCTTGTCAGTTGTAGATATTGCAAACATTTTCCCCCTTTTGTCATTCTGTTACGTGTGCATTACTTTGGTCTATGATGTTCTTCATTGAACATATGCTTTATTCTGATAAAAATATGTTTTCCGCTTATGATTTACAGTTAAAAAGTTTAGTTTTAAAAATCTTCCTTGTCCCTAAATCACAAAAATATTCTTCTGAATTTTCTTCCATTACTTTTTTACATATGTGATAAAGCACTACCAATAAATAATCTATTTTTCCCATTGATTTGTGCTGCAACATCAAAATATGACTGTGCTTATTAAATGCTAAAATGTACAAAAACTAAATGTCAAAGTTGTCCATTATGTTTCAGATAAAATAATGTACTGCTTTGTGATTTGCTTCTCACAAGGAAGGAAAGAATTTTTACTTTGCAAAAGGAAAATTTGTATAACAATTTAAAACATTCAAATGTAGGGGTAGGAGCCACAAGAAAAGTGAGCTCTCTTTCACTGGAGATGTTTAAGCAGTTGTTGACCAGCTACATGATGGAGCCCATATGATAAGTGTGTTGTTGATAGCCTCATTCTCGGTTCTCAATTCTTTCATGTGCAAAAGAAGAGGATCAGGCTGTCTACTGTCTAGAGTCCTACATGAGATTAAGTTCAATAATTCTGTAATTCTGTGCCATTTCAATTTCCTTCCATCCTAAAGAAACCATGATTTTTTTTTGTCTTCTTTCCTTTACAGAATATTCCCATAATTGTATCAAATGTCTTTGCCCTGGATGGAAATTTATGAAGTAACTATGCATATATCCTCACATATATGATTCTCAAAGAGCCCTGACTGCAGCTCCTATGTAGATGAGATGAATTATCTCCTATATCGTTATGCATAAAGCTTACCTCTGTTCACCTTTGCAAACTCCTGGGCTAATTTCTTCAAATAAATAATGCATCTCCTGCAAGGTTTTCCAAAGAATTGCAGAACTGTCCTTGCAGACTCAAAAAGTAAAGTCAGGCACACTGATTTATTGGGAAAACAGCTTTCTTTCTTCTTTCCTCCCTCCCTTCCTTTCTTCTTTTCTTCCTCCCTTCCTTCTGCTCTCTCTCTCTCTCTCTCTCTCCCTTTCTCCCTTCTTTAGAACTCAGAGTTTTTTACACATGTAGGGGAGGAAAAAAATCTTTTCTTCTACCCATCTTAAGTTTTCTAGCTAGCACCCTATAAATTAGATTGAACAAAAACAGAGTAACAAGAGAAAAACAAACCAAACTTCATTAAAATGTGCATCACCCATGTATACATGGAAGCACCCAGTGATGAGTAACTCAAAGGAGTGGTTAGAACTTGGGCTTATATACCATCTTAGGCTAAACAAAGGAAAAGGGGTTTGGGGCTTCTTGAAGGAGGAGGCAAGTTATGGGAAGGTAACCAGGAAAAGTGTGGTAAACAAAGGTTGTTTAATCATGTTTGTTATGCCTTTTTATTAAGTCCTACCTTTTTATTAATAGAGCTCTTCTTCCTGGTGCTGGGGAGAGGGAGACATCTTAACAAATAGAAATTTCCTAGAACAAACATATGGATACAAAGGGGGAAGGAGGAACTGGGAGATTGGGATTGACATATAAACACTGTTGATACTATGTATAAAATAGATAACTAATGAGAACCTACTGTATAGCACAGGGAACTCTATTCAGTGCTCTGTGGTGGCCTAAATGTGAAGGAAATCCAAAAAAGGGGGATATATGTATACATATAGCTGATTCACTTTGCTGAACAGTAGAAATTAACACAACACTGTAAAGCAACTATACTCCAAAAAAAATTTTTTTAATAAATAAATAAAAATAAGAAATTTCCTTTACAAAAGGAAAACGTGTAACCTGTTTTTAGAGCTTTTCCTGCACCTGCTGATTTTCAATAGCCTTTAGTCCAAAATAGTACCTATGCCAAAGAGACATATTTTGAGGCGGTATACTCTGGTATCTGTTTCACATATCAAGTACCCAGTTTCTACATTTTACTACTTTTTCGATTTTGTTTTTTTTCAAAAAAACAAAAAAACCCTGACTACACGCAATAATTCTGTATTTTGTGGCAGAGCAAAAAGTCAAGTCTTAATTTCAAATATTATTCCTGGGTCAAAAGAAAAGAGAAAAGACATCTTGCAAAAGCTGATGTCACTAGCTTGAACACCATGAGGAAGTCTTGCCTGTTCTTCCTCTTCCAAAAGAATTCCTTAATATAATATACTGAAAATTACATCCAAATTAAAACTTGCTGTCTCTGCCAGCGACCTTAGTGATAAACAGCTCAAGTTAGAGAGGTGTCCATAGAAAAGTGACATTTCCAGTCAAATCTAAGTAGGAAATTCTGAGGACAATGAACCCATTACCAATGAATAAGTGCATTTGCACAATAATTGTGTTGAGAAGGTTGTAACAGAGCAATATATTGCTCTGTGGCACTATTTGAGCCATTGTTATTACAATGCAATGAAATGACTAGAACAACAATAAGATGTTGCTTGATTTTCTAATTATTATTGAAAAATGTCTCCTGAGCCCAGCCTCAAAGACTTCTCTTTTGAGTCATCTTCAGCTCACACTGCTTCTCATGCATTATACATTAAATGCATATGGCCATTTGAGGTGGAAAGTCTCTGGAGGGAAGTTCCATGCTGCTCTTTTCACTGTAGGAGGGAGAAAGGTAGGAAAAACAAGGAGGGGAGAAGGCTGGGACTAGTGAGATGGAAGGAAGGAACACCACTGGGCAAAGTTCCGAATTCAGGCAAAGGTGAGTCGAATTAATAAACATTAAAAAAAGATGGGAGCCACTTCCAGAAGATGTTTTTGTGTTTAGGGTTTTGTTGCTAAGCTTTGAGGGAGCTCCTGAACAAGGTTGCTCTCTGAATCTGTTAGTTTCTAGTAAGTACCTCTAGCCTGTCCTATTTGCTAGGATGAGAAAGAGCTAGAACAACTTGGCAAAATGGATCTATGCAATTAAAGCTTGATTTTTATAGAATCATTTTAAAATTGATATTTAAAGGCATTTATGTGACATAATATATACAAAAATCTTTTCCTTTTTCCCATTTATGTTGATCAAATATATGTAATTTATTTTAAAAAGAAAGTGTAGAAATTTTCCAGTATGCTCAGAGTTCCCCCTACAGTACTCTTTTTAGAACAGACAATAGATTATTAGTTCCTCAGAAATAAACTGCAGAAAAAATTCCTTCAGTCCTTCTTAACAGAGTAATGCATTTAAACTCTAATTTATGCAAATCTTGAAAGTTACACCTATTTATTTATTTATTATTTATTTATATTCATCTTTATCTCTCTGTCCTGGAGTTTGTTATGTTTTTCAGATTCCTCATACTTAAGCACTAACCATGTACAAGGCACAATGCTAAGTATTTAAAACTCATTATTTTATTTATTTCTCATAAAAATTCTCTCAGATGTTTATATTACTCATTATTTCCACTTTACAGATGAGAAAACTGAGGCTCATAAAGTTTACATGTTTATATAACATTCAACTCTCAATATTAAATGTTATAATTTAAATATTAAAGATTATAAAGTGCAAATTTTACTTTTGCTCTTGCAACTGGATACATGGATTGATGTAATTCTACTTTACTTTGATTAGTCATATTGCCTACAGAAATAAATACAGCCTTGAAACTTGACAGGTCATTTTCATGGTCTTTTCTTTTTCACAGAAGAAAAGCAAAATTAAACAACTATAATTTTTTTTAAAACTATGTGAATTAAAGTATTAATGGCATTTCAGCCAATGGGCTGTTAAATGTCATATCACATTTTAATTATCAACACCTCTCTATATATAAATAGAGTAAACTTGTTTCTTGCCTGCAAATGTTAATTTTCCAATTAAATATCTACCATTTTAAAAGTACTTTTTAAAGAAGCTGATATAGGTTAGTAAGCACAGGGTTGATGGAAGAGAAGCCTGCAAACAGCTCTAAACAGATTCTCCATATTTATTTTGAAATGGAGCAGGACTCGAAGGAGACATTACATTTTACTGTTTCCATAAAGATGGTGTTTTTCTCTTTACAATTCTGGCTTCTTGCCCCTGTGCTTCTATACAGTTAGGAGCCTAAATGAGCTCCAGATCTCATTTCTCACCCTGCCTTTTGGTCAGTGACAGACAAAGTCTCTCCCTCATGACCAGTCTATGATTCAATCTGTGCCTGGTGCATCAGCTACCCCTTATTAATCAGGATGAGACATGCATCTGCTGCCCAACATTACCAAGCATATAAATTACAATATTTGAATAAAACCCAAAAAGTATTATTAAAAATATTAAGCTGTCTACTATGCAAACTCCTAAGCACTTTTTCCTTTTGAAATAATATACTAGAAATGTGTTTGTTTGTTTCTCTTGAGGGCAAATGGTCCTCAGAAAATATTAGTTCAATTACAATAAGAAAAAAATAAAATTTTAAAAAAGAAGCATATAAATAGTCCACAGCTCCAATTTTTAAATTAGGACACGAGAGCTTAAAACTTCATTTAATAAGTATAATTAGATGCAATTTTAGGGGAGGAAAAACAATTTTCCCTCTACTCTTCTTAGTTCTTAGCTGAGATCCCCTATAATAAGAGACAGATAAATAAAAGAAAAAACAGAAGTTTATTAACACATATACCTCCTGTGTACATAAGAGATACCCAGGTAAAAATGAATAACTCCCTGAGGAGGCCTAAGCCACTAACTTAAATGTCACCTTCAATTAAAGAAAAAAGAAAAAATGGGATGTGTGTTTGTGTTAGGAGGAGGCCAGTTATGAGAGGTTACCAGGAAAAGCATGAGTAAACAAGGCTTGTTATGCAAATTTACGTCTGTGCCTCCTCCATTGATAAGATTCTCTTGTGATTTTGCCATC
Organism: Balaenoptera physalus; assembly: GCF_965194825.1. Lineage (NCBI taxonomy): Eukaryota > Metazoa > Chordata > Mammalia > Artiodactyla > Balaenopteridae > Balaenoptera > Balaenoptera physalus. The sequence continues at coordinate 98,123,548 of NC_138890.1, read as the reverse complement.
TTTCTCTTCCTGGTACACAGAGGGAGACACCCTTACAAATGGAGGTTTCCTTTATAAATGTAAATTTCCCTTACAGAAGAGTAACTTATACTCTATTTTCAGAGCTTATTCTGTATCTGCTGTTTCTCAAAATAATCAGCTCAAAATAATCCTTATGCCAAAGAGGCATATTTTGGGATGACAAGTTCTACTACTCTTCACAATGTACTTATTTATTTCTGTGTAATCCACTAGATCGAGTCAAAACTAGAAGGCATTTCATGTATCTTCGTAATCTCCCCCCACTCTTATTAGCTTCCCTCCATCCCTGGTAAATAGTAGATACTCAAAATTTATTAGATGATGGCTGAATTAAAAGATATATAAACAAGAAAAGAATGCATAGAATGATAGAAAAGAGAGATTTTAGAGATTATTTTGCTCAACAAATGGGAAAACTGATGCCTTTGGATGTAAAAAGAAAAGGTTAAAGAGAAAAAGTTTGAGATCTGGTTAGTGGCAGAAACTGAACTCAGTCCTAGTTTCACTGGCCATGCTTTCCACGGTCCCACACTTAAACTCTAAAGTATACCCACATGACAGTGACGTACAAAGAAGGCATTAAAGAGGAGAAATATGCATGCACAGACAGAAACAGAGACAAATGGGAAAAGATGCAGAGAGAAGCACAGAAACACAAAATCAGCTTATAACCACACAGACTGCAAAGACTCAAACTCAGAGATAGACTGCTATAACCCTGCTATAACCTGGTATCCCTACCTGATGGTGTTTTGTGTAATTCACCTAAAGACTTTTGAAGTCACATTTCACTTTCACAACTTTAACGTTAAAGCATTGTTCATCAGTTGGTATGCACTCCAAGGTATCCATCAGTAGGAAGCAGCTAAATGAATCATGAAGCAAGTGTATAATGGAATATTATACAACAATTACATGAATTATATACTTATACTGATATGGACCAAACTTCATTTAAACAATTGATGATCAAAACAAAGTGCACAGAAGTAAGAATCATATGCTACTAAATGGACAAAAAAAGGAGGTATTGATATGTACATACATGCTTGACAGGACTAGAATATCTCTGAATGTGTATACACAAGAATTTGAAAACTGGTTGTCATTAGAGTGGAAATTAGAGCACTAGAGATAAGAAGCAGGCATTCATTTGATGTATTCCCCTTGGCAAAGTTTGAATTTCTCACTAGATACAGATAATAATTTTCTTATAAATAAAAATAGAAATAAATAGCTAGTCTGGCTGATAAACTAGTAGAATGCCATTACTGACACTTTTAAAAAATTCTTCAGGTTTTACCATGATTTTTGAACACCAATAGTTACAATCAACAAAAGAAAATTAAAGGAGATTATACTCAAGGTTATAGATTGAATGAAACTACGCATTCTAGTTTAGTGCACAATGCTTGACATCAAGGAAACAATAAATTGCAAAACCTTATGCTAATCAATGAGTTACAGAGAGGAACTACTTTAACCCTCCTCTTTCTACCCACTCCCCCATCCCAGGTCTACCCACTACTTCTCCAAGACTTCAAACCAAAAACTTTTTTTTTTTTTTTGGCTTTATCCCTTACTTTCTGTTTTGAAAATATATTCTATCACCCCTTGCCTAAGCCTCTGTCTAGTGGACCGACCAACATTATTATATATATGGTATGATATGAGCATTTGAATCAACTCATGAGACTGTGTTAGATACTTTGTCTCCATGATGACAGATATAATAACTCTTAAAAGAAGAATTTTCTGAAAGAGAGCAACTGGAACAGTAAAAGGAGATTATGGACAGAAAGCCATACACTTGTATAGAAAAATAGGCTCAGTGATCTAAAGGTACATTTTGAAGACTTAAGCCAGAATGCATAAATGTCTCTAGCTGCCTAAATCTTTCTTGGAATAATGTGAAGATGTAAATAAATAAGTATTTATTTATTAACTCATATTGATTATATTATGCATCACCAGTAAAAAGGGGAAGCATGCCTTTCATGTCTCAATGACACAACCTGATTGGGCAAGTGTAGATTCCACCCCTTGATGGGGGAACAGCAAGTCATACTGCAGAAGAACATGTGTGGTGGGAATTATTGTTACAGCCAACTTTGAAAAATCCAATCAGCCACACTGAAATGTCTTCCAGAACAGGTACTATGCACTCATGGACAGTAATTGTGTTATAGTAGAAGGACCACATGCTTAGGAGTCAGAAAATCAAGTCCTAGTTCCATCTTTTAATAACTTCAACACTTGTCATAAGCAAATCTCTTAAATAATTTTTCTTGACTAAAGTATAGAAAATACTGACTACTTTACACAATAATTTTGAAAATTTAAAAAGCTAAAATAAAATTACCTCATGGTTCTATCCTTGATTAATCTCACTTCCTACTATCTCTTGCCAGAGTGAACTCACTTATACTATTGGCTTAGTAATGGTAGTTCCATGCTAGTG